>NC_090207.1:2751428-3057142 GCF_033026475.1 Channa argus
GAAGGCTGTATTGAAAACATTTGATACACTTCATTGAGGTGTATTATTTCATCAAGTTTCTATCCAAAAAGAACTTTTATGGTTTACGTTTACTGTTCTAACAAAACAAAAAAGAAAAAAAAAGAACAAAACACTCTTTTGTATTAAGGGACAATTTCAATCAGTCAATTTCAATGTTCTGGGTACAGTGTTTCTGTGGTAGAACAGGTTGTAATGTGAAATTTTAAACAAGGTTACCACCAGTTTTTAAGCAGTAAAACTTTGATAATGAAAAAATAAATAATAAAAATAATAATAAGCCATATGGATAAAATTTGGAGAAACCTAGGATTAGAAGTGATAAACACTTATAACAAAACCCACCTACGATTCTTAAAATCACTGTAAGATCTCAAACATGTTTAAACTACTCACGTTTTAAAGCATGGATCACCAGACAGAAGGGTCATCCCGATGATCACCTTTAGCACATGGGAAAGAACATAAATTCAGTAGCTCTTATAAAATTGTCACAGAAGTTAACCTTTTTTGTTTTCTTCAATGTAGGCGACACTTGAATCTGCAATAGAAGCCATATAGAGGTTGATGAATGTGATTAAAATATGAAGATTTGTAATAATTCCCAGCATTTTATCAAACTTCTCTCCAATCTGACACTGATAAAAACTTGTCTGTTTGAAGATTTACTTACACAATAAATGTACTGTATAACAAAACTCTAGTTCAGCCCTTATCGATCGGGCCTACACAAACAAACCAAAGAAAATTTAGCTATAGATCAAAAATATAAACCCGTTATATATATAAAACAAAGTGCAGAGTTGGAGTAGTTACCAGTAAACTCACTGACGTATGAGTTACGGACAACTGCACAGTGTGAAGTCTGCCAGAGGAATGAGGTGACTAAACTACTCATGACTCAGTGAAATACACAGCAGTTTTGGTTGATGATCTCTGGGTGGTGCTGCAGAGTCTCTCAACTCCTCAATAATGAACTGGAACCTCCTCCAAGCAGAGATCTTAACAAATGCTTCAGGTCCTTGTGAATACAGAAGCGTTGCTACTTTGCATTCAGCACAAATAAAGAAATGGGGATTTTTGAGCTGCAAAAAGTATTTTTATTACCCGTTAATGTGCTTATCACTTTCCTAATTAATACTTTCATAAATTTAAATAAATCCCCAATGTCAATGACAAAACAACTGTTCTACAGTATTAAACAATATTCAGTTTACCATCATGTAAAATAAAGATCAACAAACTTCCACAAATAAGAAGCTGAAATTTTTAACGGTCTAAAAAAACAAACAAACAAACAAAAAAACATTTGATTTATTTTGTACTGTTCTGCATTTCTCACTGTGGTTCATATCAAAAATAAATTCCTGTACTTCCATCCTAAAAATGAGAAACAGCTTAAATGAGATCCACATCTTATCACTTTTCCTCCCTAAGCTGTATGAAAATGCTGATTTATTTTTTATACAGGCATTTGTCCTTTCAATCCCCATTAATCAACAGAAATGACTTTGTTAAATCAGTTTAAACAACCCGTTTGTGCTCCCTCCTAAGAATCAATTGCCTAAGCCGACATTTAAAATTTCTGATGAGAAAGTTACTCCTCGGCATCACACACGCAGAGAAAAACGTTAAATATTTCACGGGTAGTATAGTTTATACAGCCCAGATGTAAAAATATTTATTCATATTGTTTGTCTCTTCATAAAGATATGATGAAAATCAAACTTTATCTGGTTCCAGCTTCTCCACCGTTAGAACTCAATGCATTGTGCAAGTGTGTAAAATAACCAAGAGTAAATTAAAGAAACGTCTTAAAAATATCAAACTTTTCTGGAATTAATTATTTAAAATGAGACTGATGATTATTTTCATTACCAATAAATCAGCTGAGCATTTCCTTGTAAAAATGTTCAATAAAATGTCAGAAAATGGTTAGTGGTGCCCATCACAATTCTCTAAAGGTCATGTTGACGTATTCAAATTGCTGTTTTTTGTCTGAGTAACTGTTCAAAACCCAGATTTATTCACTTTGAAAACTTATTTTATTTCTCGATGGAACTACAGTACTAATATGCATTTTCTCCAAAGACCTCTTTTTGTTACTTTCCATGTCAGCACCCATGTTGATACCTTCAGAATGGAGTTGTCCTGCCGTGTGTTCTTGGTGTCATAACCCTCCAGCAGACAGCAGCGCACAGTGGAGCCAGAACCCGCAAACTCAGCCATGTTGAGGTCTGTGAAGCCGAGCTGAGGGTGTAGAGGAGAAGACGCGTTAACTCTGGACTCACTGCTCACTCTGCACTTTAGCAGTTTGTTAAAAAAAGGACAGATTTCTGTGACACCCATCATTTACCACACCAAGCAAATTTACATGGCAGACGTCACAACTGTCTGAAGTTTCAGGCTTAGAAAGGGGCCAAAAGCCACAACATCAATCCAGACTAAAAGTGAAACCTCTACTTTTAATGAGGCAAAGAGCTTCTGTCGGCAAAACACATCCTAAGATAGAAAGAGCCAACTAATCATTTTCTCTGGAGCTACACTGATGGAGCAGGTGCAAATTGTTTAACAGACCTCAATTATTGTAACATAGAAGGAATTTGGACTCTGTAGCACAGGTTACAGGTAAAAGATTATGTGCACAAATCAGCATGTTCCGTTTTTTTTACTGCTTATAAAACACAGAGTCTCACTACATAATTAGAGAATGAGTAAATGAGCAAAGGACAGTCTTTGAGCAAAAGCAAAACCACATAAAAGCAACTTTACTTCATTTGGATTTTGTTGTGGTTACTTAAGGGGGGGAAATAAAAGCGTCACTTTTCTTGCAGACAAAAAGGCAAAACTAAAGGAAAACTGAAAAACAATACTCAGCATTTTACTGAATCTGATGCCTGAAAGACAGACTGAATAAACAGACAGAGCAGATTCAAGACAGAATCGGCAAGTGTTTCTCAAAAATTAGGCTTTTTCATTTTATTGAGATTCCGTTCAGCGGGAGATGCTCAGAACTGCTGCCAGGTGTGTATCGTATCCAACAAGTGTTTAACATGCAGAAATAATCCTACAGTGTGTGCTTTTAGTTTTAGAGGCTCGTTTGGGAACAGAGTGACAGTTTTACACACATAAGGAAAAATGTCATGTCATGATACAGTGTGGCCCAACGTCTCAGTCAGATGCATCAATAACACCCAAGTTTCTATTAAAACCAGTTAAAAAACTTCGGAACTATTCCCTTGAATAAAACTGGAAGCACTTTACAGCTCGGAAATGATGAGGAATAAATCGGAGATATTTTGTAATAACTCTAACCAAGTTATTATTTAAATAACAAAACTTTATTAATACCATGGTAATTACTAAGATGACCAGGTTATATGTTGGTATAAACTATGGCTACATCTAGTTAGTAGTTGTTCTTCAATCTTATATGACAGAAATAAAGCATGAGAGAGAAACTTTAGCCACATTTAGCCGCACTTCTTTTCCTTTAATCATTTGACAGTGAAGGGTTTCATGTGGGCAGCCTTCCTTTTCTAAATGATATACCTTATAATTTAAAGGCACCACGATCTCAGTATGTGATACTTGTTGAACATCTACACATCCCTGACCTTCACTTTAGTACGTGGGGGAGTTCTACACAGCCCCAGATTACACTGATAAACACGCTGTCCACTTAACCTTTTTAAATGAAATCTGCCGCTTTCTCAAGAGGAAGGCCGGCATTCTTCATTCTCCAGGTTTCCCTGTTCGTTATGGGGTTTCTGTTTTCACAGGTGTGTATTTAAGGAAGCCAGCTTCCAAGGAGGGAAGCAAAGTATATTTAGTTAAAGGAAATCTAAATGGAGAACGGGCGAGAGCTGAGGAAACGGTTCCTGTTGGGCAACAATGTCCACGGAGAAACAAAATTTTATCTTTACAGGGGGGTTTGACCTTGCAGTTGTATTTAAGAAGCGTGATTCATCCACGAGGAGCCGTTACAATTACTGTAAGAGAAGTGTTGGCAGGATGTTTTGCAGATTCCAAGAAAAAGTGAGGACCGGCCGGACACGTTTTTGATTGATGCTGCTGTGAGAAGCGCTAATATTTACATTCAATGACATTAGGGTTTACAGGCATGGACGGCAGCTCATCTGTAACCATTTCTATGTGTTTATGAACAGGAGAGCAGGAGGGCTACACATGCTCTTACCTTCGTGTATGCTTTTCCTCCTTTGAGTTCCTGCAGAGAAAACAGGAAGACAGTAATGAACCCAGGGATCCAACATTATATTACACAGGGCATGAATTACAGGGCTCCAACAAGAGAGTTTAAATTACACGCTGAGACCACACTCGAGGGTCCTGTGTAGTTCAACGAGCAGCAGAGCCTGGCACTGAGGCGGTATTCAACTCAGATCAAGTATGCAGTAAAATACCCAGGAGGTACTTTTGTAAGAAGCTCTCAAAACCTTTTGATGTGCTCTTGACATTTACAGAGGCCGATTAAGTCAGTGGATGCTGTAATACATACCAATATTCAACAATACCAGTGTTTATATTCCTCCACGTAAAGGAACACAACCATTGGAAAAAGGCATTAGTTATGCAATATGCAGTGTCAGGCAGAGACTTGGCTGCATGGGTAAAAATTGGTTTATTTACATGTTTAGCCTAGATATCAGAAAGGGGGGAGGTCTAAAAGTCCATTAGATTAAAGTGAAATGAAAGAAAAAACCTCCACAGTAACCTTATCAATCCTCTAGATTTTCTTTAACCTTTCAACTTTGTGGAACATCACAGAGATGGAAAAATGAAGGGAGAAGGAAAAGTAGTAAATTTCCGAGAGGAGAACAAACTAGTGCTTGACCACTTCTGTTGCAAACGCTGGAAGCTCATCTCGGCGACCACGCGCCCACCGAGAACCGTCCAGAAGTGGTTAGCCTGGTTTTAAACATCGTTTCAAATGTCATTTGGGAACTGAGGACAATCCGAGGGATGTCAAAATCTCCACCGACACTATCACTTCGTTGGTACTTCTGGGCCGTCCTTTTCTATACGTCCCCATCCCCAGCTACTCTCCTGACCTGGCCCATTGTCATTTCCATGTCTTTCTTAAAACCAGGGACAACATGTGTGGAAAAACATACAATAAATGAGTAAATGTCATCAAGGCAGTGAATGATTTCATTAGATTGCAAAAGTAAATTGAGGTCAGTGGTAGTTATGTGAAAAAGTTGAGAAAGTCCTATTTAGTCCTGTTTGAATTGTATGCACTGTATAATATTACAGATTTAGCGATTAGTTGATTAATACACTAGTGAATCCAACGGAAAATTAACAGAAATGTGAGTTTTTATTCAAATAATAGTTGTAAATCAACCAAAATAAGCTACATATTTGATGGCTCCTGGTAGTAATACGAGTAAATGTATCTAAATTTATATTGCCGTGGAATATTTTTAGGCTTTTGAACTGTTGGTCAGAGAACAAAGTCATGTAAAAGTGCTATAGAGGTAAAAGAGTTTCTCTCTAGATTAGAGGGGGACACTTTTGAAAGCCGTACCTTCCTGACGGACACTCTGCACACAGAAGGATCCAGGACTCCGGTGTGGGGGTTGGCACTCATTTTGGACACAAAGGTAAACCTTTTTCTCCAGCGGACACAGTTTTCTTGAACCTCCTCTCTAAGGGAAGAAGACAAAAAAAAATTACAGAAACACAAATTTTGTGATCAATAGTTTCGGTATCCTGATCGATAACCATGTTTAGAAAAAAATACCGAAGCGTGTATTTATTCATATTGTATGAACCTAGATCAAACTAAAACCTTTTCCCAAACACGTCCTTATATTTAGGTCAAATCTAAACATTCCCAAGTAAACTGCTAACTTTGATTTACGATATTCTCTGCCTCCCAAAAAAAAACCCCACATTTAGTCCAGTTATGTGATTCCTGTCTCACAGCCTCTTGACTAGTGTGTCCACCGAGGATCAAATATTTCACTGAGAAAACATGTTGTGAGCAAGTTTTTCCAAAACTGTTTTGGGGAGATGATTCCCACAGATTAAAGTTTTTCCTTTATGAATTTTAACTGACACTTGTATATATTTTATAAGTAGATGGTTTGAACCGTTTTCCCCCCCCTTCAAGAGCCACTTAGCGACTTTCTAGTCATTAATAGAAACACACTACTAACATGTGAACACGTCTGTCTGAGCTTTTCCTCATGCTTTTACTGACAAACAAACATCTCCAGGAAAGAGCTTACAATTGTCTTCACTGGGAAAACTCAGCTCGTCTCCTCAGAAGTGCCAGAGGAAAACCTTTAAGTAACCATACATTCTGGTTAATGGGTGGGAAAGCAACAATAGGTGTTACGACGGGCTGGGTGTTTGTTCCTGAAAACCAAAAGCGGATGTGACTGGCAGTTAAATAAAGTTCCAAAGAGATGTCTTAGAAACATGTCAGTATTTGGAAACAGGAAGAATGTATACATTTGTGCGGCATGTACAGAAAAAAGAAAGCGTCTGACTTTCTGCAGCCTAAAATATCTAAAGTCAAACGACCCTTTTGTTCCATGTTAAAACTAGTGTGTGTGTCTTACATGTGATGTTTTGCAATAGAGGAATCAAAGTCCTGGTCTTAATGCTACAGAAATACTGTGGAAGGACCTGCATCGGAAATGACCAACGTCCCTGGGGAAATCATTTCTTCAGTTTTGTTCAGTTTATCTAGTTTTAAGCCTAAAAACACATTTTACTCTGGGACATAATTGGGTATAAATAGGGAAAACTCTAAAAACCTTCAAGCACCACTGTATATTAGTCAGGACCAAAGTGGTGAGACTCACCGTCCAAAGCCACTTTTAGAATTGCTAAAGACATGTTTAGCATACAGTGTTATTTGTAGAAAATTATAACTGTCTCTGGTGCTAAATCGGGAAGACATTCCAAGTCCGAACGTTTAGGCTTATTTACTACATACTTATTATGGTTAAAAAACAAAACAACAAAATGTTCATCATTTCTGAGCTGTGATAATCTGCCCTTCTCTGTGAATGACCATCATTTTGTCAACCAAGTATTTCAGTTAAATACTTGTTACAAAGCACCATGATTCAAATCAATCACCGGTGAAGGCAATTTAAAAAAAGAGATTTACATTATATTTTGGAAACTTTAATAGGATTTCAAGCAACAGAACAACATGCTGAGGCGAATTACATCCACTGATCGGCCAATGTTTTTAGGGTCACTTTAACTGCATGACGCCGGTTTAATTCCACCACATGAAAATCACAGACATTGCGCCTCTTGTTGGGTTGTGACCAACTCCAAGGTGAAAGGATTTATCCAAAGAGAAATGCTTCATAACGAATCTGGACCATATAGTACAAGAACAGTTTTGCCACTGCCTGACCATCCAAGCTCTCCACTTGTACAGAGATGTGAAGTTTAATTATTTTACTGACATTTGATTCATTGATTTAAAAAAGTCCAAGTCAAAAGTTACACCAGAAGGATTCAAATTGTTTTTCTTCTTTTCTCTTCTTTTTTTGGGGGGTGGATCATTTTGAATCGCTATTCGGTCACTTTTGCCTTTGAACTAAGATTTGAGACACGAGATGTTCAGTAACTGCACATGTCCTCAGAAGGCCCAGTTTGCTTTCAATTTCAACTTGACTTATTTTATGCAAAGGATTTTACACTCAGAAGGATGCGGGTTTCCTCCCCGGCCGGCCGTGGCCTCTCTGTGCGGAGCTTGCATGTTCTCCCTGTGCTTGCCTGGGTTTCCTCCGGTTACTCCGGTTTCCTCCCACAGTCCAAAAATAATGCACGTTAGGTTAATTGGGGAACCTAAAATTTCCCGTAGGTGTGGATGTGACTGTGAATGTGGCCCTGTGATAGACTGGCAATCTGCCCAGGGTGAACCACGACTCTCGCCCGATGACAGCTGGCATAGGATGTGCAGTGACAGATAATGGATGGATGATCAAGATGTAAACCATCTAATTGCAACGTCACATTCCCCGGTCTTTCTGACCAGACTTCATTTCTAGGCATATTTGAGTGCGTAATAGTCAAATAATTTAGCCATTATTCTGTGTTCAAATATGGTTAGTAATATTTTTTTCATTTTGTTGTTTTGTGATCCATTTGCAACCATTTGATAGAATAAAACCAACAAAAGAAAACAGAAATACATATGTGTGAAGTAGAAATACCAAACATGAAGAATGTTTGGAGGCATCCCGAAGGCATAAACTACAAAACTGCAATGTCCAAAGTTCCTCATTCCTCAAGGACTTGTTTCACTCGATTTATTTCAACATTCCCTTGTCAGCTAAAAGGCAAAATTGCCCCCCAAAGAATTCTTGCTGTAAAAATGCTTTTAGAAATGTTGTAGTTTAGCACATTTTTTGTTTCAAATTCAGTCACCTATTTAAATTCACTCTGTACACAAAACCAATGGCTTATTGCAACAGACGGCGCAAATGACACACACACACACACACACACACACACACGTCTGACAGCAGATGCTCTTCACACTCCCTTCCCCCTACAGACCTTTTCACTATTATGAACCATCTCACTATGATGTGTTATTCTGCCACTTTATTTTCTTGCTTCTCTTCCTTCACACACTTTCAATCACCACATTAGTTTGAGCAAACACCTTTAACATGAAACACTAGAGAATTCTTGACTACAAACGCTTTTTCGTTTGCTGACAGAATCCAGAATATTCATAGTTTTTTCATAAAATGGTCTTTTACCCCAATGGATTTAATTGTCACGCCATGTACTGGAGATATGACCGTACTGTCAGCGATTTCCATTTCCTTGGAAATACGTGCACATCTGTTGCTCTGGCCACGGAATATGCTGGACTAATGTTGGCTGCAGCAAGCAGACACTACAAAATAAAGCAAAGTCTCTGTGATATGGAAATGTTGGACATCTCAGCTCCTTGGTCTTTGTGCATGAGCTTCACAATAAAAGAAAGTTACTATAGAAGCCACAGCGTTAGCCTCCTGTTAGCAGCTATTACTGTGTGACAGGGCGCAGCTGTGCTGTTGCATTCAGGGACGTGACATGAGTGTAGGTCACCTGTGTTTTGGAAGCATTCATAACCCAACACACAATTACTAAGGGTGGTCATACTTTTATTTTTGCACAGCTGTCATTTTTGACAACTTTTACAAGTCTTTCTAGGGATGTTCCAAAATTGGTCCTATTTCTGGTCTAAGGAAACAGCTGATACATTAGGGATTTCTAATGCAATGAAGTATATGTTTTTCTAATTTTCTATTTATCCTTTATAATGGAATGTAAAGTATTAATCTAGCAAAAACTGTAATACGTGCAATTAACTAGGGATTCACAACAACAAGAATAAAATCCCCCCAAATCATGTTGTGTCTTCAACAAGAGTCCTGACAAGTTTTTTTATGAAAAGTGAAAAAAAGAGCTGAAAATGTCCTCTGTTGGTGGATGACTGTAAAACCCATCTCTGGAAACAAGTACAATGTTGTGAAGAGTACAAACACAAAGTGCACACACACTCTCAGCTCTTATCAGGACCGTCGCACCATTGGTCTTGTGGTAATGTGTAGCGGGGAGTGTTTCCAAACCACATTCCTCAGTCCAGATGGTTTTGTTCAGGCTCCATGGAAACCTCACACTCCTCAAATCCACCGACGCTCTGCCAGCAGCTCAAGGGAGGAGGAGGTGCTCACAACAACACTCTCTCTTTCAGCTTCAGAGGTTTTCATAAGACCTCACATGCAACTTTTGTGCCTCTCCTGTTGATGTTTTTATTCTCAGTGTTTTTACTTTTTTGCAGACAGAGGTTGGGGTCTAACATTTAACTGGAATTCTGTGGCAGAGCCTTTAACCAAGTCCTTTCTGCCTCTACCCCATCTCTGACTTTTGCCTTCCACATGGGATTTAGAGCTCAGCTGTTTTGATTTCACTTTCACATTTAGTGTCTTCACGCAAACTGAATTAACCCTGTTACAGTTGCCATTCTTGAGTAAGCAGATTTCTTCACCTCCATATAAATGGGGGGGGGGGGGATTAGAAAAGCCTGATTTTCCAGCGTAGGTTTCTCCTTTAGAAGGCCGATTTCTCTGCCACGTAGCCAGGTTCATAACCTGTGTTTTAGAAGTGCACATGTGCACAACAAAAGCCTGCGAGCCAGGAAAGGCAGTGTAGTGGCTGGATGACAGACATAATGGTAGAGCAATACTTCTCATGTTTAACACAAATCAGACCAAGACTCAAACTAAAATGAGCACGTTGCACTGTGAAAAGTAGTTTAATTGTCTCTTTAGCTTTTCCTCACTGCACTTTCAGACATTTCAAAACAAAGCTACAAAGCTTTGCACCCAACTGTACGTGGATTTACACTAACCAGGTTTGTCCCCTGACTAAACTGTATAATTTAATCAGGTACTGTAACAGTTTAACCAGGTTACATGTACCTGCAGTGTTTGACCTTGGTGTCAGATATAACCTTCCTGCAAAGTCCACATATGTTGTCACTCGTCACAGTTGAGGCGAATGTTTACCCGACACAAGTTCAAAAATAAAAGACTAGATACTGGGCTGTAAATGCAGCCGAGTCCTGGGTAAACCAGACCACTGTGACAGTAGACAGACACTGGAGCTGCTCTCACCAAACTCTGCTGAACAATGCTCACATAAACAGAGGACTGAAGAGGGACAGAAGGCCTGCATAGGAAAAAAGGAATACAAAGGCCATCATTGTGCTTGTCTTACCCCATGCATTTGTCCTGAGGGCAGTCCTTTGATCATGTTGTACAGTTGAACCAAATTAGTGGAATTCAAACTAAAAAAAAAACTGCTGTGTCGCTCAACCAAACATAATTTCAAACAGCTGAAAGTAGAGCGAAACCCGATGTTCTCCATATCCGGAAAATGGAGGAGTAGCAGCTTAGGAAAAAGTACGACTTCTACTAGGTGCTGCGTTGATGTATGTTCCCCCAAAATTACAAATGATCTCGAATGGCAAACAGATCATAACACAACAGAGAGAAGAGTAATAGTCTGTAAGCAGATCAACCCCCCCCCCCCCCACCCCCACCCCACCCACCCCCGCTTGAACAGTAACAGAACCCATTTACTTTTACAAAACTTTAGTCAAATCAAAACAAAACCGGCTCGAGTTCATACATCAACCATTACATGAGATTTAAAGTAAGAACGCCAAGAGCCAAGGGTGGATTAGTCTGACAAGAGCCATATAATTCCAGGAAAGCCTAAGTAGTGGTAGGAAAGCAAATAAAACCTGGGGAGTGGAGAAAGAGAGGATTTATTACTTTAAAAGAAGACAAGCAAAAAAAAAAAAAATTGAGGAAGCGGTCAAAACCTGGCTGTTTTTAACTTGGAAGCAGGGAACGGTATTTAAAGATACTGTTTTTGTGCAGATATGGACACGACAAAAGAAGATAAAAAGCGTAGGGCACGCAATAACCGAACGCAACTGGAA
This sequence comes from Channa argus, assembly GCF_033026475.1. Lineage (NCBI taxonomy): Eukaryota > Metazoa > Chordata > Actinopteri > Anabantiformes > Channidae > Channa > Channa argus. The sequence continues at coordinate 2,762,953 of NC_090207.1, forward strand.
TCACAAAGGGGATGCTGAAAGCCCAATCACACTCCTCAAATGTGTCAGCAGATAGTCTAATGTTGCCATGGATACAGTGAGAGGTGCTGTGGGCTTCAACCTGAGCCTTATTTTTTTGGCCAATATCTGGATACGTTAATAAAATCTAAGTATGTCCTTGATGTACTGAGAGCTATAAATTAAATGATTGGTTTCACTGTGGCTTTCCTGGTAAACATTATATTGATATTTATACATTTTTAAAAACTTGGATGCACTTTTTTCATGTGGAGAAACTGAACATGCTCACAAACGCTTTAGGCAGTTTTCCTTTTATGCATCCAGTTTATGATTGTTTCACATTGTTCATTGTGACTTAGCCTGAGAAGAAGTATTTAAGATTTTTCAAAGGACATTCTCATTTGGGTGAGGTTCTCTCAAATCTGAGTCACGACAGCTGTTCACAATGTTCACAATGTTTTACTACCGTCCAAATAGCTTCTTCAGTTGGAACAAAGTTGGTTAGAGGACCGCAGATAAATCCCACCCCCCACCTCTGCAAAGCTCACTGCATGACGACGGGACGCGGCTGCAGACTTAGATCAAGAAGTGCTGACAAGATGGTTGGCTTGGTCAGAGGCTGTCGACTTCTTATGGAAGTTAGTCTTCTTGGTATCACTTAAACCAATGGTTGTCTTCAAGTCCAACCACTCAACCTTACTGCCTAATAACCCCAACCATTTTTTTCTGCTGAAAACCTCAACTTCTGGGGAGGTAATTTACGACTTCCCACCAAGGATGGAAGTCCTACATCTTTCTCTGCAACCAGATAATCCTGCATTGGGGGGGCAATTAAAAAAAGATGATGACGAACTACACATTTTTGGGGGTGTGAGGGGTCGTAGGACATGTGATCCTCCTTGTAGCCAATCTCCACTTCCCACACCTTTTCTACATGTAAGCTACTTTGATATGTAGTGGAAAGTTTTCGGGATTGTTGTAGAAAAGGGAATCTATCATGCTGAGCTAAAGTTACAAGAACCGGGATCCGATTTGTTTTGACCTTCTCCCTCTCGCCAAAAATCTGCAATCTGTCAAATCGACGGGTTATTAAAACTCTGTCCAGTGACGGAGCTGTTTCTCAGTCCATTCGCTCGTTTTTGTTGCTTTGTCATGTGGGAACCTACATAAAGTGAACACAGCCACAGTAACAAAGGAAAACTTCGAACTGAAAAAGACAAACTCGAGTTGTGACAGCTCCCTAAAACTCAATGACTGATATGTAAACATGAAGTCTCCCGATCTGAGTTTGCCCCCGACAGGACCCCAGCATGTGATGACTTAACATGTCAGCAATGCAGAAGCATGGGATTCTTATCTCCTGGCTCATCCTGACTGAGTGGCTCCTGGGGGCCCGGCCACAGCAGAAACACAAACAGCAACCGGGCCAGGCTGGGTCGGGTCGCAGCGAGGGCTCAGATAAACAGCACAAGAGCACAGTGCTGAGAAAGCAGATAGATCCTGCACAGGGGACAGTGACGTCAGCAGGCAACAGGAGGGGCGAGGAGTCAAAGAGGATGTTCCTGTATCCACAAGATCACAGAGTCGATACTCTGTCGCTAATAACCTTAAAAAAAAACCTATATGTACTTTGAAAACAAGCTTGGACAGAACACAAATCCTCCCCACTTCCTATATACTCTGAAATTTAGTGGCAGACTAACGAAGAAAAAAAAACCAAAAAGGCACATAGTACACAAAGGCATGAATACCCAATGCACAAATAGTCCCAGTGGCCTACAGAAAGTCAAACTACAAGCTGTGTAAAAGAAACAACTGAAATACACGAAGAAAACCGTAGGATCCAGTGTTTTAGAGAAACTGACACATTGTACAAATTAAAAATCAGGAGTGGCCCAGTGTTGTGTGTTCCTGATCTGATTTACCAGAGCTGGCTGTTTAAATGATGAAGGAAGTGATGTTTGTACTCTGCTGGGTTTTTTTTACTTGACACTGCTTTCGTCCTATTCTCTTGTTGTGTTGTACTTGGAAGCTAAAATGTTCTGAAACAGGAGACCGTAATGATAAGGCAGAGTCTTCTACCTCTGGCTTCTCGTTTACATTGGCTCGAGGGTACTTAGATAATAGAAGTACTTTTGAAATACAAATAAAAGGGTTTTTCTTTGAATCAATTTGTAGTTTAGTCCATACAATATTATAAAAGTATTATAAAAAAGTATTATAGACGTATTTTTTAAATTCCTTTAAAATGCCCTAAGTGATATTGTTAATAGTTTTGTATTTTCCAACTAACAGAAGAATGATACAAAAAAAGAAAGAATTAAACAGAAGATGTTTTTCATATCAAATGATATGCTTTTCACTTTTAAGAAAAAAAAAAAAAAGATTACTAATACCTAGAAGTTGCCTGTAACTTGGCTTTGTACCAATGACCCCAGTACAGTTGTATGGCCGAAATGATAAATGATTAAAAAAAAATGTGCATGTTGCTTCATCAGTGTGATTAAATGAGCATGAACAACGGAGCTTAGTCATCACACTGACTGAGGAAGAAAACAGGGGGACTGTGCCTGTAGCTGGAACCCAGTACATCCTCTGTAAATCCAGTTAAACTACATCACAAGACAGCAATTTCTTCACTTGTTACCAAATCAAAAACTTAATAAAAACGTGAATAAGAAGTTACATCTCAGAGAGAGAAGCTCTAAGACAGAAGTTCTCCCATCATTGTTAGATACTAGAAGAATTGTGTCCAAACACCCCCACACTTCATACACACACACACATCCCACCAAAAAGCTAATGGCTGGAAAAGTGAGATGAAAACAGGAAACAGCTGTTGAAAAGCTGTTAGTCCGTGTCGTTTTCCAACTCTCCTCTTTACAAACTCGCCCCTCTTTGGATCCATCCCTTTCTTTCTCTACTCTTACATTATCCCATTTGTCCCTACTCATACCCATCTTAAAAGCTTCAACCAGGTGAAAGAAATGACTCTTTCTATTGAGTACGGCAGGTACATGTGTTGACTGCAGAATTTACAAGGTATTTCAATGACATGTTTGACAAAACCCTAAAACCACAACACACCAACATTTACAATGTATGATTGTTTGTAGATGTTGGTACATTAGACCTGGTTTGTTGCTTGCTTTAGAGAAAAGTCTTTTTTTTTTTCTATCTAGGATTTGCTGTACAGCTACTGTCTGTTTTTTGTTGGACCAACAATACAAAAATAAAAAATTCTAAGTTGACTGTTCGTGTTGACAGTCTGAGTCCATTTCTCCAAGAGCAGAGCCACCCAGGGTCTGACAGACCTGAGAACGCAGGTAAACAGGTAATGACTAGTGCTCCTTTGTGCCATCACCTTGTGAACTGTGAGACTAAGATATTGTCCACACAGATCCCAGGCACAATAACAGCGAACACACACAATCAGCAGAAAGTGTGACTCACATTTTCTCTGAGTACAAACTCAAATACTGCATCAATGAGGACTGCGAACCAACAGCCAGTACCTCCAGGATTTTCGGGACCTTTTTGGGATTGAAGGCAGCATTATTATTATCACATGTACATATCCACACTACTTCAGCCACCAATATGGTGCATCTGGTAGGAGCTACAGGTCTAAATATAGCACTACTGCTAGGAGCCTTAAGTAAATCCAAAATCCGGTTTCAAATCTAAATCCTATTGAACTCCGTACAGATCTTTCAAATCTCATTAACTCAAGCTTTCATCATTAGCAATTAGCTGTAACTAATTACAGCTTCTCAAGGATTCTGTTTAGATCTGCAATTAGCATTTTCTGTAATCGTTACCAGATTTTAAACATCAATACTAGTTTAAGCTACAATACACAACTTTTGGGAATCAAGTCAGAGGTGACATTGCAATCAAAATCAATCCAGTCTGCTCTGCCCTGCCGTGTAAAATATGTAAAATATACAAAATATGGGTAATAATATATGTAATACGTTGATAATTTATATAAACATGAACACTACTCTGATTTTGACTGCTTAGAAGGATAAGCCTTATTTAAAACTCCTATAAGAGGGAAAATCTTTAAAGACATAAGCCGTCAAAAAGGCACAAGCTGTGGCTTAACCTCACTAATTAATGTTGATAACCTATGAATCCAACCTGAAAATGAGCCAAGCAGCAGATCACTGATTGACACGGACCATTGAAACCAAACTCAGAACTGATGCAGCGAATGCCACATATCGGTGACATTCACGCTTCAGTTCTGGCTTTGGTGGATTTCACAACTCTGTCTGCTGTCTTACTGGGAAGAGGCAAACTCATTGCATAACAATGCAAGATTTATTTTTAAAGATGAGTGAGACTATGGACTTTATTGGTATAAATGTGAAATTTATTATCTTTCATCATTATCTACATCAGTTATTATTGTTGTTGAGTATTAGACCAAGGCCATTTAACTCAAAGCAGTCAAGTGCTGGTGACGCCTGACAGCAGACAGTCAGGAAGCTCTGTCAACTCCACCCAGAGGTTCCCGGGACTCTTGAGGGTCTTAAAAACTACATCCTGAATCTTGCTACTGGGAAAAACTGAAAAGAACCTGTGAATTCAGTTTGACAACATGCAGCAGAAAAACACAGTGTCCTAGTTCACTTATAGAACATACTACAAATAAGGAATTTTAGATTTAATTAAATAAACTGTCCAAGTCCTAAACAGCATTAGCCACTTTAGGGAGAAATCACAGCTTGAGATGGAATCTTGTTATTGCAATCTTTATTGTCAGATATAGTAACTATTAAATCATGATCTTCACTGCAGATAGATATTTTTGTGATGATAAATAGGAATTTATTTATTCTTTGTCCTTTCGGCTTATCCCGTGAGTCCAGGGTCGCCACAGTGGACCATTGTCCGCATGTTGATTTGGCACAGTTTTTAGCCTTTCTGACGCAACTGTCCGCAATTTCTACCGGGCTTGGACCGGCACTGCACGGCTGGGAATGGGAATGGGCTGTTGGGGGTTCAGTGTCTTGCCCAGAGACACTTCGCCATCACCGGGGATCGAACCGCTACCCTGTGGGCCCGCCTTACCTACTGAGCTACAGTTGGCCCTGATTAATAGGAATATAGTGATTTTAACATTTGAGCTGAAAATAAAAAGTTAAAAAGTTTGGCATCTTCATAATTATGATATGTCATATATAACACACAAAATAAAGTTTAAGTGGAAGCTAAAAAGGTGCGATACAACTTTTTTCCATTTCAATCCAAACCAAAGTAAAACTCTAGGCTGGTATCACCAATGCTGATATGGAAAACAGACTGGTTTAGAACAGAAGATACATCGAAAGGCGAATCTAGAAATTATAAAAAACACACACACACACACACACACACACACACACACACACACACACACGCGTAAAAGGTGCAGACATCATCTTTATTTTCATATTAATTTCACTGTTAACATTACGACAACCATATTTTCCTGGCATTGTTATCGTTCATTAATTAAACAACATTTCGTAGTTTTAGGAATGTGCCGTACTGTCTCTACACACAGCCTGGATAATGCTGCCACTACCACAAGGACTCTCAGATAAAATCCGTTGTCCCCTAACAAGATCATAACACTAGGCACTTTTAGTACAGAGGAACTTTTTGGTGGAACCTGTTCCCCAATTTCCTTGTGTCTGGACTACAGGAAGTACAAACCGTAAAAGTTCTTGAACTGTGTTTTGAGGAAACTTACTTCATAATAGGTACAATATAGAAACCATGTTTATATGTTTAAGCTGATTAGCAGAAGACGACGACGACGACGACGACGACGGTTAAAGTTGTCCTAGAATTGAACTTTTTTTAAGTGTGATATTGTTTCATGCCAGTCAGTCCTCATTTACATTTAGAAGATGTGGTCGGTTTATCCAAATGTTTACATTTTACCCAGATCTCCCAAAGCAGAGATGCCAGAGGACAAAGGCACAGACAGCGGGGGTTGCAGTAGTGTGATGCCCACCTCCTGAGAGCACCACCCAGTCTGTGTCTCCTTGCACGAGAACAGGCACAGACAGTGCTGGTCAAGGCTCAGACTAATTCTGGAAGGTGGAAGCTGGTCTCTCAGTTTAATTACTTTAGACTGTCTAGTGTGTCTAGTGTACTTTACAATGCATCTCCTTAGGTTTGGCAGTATCGATTTTTCAAAATTAATCTGCACTTTAATAGTAGAAGCACTTCTATCATTTTCACAGTCCACTGATAACTACAGTAAATTGCAATAAATACAAAACAACTGGTTCCAGATTGTCAAATACGCAGCTGATTGCTTCTCTTTGTCAAACATAATAACAAACTGAACATCTTTGGGTTTTTAACGGTTAACAGGACAAAACATCTGAAGAACTGTGTTCAGTATTTATTAATTTTTTCTATGATACTTCATGCTAAAAAACATTTAAATAGGAAAAAAAAAATATTTGGCAGAGTAACTGAAAACAACAATAACCGTTAGCAGCATCACCACGAAAAAAACAGCAAAGATCGATTGGAAGACTATTCATAGGTTACTGTAGCACAAATTCCTCAGGTTACCATTGAAAAAAACGACGGTTGGCGAAGAATTAAGTGTATTAACACTTTATGGTGTTAGTAGAAGTTTGGAAACACTGGTATTAAATTTGTGGTATATATTGTGAGAACTACTGAGCATTTCTCTTGCTCAAGATTGTTCAGCTGTAAATGTGTTGTTGTGCGTCTTCTTCAGAATTCATGCCTCATTTGAGCCTGTAATGCCACTGACTCTATGTAGATGTGTGTCGGCGGGGTTAAAAACCTCTTTGTGAACATGTGAAAACATGGTGAGTGTTTGTGTCTGCTGAGAATAATCCGTCTGTGAATAGGAAATTAACACAATCTGACCAAGTTGCCACATCAGAAGCTTTTGTGCAGTGAGTTTCACATTTCAACGGTTCACTCAGATTTCTTCACCCGAAGGCTTTTTGAGAAACTTCAAACTTGTCTGAACTCAATCACACCCTCTTCTCAGGTGTCTTCATCTGCTCCAACATTCCTGTTTTTTTTTTTTCTTGACTTTTAGACAACAAGAATCCCCTTTATAGTCCTTCACTGGCTCTGACATCCAGTCTTGGCACATGAAGAACTACACAGAGTTGTGGCCGTTGTGTCTTCACACTATTGATGTAGAAATGGTTTAATCAAACGTTGGTGCTCAACAAACGTGAGAAAGACTGTGGATAAAAACATTGGCTAAATGTGCAAAATGTAAACCTTCATGCTGATAAAGCCTGATGAAGCCTGGACTCTGGCACGAGTTTTTCGCCAAATCAGGACGGACCCCATCTGGTTTCTCAAAGTTCACGGAGTGAAAACACATTATCCATCGACAAATCTGGATCTACTATAAAGTTGGCTGGATATAGTGGACACTTTCCAATGCTGATACTGTCCCTGATACTTGAAGTCAACTCGAGTTCTGAAGTTATATTTTTCCGACCTCTTCACTGGTTGTTGTCCACTTCATTTCTAGAACTTCAGCAGGTTGTTTCCTTATTGCAAGGTGCAAAAACACAACACTAAACCTAACAAATTACTAAAACCCTACTTAACAGTACTATTTTAAGAAACCTCCTTCAGTGAGTTTGGCTGTTTTTTTATTTTTTTTAACCAGTGGAGATGTTTTTAATGGTGTTACTGGACATTTCGCTTAGGGATCAGTGCTACATACAATAAAACAATGGAACTGAATAGAGTTTATTATTAGGTATTGAAATAGTGCAATTTCCTTTTTTACTTTTCCAAAAATCCAAAAGTCCCTAAAGATTAATGTTAATGCAGAACTTATTAGAAATAAAGAGTTATTACTGTTCAAAGACAAAAATCCCGTGCAGCTCAGTTCATTAAACTCTTAAGTTGAATTTCTAAGAAGACAGCTGAACGAGAGGGAAAGACATAAGGACCGTTGGTCTGCTGGGGCTTTATCTTTAAAAAACAACTATTAATCAAAGGGCTTACGTTTCTGGCAGTTGTATTTTCTTTTATGTTCCAGATAAGAAAAACATAAAATGTGACTTAAAAAGTGAGAAGCGACTGCACTGTTTCGAATCACAGAAACCAGTAATGACTGCAAAGGCAGATGTGACGGCTGCAGACCTTTGAACAAACTTCACCATCAGAGGCTTGTAAGCGCGCTTGAGTGCTGCTGCTGTAGTCACCTGCACATTATGCAACAGATATCGCTTATCTCAACATTCTCCACATCAAAGATGCTGTGCGACTTTACTTCCCCAGAAATTCTCTTATCAGCTTCTGAATTCTTCCAAAAATGTCTCGGCCTAAATACGTCAGTTATGGTGGGACCAAAATGTAGTGAGGCTAATTCCTTTTTTTTTTGCTGTAGACTGAACTGGACAGCTTGGTCCACTGGATGAGCTCGCCATTAATTCCTGCACTGTTCCCAACGCCACAACAAGGCAAGGCCTCGTACAAAGACCGGGTTTGTCAGATCTGTGACATAACACTGCTAATCCGTCCACCGCACAGGGAGCCTCCCTGCGCCGTCGCCTCCTCCTCTGAGAAGGCTTTGTTTTCAGTCACAGAGATGATAACTCAGATGGGAGGGAGGGAATCTGAGCTGTTGTATAACCTCCAGAGAGGACAGTGACCCTCGGACATCGCTGTCCTAGCAACACTGGACAGGAGCTGAGAGGGAGGTAGGCAGCTTGGCATTTCTGGCCAAATTGGGAGTTCAGCTAGACAAACACTTTATGAGGCTGAGGAAAACATGTGAGTGGATCATAAAACGAACCTCAGAGGCCAGAGTCAACGATGACCAGTGTTTCATGGCACAACAAAGTGCCAAACTTTAACTTCAAGGAAAGAAAAAATGCACAACAATACAAACCAACTGCCACGCACCGGTCACTTTATTAGGTACAGCTGTACAATCTAATACAATCCAAGTTGTAATTTCTCAGTTTTTAGGTTTAAACTGTCAGAAAATTCTGCTGTGTCTTTATTACTGAGACCTTAGTTGGTACTGGAGTGCATTATATTATTACCCGGGCAAAAAGCCCGGTCACCCTTGGTTTTAAGCCAAGGGGGCCAAAACATTACAACCATAAAAAGCAATGCATATTAAACAGAAATGTACTGAAATAATTTGATGTGTGTGCGGTCTGCTGTCTGTGTCTTTGTGTTTTTAACTTTGACATGTAGATGACCTATAAGATTAGGCAAGATTACGTTTCAAACACGAACTGGCTGTACTCAAGCACAGTGGTGCCTTGAGCTAAAAGTTAAAATGCATTTCATTTGGACCCTTTTTAAGGTAAAAAGTGTGTTGCAAAGATTCATCCTATTGTGAAAAACTCACATGAAGAAAACATGCAGGTTACAAGTTGCTCCGTTGTCTATTTCCTTGTGTCGCAAATCACTCTTCATGGCAATTTTAATATGGATGCCATGTTTATACAAACAGATTCGAGACCAAATGTTGAATCATGGTAACTGGATTTCTGTTTTCTTGGTTTCTACTCATTCATTCAGTCGTCATACGGAAAAATCCGCCTGGATGAGTAGCTAAATGTTTCCAACCAAAAAGAAAGAAGTCCAGTTTCCATGACTTTATACATAGAAACCTGGAGGACAGGGAACCTTCACAGACAAAAGTGAAGTGAACGTGACACAGAATGGGATGATTCCAAACAGGACACGGTCCCCAACGGCGCGAGACGAAACAAGGAGCTCATCGTTAGGGTCCACACAGTCTGACCCAAACTAGGAATCGGTACTTTGCAAATCCTGACATGCATCAGTCTCCACAACAGATTCAAACCCCACTGACCCGTTTTACCACCTACACAAGAATCATGTGAAGAGGACAGTCTACAGATGAGGGCCACAACAGTACAGTTTAAGGACAAGCAGTAGAGTTTGTTACACGCTTACCTGAAAATGTGTATTAAGTTTGTAAAATATTATATAAAATCATCACTTTCCATGTGGTCAATTTATCGCTTTCACAAAAAAATTGCTATAAACCAATGTGTCTTATCTGGATATAAAATCAAATATATTTTTTGTGGAGTAAAAAAAAAAAATAAATAAATAAAAAAGGGGAATGTTTTGTACAAAAAAATACTAATTAGCTGGGGGCTTAAACATGCGCTTCAGAGAAAAAAAAGTAGTTTTATTAGATCTATCCACTGAGGTTTCACTCAAAATTATCTCTGCCTCCCAGAAGTGTTTGTGTGGCTGAAACTTTAGATCTGCTCTTTCCTCACTGATGAAAGGTAACAAACTGAATACATCCGCTGACAAGAAAGCTGATCAAGATGATCACAATCTGTCAGTTTGTTTACTTCCCCCCCCCCCCCTCACACGTGCACAGGGATGATGCTACGTGAGAAGAGTGAAGTTAAGTGCACACACAGAAGATGATCCGTTTGTAGTGAAGGCACAGAGGAAATGTGCTCCCACGTACGCAGATTTGAAGCTCAACAGGCCTGTTTGAACATGAGGTACACGCTGGGTGTGTCAAAGACTCAAATAAAAAGGAAAACAAAATTGAACTTTTCACACCGATCCCAGGCCGTTTTTGCTCCTCTTTAACAGAGATGGGGGCTTCGGCAACCATTACTCATCGTGTAGAGCTGGTGAGCAGGACTGGAATAAAAAAAAAAAAATTCTCCGCCAAATAAAAATGCGTAGCTTGTTAACTAAATAACGCCTCATATGTTGAGGTTTGTTTAGTGGGTCAGAGAGAGTAGCAGGAGGGTTCAACAAGGTTCTCTGTGTGCTGCAGGTTGTATTCAAAAAGAAAAGGCAGAAATATATTCTGTGTGCAAGAAATATCAGCTCACTTATTTAGGACACACCGAGCAGCCAGAAGGCCTTCTGACACAAACCTTTCACGCTTAATGAATGAATCTGATACATGTGCAGAAACTGAAACATTTGGGAAAACGTGTTCCAGGTTTCTAAGTCACGTCTCAGCCTGGCAACTCCTTCAGCAGGTTGTTCATAGGCAGAAAGAGGTTACGAAGGTCAAACAGCCTCCAAGCACTCGACATGTCCAGTCTTTGCTCTTTAACAAGTGTAAAACGCTGTAACACACAGATCGGTTGTGTCATCTCCTCTAGGGAATCAAAGAAGAAGTGAAAAGACACCATCTGAAAGTCCTCGCAGCATCCTAGTGTCAGTCAGACAAGACGAGAAAAGTGCAAAGAGTTTTGGAGGAAAACATTACTTTTAACTGGAGGTTTGGAGCTGGTCAAATGAGGGGTTTAGTTGTGTTTAGTCTGGTAGCTGAGCCAATGTCCAGATACACACATACACACACACACACACACACAGTCCCACTTAACATAGCAACAGCCTGCTTTTAAATGTGACTCAGGGAAAACCAGCTTTCATTAACAAGCTGAAGCGGAGCTGCAAAAACTGCCTTGAAATGAGCCTTTAAATGACAAATATTTCATAGCAACTTAAAAATAAATAATGCAGCTTTAATACACGAAATGATTAGTCCATTAGTTCACATTCGAAACTTATTGAGGAAACTTTTTAGCATTTCAACCACGATCAAAAGTGTAAGCAACAGTTGCTGCTTATAGTTTTACTACTCGTAGACATTTCAAAGACTAGAGAAACAATGAATGTGATTGATATGATATGATGGTATGATGCCAGTTGCAAACTGATGGTTTCCATAATCCTAAAACTATGACGGATGGTTACAAATGTTACAACTACAACTTATCTCTGACATGTATAATGCTACAAGGGGATAAACGAAGCTAATGAGCCACAAAAACAAAGAGGAAACCGACCAGGTCACAGGCAACAGAAAAGCCAGTTCAGGAACCACGAAGACGTTGCTCGTCTCCTTGTGTGGCTCCATCAACGCACTTTAAATCTAGTTGACTGGCAACAGCTTTACAATCGTAATGAAATGACACTGACTTTGGAGCAAAATTCACAACGATCCAAAAGCCCAAACCAACCGGTAATATCCTGTATGATACATTTCGCAGAAGTGATTTGCAGTGTTTGTACCTGGACGAAGTAGCGACAAACTCTCCATCCAGCAGCCGGAGCTTGCAGAACAAAACTCCGTTGACAAAGGGCACCGCGGTCAGCTCCTCCAGGGTCAGATGCGTCTGAAACTTAAATTTCTTCTTTTTCACGAAGAAGGCCATTGTTTGAGTGTCGTCGCTCGCATAAGACGCGTCCGAAGCAAGCAGAAGAAGGGAAACGCTGTATGAGAACTGGCTGCAGAAAGTCGTGCTGGTGCTGCCTTCAACGGCGCCTGTTGTCGGGCGAGCTCCGCTGCTTCAGACGTGATTCAGCACAGAAACCTGAAAACAAAGCCCGTGTGTCGGGTTAATACGGTGAACATTAACGTGGGGAAAAACACAATGACGTTTGCGCGTTGAAAAACAAGACACGAGCTACCTGGAGACATTTCGGGTCCCGTCAGTGTCGCGCACAGCGGCACAACAACAAGAAATGACAGGGAACAAAAAGACGTTTCTGCTCTTTTTCTTTCGGAGAGGAAGCAACGTGAAGCTAGCGGAAAGCGGGTCATGTGACTTCCGGTAGAAGACTTTGGGAATAAAAGCTTAAGCTATTAAGCTTATTTTACTCCATAAAAATGCGGACAATAAACCATTTATCAAATTTCTTCTGATCGCTGATAATTGTAAGATCAGAAATCTCTGGATGTTTCTTAAGTTGGTTGAGAGGATGTCCTCATGACTGCAGTACAGAAGATTTTGCCACTTCTGTCAATAATTAAGACTCCAAGGTTTCTACTTTTAATTTCCATTTTAACATTTCATACAGTGTCACATCCCCCGGTTTTCCTTTGTTAGCCTATGGAAGATTAATTCAAAATGATTCAAATATTTGTAGTCACTCTCATCTTCATTGCAAGCTCCTGTCAGTGTGGTATGAATGAGTTTCTCTGACATATCCACCAACAGATGGATTTACTTTCTATTTCAGCTGATTTCCCATTAATTCACCCCTATTTATATATTAGATTGCTCTTACTGTAAAACTTGGGAATCATAAAAATAAATGTTTTTTAATAAATACTTTTCATTCCTTTTGTAACACTTTTTCATGGTGAGTTATTTAGACTGGTAAACTTGCAACAAAGGTTTTTCCTTTTTTTTATAATAGGATTTACCCAATGTCTGATTCTTGAAAATGGTTTCTTTTCTCGTCATAGCCTCTTAATTTTGAGCTTTACTGTATAAGAAACATTATAAAGAGACACAGTTAAAGAAAAATACAAACCATAAGTTTAAAGTACAATGTAGGACATATGAAACCAATCAAACTGTATTTTTTTAAACTAGAAGGTCTGGTTTGCGGATGATACTAACCCAGTGTTGTTAACTTGACAGATGGCTTGTGGCGGTGAAACAGTGACACCTTGTGGGCCCAGTCTGCGCTGCGGGTTCATGAAAGTAACTACTTTACACTTTAAATCATTTAGATATTTCTCTTCTGCAAGAATCTAGACGTTTCCCTAAAGAATAAGAATTTATTTCTTTATATTATAGGGCAAAAAGTCCCTCTTTGGTCTCAGTGGCTGAATTTGCTCCAACCTAAGACCCTCTCACTCCTCCACCATCTGAAAATGACTTTCAGATTTTCCGTGGTCTGAAACTCTTTACTGTGGACAGATGAATGTTAAGATCTGTTGACGCACAAAAACAATAGAAACAGCCCTTCCTTTCACATAAAATTGCAAGAGAAGAGCCACGTTAATTTTGTAAAACTATTAAGGTAAAACTATCTCATAATCACTCACGATTTAAGACAATTGACATACAGCTCGATGTGATACCTCTAACACTGTAAATGTTTATTAATTGACCTTCATTAAAAAAGCATGTAAACTGATTATGTTAAAAAAAAACAGAACATTTACTTTAGGTATAGTTGTGACTCAGAATTACTATTTGAAACAACAAAGTTATTTCAAGTTGAACTTTGAACTGTGTACTGTAATCCAAACAACAACTTTGAACATCTGCGATGCAGCATCGCAAACATCCCAACACGTGAATGAACTTTTTTTTTTTTATTTGAAGCAAACACTGTGCTATGGTTACTGTCCGCTGTCCAAAGGTTTGGTTTTCTTATCTATCAGGTGTCACAGATCGCAGACAGTCGAGCCACTAGGTTTAACTGCAGATAATGTAGTGTCACTGGTGTCATCCAGATGTTTATATTCAGTATGAATCCAGGTGTGTTCTCCTGGAATGACAGCTGTCATAAAGTGCTCAACTAAAACACCTTTCATCTTCATGAAGAGACAAAGAAGATCTTCAGCAGTCAAAGCTTTTATGGGGGAGTTTTTTGAGGCTATGACTGCTAAAGAACATGGGTTGGAGTTTCCTACTAGTCTCTTTCTCACACAGTCCCTCTTGCGGTTAATAACATATTTAACTGTCCTCCCAGAGGAATATAATGACTGGGTCATGTACTTGTAAACCCCAGCTGACTTCTGTCCTATAATCTTTTCAACAGAGTTGACCAGAGTGTTCTTTTGTCTTCAGATTTCTTTGTAGAGATCAGTTTCCACTTTGAAAGAAGATTTTTCCTTTGGGGGATAAATTGTAGCCACATTGAGTCAACCATAATTCAATGTTATTAAAAATGAAAGGTGAAAACCTCCAAGGGGGTTGATTCGCTTCTATAACAACTGTTTATATTTTAGCTAAATAGATACTGACGTAGAAAATGTATATCCGTCGCTGTACTGCACTTAGAATCAGCGTGTCCTGCATTTTCTTGGGGTTTGATGTCAACGACATTTTTACAAAGAAGTTAAATCAAATTTTATCTAACAGCTCATTTGACACAAGAATCTGAAAACCTGTGTGTGGGTGAAAGAGACTTCACTGCTGCATCTGTTCAACACAAAGTTTCTCTGACGGGACCCGATGCACCACACTACACTCGACACAGTGACACTGTGATGCCAGACTGTCAAAAGTGTGAAGGTGGATCACGTCGTCAGAGGAGACGAAATGGGTAGGACTGACCCTCCACACATATTACCATGGTCATCAGATAGTCTAAGGTCACTTTGTGCTGTGTTTGTGTTCACTGATGAAGAGACTTGATGTTTCTCAGTTCGGACTGAACCACCAGGAAGTGAATGTAGATCTCTGTCAGGGTCTTGTGCAGCTCTCTTCCCTCTCTGGTTTTAAACACATCCTCCACAAGTGTAGCAGTGATCCAACAGACGACTGGGATGTGGCACATGATGCGGAGGCTTTGTGAGGTCTGGATGTGGGATGTGACTCTGCTGTCCTGCTTCTTTTGAACAAATCTCGTCCTGAAGTACTCCTCATTCTGCAGGTTCCCCCGGTGAGGTTTGTCAGGAGCACATCCACTGAGGTGGACTCTGTAACATTGTTGTGGAAGTCAAGAGGAAGTCGACACCCATCCAGACCGTCAAACATGAACACAACCTGGAACTCTTCAAACCTGCACATTCCTGCTTCTTTAGTTTCAGGAAAGAAGCGATGAGCAAGTTCCACCAAGCGGATGTGTGAACTCTGTGTCCTGGTTGGCTTTGTCTTCAGACCAGTCCAGACTGAACTTCTGTGTTAAGACTGTTTACTTAACGCCGGCCACTCCTTTTGTCATCACTCTTCTGATTGGTTCATGTCTTCCAGGTTGCATTCAAGTTGCCTTTATGTCTGATTGCTGTTGCTGGTCTGACTGGTTTCCTGGATGCTGTTTCAGTCTTTTCTGACCTCATGGTCATCGCTGTCCTCTGTGATGTAGAGCTCTGTGCAGATCTGATCCAGAGGTTTCCTGCTTTAGATTCCCCCTCAAACACAGATGAGATTTAAGTTCAGGCTGGCAAACTCCAGCAGAACGTTCTAAGTGAATACAAAACCAGAAAAGATTGTGATTAATGAAAAAAAACTCCTCTAAATTTACAAAAGCTATTTCGAGAAGAGTTAGGATGCTGTGTGAAATGTAAGTTAAAATGAAAATCTGATGATTTGCAAATCATGTCAAACTTTTTAAGTGTACAGTTTGTAAGTGCAAGGACACAGTCCCCTGTATATATATGATAATGTCAAGGCTAAATTGTTTGGTTTTGCTATTTTGCTGTAAGAGATTTGACATAAACATATCAAAAGTTGGGCAGAAGATCATTTAGTATATCTGCTTTATTTGCATGGTACTTACACCTTTTGTATACAATTATCCAAAGTTTGAGTGAGCAAAACTATTGGCTGATGGTGTTTCTTGGTACCCAGGTTGGTAAACTATTCCAAATGACTACTCTTGATTTTAGCATCGGGGCTTTATGTATGAAGACTGTATTTGTTGTTTAAAAAAAAAAAAGCATAAATCATCATCATGAAAACAAGAGAGTTGTCTATGGGAGAACAAAAAAGAATCAGAGGCCTTGCAACAATTGTGCAACACTGTACACAAAGTACAGAGATAAACTACAAATGTTGTGGAACAAAGTTTTATGGAATAATGAGACTCTACCAAAGTAATGAAAAGACCAAAGTGTGGAGGAAGAAAAGATCTGCTCCTGATTTAAACCAAACAACCTCATCTGTGGAGCACAGTGGAGGGCTCCACGGCGGCTCCTCGAAAAGGCTTAATGATTTTTGTCAACGATGTGACGCATGATAGCGGCAGCAGCATCAATTCCGATGTGGACGCAAACATTTTGTCTGCAAATTTACAGAGAAGTGCATCGAAATGAACGTGCAGGAGCTTCACTGTGCAGCCATGACCTGAAGCACACTGTCAACTCCACAAAGGGCTTTATCAGAGGAAAAAAGCTTAGATCAATGACCAGATCTGACCCCGACTGAACATGTATTTCACCCCCAAAACGAACACCATCTGAAGGCCTGGAAAAGCATCAGAAGAAGAAGCCATTCATTTGGTCATGTCAAAAGTACTTATATAAGTATTAGCTTATTCCCATGACATCTTAACTAATCATAGTAAATGTGAAATGCATCCATTATAATGAGATTGGATTCAATTTTCATTATAAGCGTCCTGATTTGATTCGAGACAATTCTCGACTCAGTTAAAAGAAAGGAGGGCAGAGCATTTGCTCTTACTCTAGTGCACTGTGAGCCACACCAACACTGATCCTCTACCCGCTGAGCCGCAAATGAAACACGCCGTGAGTGACAGTGAAACCATGAGCTGAACTGCTGAGCTGCTCCTGTTCATTAGCACCACCAGTTGTTGACAGGGTATGAAGTAGGCCCCAAATCCTCCACCATTGCCCTTTCAAAAGTCATTCAAATGGGTTTAAATGTACTGAAGGTGGAAGTGAACTACAAGATAGTGACAGTAGGCTGTGTGCAATCACTGTGCGCTGGCTCTTAACTTCTGCCTATTATACCACAAAAATCGAGTTTCCATGTGCAAAGTCAGACAAAGTCAGTATTACCAGAGTATTACCGGTATTAAAATTACCAAGGAATCACAAATTCCTTATCTGCCCATCAACTTCAGTTCTCCTTTCTGTCATTTCTCCACTTTTTCTCCCGCTTCTTCTTCTCTGCATGTCAGTGGAAGCTAAATGCAGTCAGACAGCAGTGGGAGGCAGAGGAAGCTCTGTTTTTGCTATTAGTCCACTAGATGGGGGCACAGTTGGGTACATGCGGGGGTCCAGTTACTACTGTTTATCATTTCCATCAAACCTTTGAATGAATAACTGAACACAGAACCACAGCAAAACGAATCAAATTAATAAAGGCCGACGTCTTAACAGCCTGTGGTCATTTAGTTCGTGTTCCTACCGATCTCAAAGGGCATTAACGGAACAAATATAAACGTAGGGTAATTTTCAAAATGACAGAATTTAAGTTAATCCCCTCATGTTGTAAAATAAAGATCCACGTCAAGTCAGTTTTACTTGTACAGCACTTTTTATACACAACTGAACATTAAGGCAAATGGATTTCTATTAAACTGTCCCGGAGACAAAGGCCAAACAATCGACAATTTTGTTTGTTACATTTTTTATTTTGTGATTCAGCAACAAGCTTCTCAAAGCCAACTAAATGAATATGTATGAGCGCAGTCTATGAGCCACTCCATCACTGTAACTATCACTGCAGGTTAGTATATTCATACACACTAACAGTCAAACATCAATACATTTCTAGTGCAGAAAGAACAGCACACTAAAGTAATTTAGTGGTGTAAACGATAACCCCCCAAAATATGCTGTATGAAATATATCCCTGCAAGTACATTTCTTTTATTATTCTTTAATAGTAATAGTTAATAGTAAATGAGGGAGTGACAGTAATGGGGGAACTACAGAGCAAGGTTTTCAAGCAGCTGCACATCTTTGTCGTAAATCAGGATCCGATTGACTTCAGCGTTTCGGACTGAATTTCATCCGTCTCACCACCTTTTCTTTCAGGCGCAATCATTGGCACCAGGTACACATCGGTCGACCTTCACGTAAAGCTTTCCAACCTGGACGCTGTTGTAGGTCCCAGTGACGGACGTGCTCTTGGTCTTTTTGTTGCTGTAGGTGCGGCTCAGACGCGCCGTGAAAGGGATGTTGACCTTGTACTTATCACCCATCATACGGATTTTGCAGCGGGAGTTGGGTGGAACTCTGAGATTCACAGAAACAGAGTGGGCGATCTCTTCTGTCATGACATTTCCCTGTGACAACTGGAAGAACATGTCAGCGGTGAACTTAACCTGCGAGGACACAACGTGGGGGACTCCACCGGTGAAGGTCTTCTTGCTAGCGACTGTGAGGTGATCGCCAATGTCCCATCGGTGCTGCTCCTGAATTGTCTTCGAGAGGGTCACCGTTTTGGACACTGGGCTGCATTCATTGTTGGTGACGGTAAAGACGTGCATGGTCACTGGGCCATTCTGGATCATATTAACTTTGTTTTTGTCGTACGAGACTTTATCAGTGTGCTCACTCTCAACGTTATTTTTTACGGTCAGAACCTGGTAGCTAGTGTAGGCATATTGAGCACCTGACCAGGGCAGATAAAAGTTCTTCAGCTTAGGAACCACCTTCCCCAGACCGTACACGTTCTTCCCTACGTAGATTTCTTCACTGTAACAGGTTCTGACGGAGTTTTTAGGCACCGCACCTTGTGAAGCATCCTTCCACTCCAGAACCTCAAAGTCATCTGGATTCACTAGAATCTCAAAGGAAGAGGCCCGAATTTCTTTGTTTGCATAGGGGTAAAGGCAGTAAGAACCCACTTTAGCGCTGTAAAAGCCAGAATGGCAGCCATGTTTGCAGACGTAGTCGACGCGTCCAGTCTGTTTATTGTTAAGGGAAACAGCTCCACTGGGTAGAGAACCGGCCCAGAGGTGCCATCTCAGGTTGCCATTGTCGTATTTGGTTTGGGAGGCCTTAACCTCCCTTCTCCCTCTCGACTTAGCAGGAACAAGTATGTGTCTGTGTGTTGCTGTTGCTATGTGCTGTATTATGAGTTCAGGGACCGTGTCCTGGTGGTCCTGGTTCAGCCAGGAGGCTGTAAGAGAAAAGGGGGAAAAGAGTAGGCGTGAAAAGGTCTTAGCTTAACATATAATCAAAGATTCAGAAGGTTTGTAATGAAATGTTTTACAAAATAAAACCCTCCCATTTTTATCCGGGCTCGGCACCAAGGTCGCCCTTGGCAGGTGGGCAGGGTCACACTGTCCGCTCCCCAACCCGATGCTCTACCCATTGAGTCCCCAGCCCCCCCACCCCCCACCTTACAGATTGAAGTCTCAGATTAAACTAATTATTCTCTAGAAATTACATGGCGTAACAGGGACATTGAAACAGTAAATACAGTTTGTAGGAAACATAATCAATGGCTACATTATGTTCAGAGGCAACATTCTTGTTTTCTGAATGAACGAAGATACACAGGTATTATTCTTTATTCGTTGTACTCCTACACGGACACGTGGCCCGGTGGGTTGCTGCTCTGTGGTCTTAAGGGTCGTCTTTGGAATCTGGGCACAGGGTGATGACAGTGGTGGCAGTGAAAGATGATTAGAAAGATCATTTGCCGCAACATCAAACAATTGTTTCGCATTATCTTTACATCCTTTAGTACTTTGTTTACTGCAAATATGGATAACCAAACCTGGATAACTGAGAATCTTCACCGACACTTTACTGCAAAAGGTTACTGCACAAATGAAGCCACATCTGTGTGCAGAGAAGTTACTTTTCTTACCATCACGGTCCTCGGAACTTCTCTCCTCACTTTCTTGATGAGTCACTGGGGACAGAACCAGCAGCAGCAACAGCAGCTTAATCTGAAGAAGTAGCAAACAGTACAATCATGGTCAGGTACAAAGTGTTTACAATGAAACAGAAAACCAATCAACCAATCAAACCACAAAAAAGACAATTTGTGATAATGATCGGTAACAAAGTAGAATAATCAGTGTAATAATGGATGAAAAAGAAAAGTCTGAAAAGTTTCACTCTTATTTTAAACACTCTAGCGACGTCAATGTGAAGATTCATTCTTAAAAGTCCATAGAAGGAATTGATATGATCAGGAAACAAACAGCGAAGTCCAGATTTACATTTATGATGTATGATAATAGTAGAAGTTAATAATCTGACGTTGGTTAAATTTAAAGCTCAATGTGAGTTAAAACACTCACCATCATTGGTCTTGATGCAAGTTCGACTCTACTCTTGATGCACCTAAGTTCGACCCTGACACAGCTGCTTTATACCCGCGGCAGAAAATGTATGCAGCTGTTGACCAATCAACAGTCAGAGTCTGCGAAAGCAGAACTGCATTAGATGTAGAAATCATTATGATGTAACCATTTGTAAGATTGTGTTCATATGGATTTTCAAACTACGGTACCATCCAATACGTGTTTTGTATCAACAGAATATTTCAAAATGTGCAATATGAATGAGTCACCACAGATTAGATCTTTTTAGGTGACAGAATAAAGGACTGATGGACTAACTGGTTCTCTACCTATCAACAGTCACAAAACAATCAGAATAGAATCATCCTTATATAATGTTCGCATTTCTGAAACATGTTTGTAACAGGACATTTTACATGAGATTTTATTTTTTATTGACTTTTATCTAATGAGAATATCCCCGGAAGATGTTCTCGAAGATACATAGGTCATTTTCTTCCCAAAACCACTATGTTTGAAGCACGTTCAGATATTGCAAATGTTCCTTTATCATCAAAATTAACAAAATTCTCATGGACTGGAATCTAATTAAAATTATATGAATCTTACTAGATCTCCAGGGGCTGACTAAAGCAGTTTTGTGAAAGTTACAATAACAGCTTTTAGAAGACCTCAAAAAAAAAAACACCTGGTAAACTTTCATAAAGCTGGAATTGTGTTTTTTTTTTTTTTACCTGTGGGAATTAGGATCACATAATTCCACTTCACACCACATAATCTTGTTCCAAACACTCATTTGGTTTGTTCACATGCTCTTTGGACTCCAGCTTTATGAGGGTTTACCAACAGCTGTTTTCCGGATCCCATATAGATCTAAAGTGCAAGCCCAATTTAACTTAAAATAAATGTTGAAGTCTATTTTAAAGATCAGACGCGTGATTTTACATAGATTTTACGTAATAAAGTTAATTACATAGGGGGGTTATCAAACTTTTGCACTAGTACATTGTTTTTTTACTTCTAATGAAGGAACATTTGTACTAGCTGAATGTGCACTACACTTTTTTCCCATGTTCATGTAAGGAGAGGCAGACTTTTCACTCCACTGTAGGGTTAAGTGGATTATTAGCAGCAAGAGTTGGTGGATAGATGATGATGCTCCAGGAGACCCAGCAGGTGTAGAGAGAAAACATTTAAGTTTTTTGGCTTGAACAGGTCACGTACATAATATATTTTTACAGAATGCACCCGACTGTAATCTGGACAGTCACAGGACCTTTGTGAGGTTTGTGTACAACTAAATAAATCATTTATCATTAACACACTAGTGGTTAGTGTTGTACATGTATGCAAAGGTATGAACGTGAGCCTAACTTTAGTAAAACACACAATGTTATTTTGTTTTTGGATTTTAAAATATTATTTTTAGCTGACTAAAATTAGGGAAGACTTCTTAGAAAAAGTTGTAGCAACTCAACTGGGCCCCGTTTTGAACGGACATAATATTTTTGATGAGTTTTAATGTGGTTACTGCCAGAAGCCCTGTAGTGTAAACCGCTCCCCTCAGAGTGTCCAACGACATCCTGATGGCTTCGGACAGTGGGAAACGCTCTATCCTGGTCCTGCTTGATCTTAGCGCAGCCTTTGACAGGCTTAGCAGCCATGCAGGCCTCTCAGGAAGTGCCCTTGGACAGGTTTGCGTCATACCTCTCAGGCAGACCCTTATCTGCAGCCCCGCACGTACGCAGACGGTCTCCAGTTATACTATTAATTTTTTAACCTTGACAAAAATGACTCATTCTGCTGTGTAATTGTTTGTCAGCAATTAAATCTTACATTAGTCATTTATCAGACGCTTTTATCCAAAGCGACGTCCAAAGTGAGGTACAAGGCAGCAAGAATCTAAGTCAAGGAGAAAACATCAAAGCAAGACAAAATTGATTTAAGTGCATGAGAAAAAAATTCTGTTTTTTCAGCAGTTTTTTTTAATATTGAGAGTGAGTTTGCTGAGCGTGCAGAGTTTGGCGTCTTCTCGTTTGGCGGTGCTGGGACCACCAGACAGGAGGGATTGTAGAGCTGGATGTGGGAGTTGAGGGTAAGCAAGAGACAGAGCTTTGGACCTGATGCGAGCAGCTACAGGAAGCCGGTGTAGAGATGTGAGGAGTCGTGTGACACGGGTCCTTTTTGACCGATTAACAATGAGGCGAGCTGCCACATTTTAACCAATTACTTTTTACAGTTAAATACAGCTAATACTGAAGTTCCCGTAGTGGCTCCTAATAGTACTGTCTCTAAGCTCAAATGTACTTTCTTCCAATCCTCATTTTTGATCAAGCTACGAGTTTGATGAGCATATCAATGCCTTTACCCGTACAGGATTTGTTTACCTTAAAAATATTGCCAAACTAAGGCCTATTGTGTCACACTCTAAACTTGAAACAATTATTCATACTTTTGTATCATCGTGACTTGATGATTGCATTTCTCTTTTCAAAAGGCAATCAGAGATATTGCACAAAACATGACATAGCCGATACAACATTACACCTTTCTCAGGAAATTGCATGAAGAAGCTGTGAGAAAAAAAACCCAAAACAAAAGTCAGTGGCAACATTCAGCCTCCACAAAGCAGAGTGAAGGTATCACAATCCACCGTTCAAAGAAAATGTCATGAGCAGATGTTCAGCCCTCATCTGAATCAGGCTGGAAGGTTCACAAAAGTGATAGACCAGAGTGAGGTGGGGAAAAAACAAAACATCTACTCATGATCAAAACCATGCAAGCTCATCTCTGAAGCATGGTGTAGGTAGTGACGGTTTAGGCTGCATGGCTGCTTCTGGATCAGGCTTGTTGATCTTTATTGATGATATATGAGTAACTCAGTCGTCTTTGCAGCAGAGGGAACTTTGAGGCGGACAAACATTTTGTCTGCAAACGTACAGAGACAGCTTCATCATGCAGCAGGACAATGGTCCAAAACACACTGTCAAGTCAGCAAAGGACTTCATCAGAGGGAAAGAGTGGAACAAACATCAGAACAGAAAGGTTAATTCAAGTGCATTTACAGCAGTTAGAAAACAATTTCACTAAAGCAGATGCTTATCTGAAAATGCTGTGAAGAAATTTAAGGAAATTATTTCTTCATCATTTTCACCACCGTGTGGCAATACAATGGAGAGTAGCCACCTTAACCTTATCCAAGTTGATTATCTGGTTGATAATTTTGCAGCCTCACTGCATACGTGAAATTGTTGCCCTTCTGAAATAGAAAGTGAATCAGAGAATACGACCTCAACGGTGCAGTTCGCAAATGTGCAGCTTAAAGCAGGCATCACAAAAGTTAGAAAGGAAGTGGTGTTCCACTAATTTAGAAGAGCCTCGTTTAAAGTCCTCCATAACACAAGAACCACAAATTATTCATCACGAATAGAGAACAAGACATTAAGAACAACCCCTGGTTTCTGTTTAGCACTGTAGTCAGGCTGACTAAGGGCCATAGTTCTTTTGAGCCTAGTTTTCCCTTAACTCTGAGCAGCAATGACTTCATGACTTTCTTAATGAATAAAATTGTAGCTATTAGAGAAAGAATTCACCAGATTCTCCCCTCAAATATACAGATAGATCTTCATGTACAGCAGTGCTAGAATCATCGATAAGGCCCTAATCCCTCTTGGACTGCTTTTTACCCAGAGACCTTGCTGCGATAACTTTAATACCTCATCAAAACCAACATCATGTCTCTTAGACCCTGTCCCAACCAAATAGCCTAAAGATGTTTTGCCTTTAAACACATTCATATTAGATTTTTTAGAAACTGGCCATATACCAAAGGCCTGTAAACCTGTGGTAATTAATCCTCTACTTAAAAAAAAAAAACCCGTCTTGACTCATGTGTTTAAGCCTAGTGCAGACCAATATCTAATCCCCCCATTTATTTCTAAAATCCTTGAAAAAGTAGTTGCAAAGCAATTATGTGACCACACTTACAGAAATATTTTGTGTGAAGACTTTCAGTCAGGATTTAGAGTCCATCATAGTACAGAAACAGCACTGGCACCAACGATCTTTTGTCTTACGCGCGACAAGAGGCGCCTGTAACACACATATACAAAGGTCACCATCTGAACAGCTACATGAGAAAAATCATTATTAAAAATTCAAATAGGTACATCAACCCTAACCCTATCAAATCGGTAAATGCAATGTCTCAATGCATGTTCCCAAAACAAACTAAAAAAGAAGTGACGGAAACCTTTAAAACCCTTTGTTGTTGGGTTCCTGAGATGTCCTGAAATGACGTTCCAAAAATTCTCATTTTAAACCTTGTGTAAGTGTCTATACTGGATGAATACATTGAACAGTCCAAAGAAATCCTGAAACAACATTGCAAAACCTTTTTATTCTGGCTACTCAGAAGATACGGACTTAACAGATGTCCATGGCATGTGCCCTTGTTTAGAGGCTTCACAAGTTCCATCAAGTCCCCTCTAAAAGCATCAGAATGGCAAAATTAATTCATTTGCTGGACAATGAAATGTCTATCTCAATATTATAATAACTGCACCAAGCCTGTAGCTTACTCACATCAAATAGTTGTTTTTGCCTCTTAATTTGCTTTTCCGGATGTCATGTCCACAAAGGACTTTCTCAGAAGGAAACAGTAGAAGGTTCTACACTGACTGTGTGAGATTCCAACACACACGGGGATTCAAGCGCAACAGTGCAGAAGAAAATGTATTATCAAAAATAGAAATTCCAACTAACAGCAGGCAGGTACAGGAAATAAAACAAGCAGAAAGTGCTCACCGCGAAAGGCCGGAGGAATAAGTAACAACTTCCAACACAAAACGAACCAATCAAACACCAAGACTAACTCACTTTGATACTGTGAATCTAAACTGACGCAGTAGGAAGTTAATAAAGCTGGTGGCTGGGAAAACAAATGAGAAAAGGGAAACAGGACACATCTGAATGAAAATCCTTATAAAACAACAATCGATGGATGATGTGAGTCAGGTGTGTTGACTAGTTCCACCTGAGGAATGGAAAACCGCCTCAGCTGGCGGGAGGAGAAATGCCGGGACACATAGACTCAAAACCTGAAAAAACAAAACAAAACCTAACTTCTGACAGATTGAGTCAATCACCAGGCCTTAATTCAGCTGAACATGGATTTCACCTTCTGAACTACAGGCTGAAGGGTGAATCCCCCAAAAACAAACAATAGAAGGAGGCAGCATTGAAGAAACCAACAATTGAAATGCTAATTGGCTGCTTACATAGGAATTTGATTCAAAGCGCTTTACAGAGTAGCTTCTCATTCACCCCATTCACACACATACACACACCAGTGGCAGTGGCTGCCAAGCAAGGGGCTCACCTGACCCACCGGGGGCAACTTAGGGTTCAGTGTCTTGCCCAATTACGCTTCGAAACACAGCCGGGGCCAGGGATTGAACCACTCACTCTGTGGTCCGTGGACCTCACCCCAATACAGTTTACTGAAACCAAATATTAGGTTTTATTTCCTTTGTTTTCAAAGTTTTGGGACAAATAGATTGTGACATTTGATATCATATCCACCCTTTGGTGTAAAATCACAATGGCTTCATTGTACAGAAGAAACTCATTAGCTCAACTTGCAATTTCTATACTGTTTGTATTGAAAGATTGTGCAACATCAAATAAGCAGAACCTCCCGAAAAACCCTTTTGACAGGAAAAAGTACTGAATCACTTTCCTACAAGTAACATTAAATTTTAACTCCGCGTCTTTCACAACGGATTTTTAATAAAGAGGATATTAATGCAGCAAAAATGTGAATGACTGTGCATTCAAAACTTTATTTTGCAAATTTCGTACACATTAACGCAATTCTGTGCTACACAGATGATTGAAAGTTGAATAAAAGATACCGAGCAAAGACGAAAGCAGTGATGAGGCCTGCGGACTTCAAAAAAAAAAAAAAAAAAAAAAAAAGAAAGTTAAAGCACATCAAACCAGGACAATAAGACATAAAAGTATGTTTATATTATACAAATAATAATTTAGATACAAGTAGATATAACTAATAGTGCACATAAAAATGGGGCTGCACGGGTGGGTTCTAAGTTTAAAAACATCCACACACCAAACTTTTGTCCAGCAGGTCACAATTAGGTTTAGTCTACCAAAGCTCTGTGGCCATCAAGGGTCTTGCTTGTTTTCCAACATCAGCAGACAGACGGGTCTTTCTGAGAGTTCTCAGAAAATACACTTGCTGTTGTGCCTTCTTAACCAAAGAGTGTATATTGCTCGTGTAAGATCTTGTGATATGTGGATGCTAAGGAACTTAAAGCTGGGAACCTTTTCCACTCCTTTGTTTGAGTAGAGTGAGCCGTGATCTTCTTGCTTTTGAAATTAATAATCATTTGAAATTAATGACTTTGTTTTTTGGACATTGAGCGTGAGGCTTTTCTCAGTGCACGGTCCATCAGCCACTGTACTTCCTCTCTGTGGGCAGAATCCTCCTCTTTATGGATCAGCCTGATCCTGAACCTGCTCCTGGGCCAATGCCTCGCCTGGCCCTGAGTCGTGGTGAGGACCTGCCTGTTCCTCAATAAACTACCAGCAAGTTACTGCAAAATGCAGTTAAGCCACTAGTTTAACTTCAAGTAAAACGTTCTTTTTAACTTTGCTGTAGGTTGTGGAAAGTAGCTGAATAAATGTGTTTTGTCTCCTCTTTAAACGTTAGCTTGGAGGCTCTTGTCTGCTTGGTTCTCAGACGTCTGTCATGATCGCTTAGAGTTCAGGACAGTTATCATTAGACTTAACACTGTCAGAAAACTCTGTCTCACATTCTTGTCTTTACATCTTTTGTCACTTTGTGAAGAAGTTTTATTAGAAACATATTATACCAGCAATTTGTTCCTATTGTAACCCGAGCAAAGTACAAACATAGAGAGTTTTGTCTTTTTTAACCCTGTCTGTTCTGTAAACTCTTGTTCACAGTGTCTGACTGAGGACAGACCTGCAGCAACATCAGAGAACAGTAAAAAAAAATCATACTTTATAGTTTAGTTTGCAACAGATCTGCAAATTGAGCCACTGAGAAAATGATGGACTTTGTGCCAAATATTATAAGGAATCTGAGGGAAAAAAAAGATTTAAAAGAAGATAGATTCCTTTAGAAGACTGTAAAGTAATTAAGTCCCCGAAAGTTACACTCAGAAACCTGCAGTGCAGACTGAGGCTACAGGGTGTCACTGTTTCACTGCCACAAACCATCTGTCAAGTTACCAGCGGTGGCTTAGTATCATCTGCACATATTATAATTTTTTTAAATAATAGATTTTTATCTGTTATGTTCTGGTGTGTATCTCTCTGTGTTCCTGCATAGTGGTCTTATAAATCTTAGAACTTCAGCGTTTTTGCTTAAATTGTTCCTTTAAAAAATATAAAATAAGTTATGTCAGAGAAAATAATTCATACCAGACTGAAAGGTGCATACAATGAAAATGATAATAATTGTAAATAAATTAATGTCAGATTTAATTATTATGGTTTGTACCAAATAAATAAAATAAATACATCTTTATTTATCTACATCTTTATTTTCATGTATTTCAATATAATGGTAAAAATACAAAGGTGTAACAAACATGCATAAAATGTTGTACAGGCAAAAAAGGAGCCAAGTGTCCATTTAAATAAAGATGAGCCTTTCATCTACACTAAAGCTTTCAAACCAGATGGTAATTCCTTAACATAAAACTGACTCTATGACAGCTCAATAAAAAATTGGATTTCTGTATCAGAATTCCGCAAAAGAAAGTCTCTAAAGGAAAGACACTGTCCTCCTGTACAACACAACTGGTTGGTCATTTATACAAGCAGAACCAAATGAGGCTGTAGGGACAAAAAGCTATATAGATGTTAAGGTTGGAGGACAAGTTGCTGATGTTATTGACATGTATAACAAGAGAACAATGAAAGAACAACTGGCATGGAAACACAAATTGTTCATTTTTATGTCTGATGTTCCAATGATATGAAATATGAAGATAAATATCTCATTTTTTTGCATTATGGTGGTGGAGTCAGAAGGTCCCCTAGGTTTAGTCAGGGAGTGTCCTCACAATCATAGAAAGATATGTATGTGTCACGTACTTCTTTTATTAAACGCGTCCAACAACACAGCAGACATACACCCAGAGGAGACACTCGCTGACACGTTCTCTTGTTGAACACAAGCAGGGCCACACAGTTAAGATAAGATGGGATGAACCTTTATTCTAAATTCCTAAATTTCCATGTTACAGCAGCAGCAAAAGTGGGAAAATGTGTGGCAAGAATAATTGTACAGAATGAAAAGAAAAGATCTGCATCTATTGCAGTTATTGCAGTAACGATGTCTAGGGGCATCTCCAGGACTGAGCTGTGCTTCCTGATGAACCTATCCAGTCACCATAGAAGATGGCTGAGGCCACCACAGAGTCAAAGAGGGTCTTCAGGAGAGCTCCCTGCACTCCAAAAGACCTTAGTCTCCTTAGTGTCCTTTTTCTGTCTTATCAGTCTAGTCCAATTTGTCGTTCAGGTGAAAAACCCGATATTTGTCCTCTCTCAATGTCCTTTCCCTGGATGTTCACCGGTGATGGTGAACAGAGTGTGTGTCTGTGGAAGTCCACCGCCAGCTCTTTGGTTTTCCCTGCATTGATCTGCTCCACTGGCATCAGTCCACAAAGTCCTGGATCAGCCCTGTACTCTCTGTCATCATCATCTGTGATCAGACCGACGATGGCTGAGTCATCAGAGAACTTCTGCAGGTGGCAGATTTCTGAGCCGAACATTGCAAGTCTGCAGTGTAAATGATGAAGAGGAGCAGAGCCAGAATGGTTCACTGCTGGGCCCCCGTGTTGCAGTCGACCATGTCTGACTGGCAGTCGTGAACCACACGGCTGGTCTGCACAAGACTTGATGATGATGATGGTGACTGAATCTGCCACCTCTGCCTCTTCACTTTACTACAATCATGGGGACAAATGACACTTTGAGAGGAACTGGCTCTTATGGCTCGTGATCTTTTGCAACAGCTGCTCAAAAAATGTCTCATTGTTGGATATTTCATTGGATTCAAGCTTAAACATTCAGTATAAGTTTGGTTCACATGTGGACTTAGTTTAACAGCACTGATAGTAAGATATCACTAAAAACAAACTGTGACAACAATAATACACCAATGCACACAAGAAAATAAATCATACATATTCTAGAAAGAATGACAAATTAAATGTATGAGGAAACTGACTCTATGCAAAAGCACAAGGTGGTTAATTGATCAGATTGTTCCGTTTTAAGTGACTTCAGCCACCAGAGAGCAGCAGAGAACTGACGAAGACAGAATGGATCCATCTTTGGTTCCAAACTCTGCCCAAACATAAGCAATGATGGAAATTCCCTGATCTTTTATCTACATGAACAAATACAAATACTCTGCTAAGAGCAAAACTCCTGCAGTACAATTATTAACAACTACAAAAATGTGTACCAAAAGTAAAAGTACTTCTTATGCAGAGTAATTTATTTCCAGAGTAATGTATAGTATCGTATTGTCGGTATTGATACATTGATGTGTAAATCCCATGGAGATTACTCCATAAACTGAGTTAACAGCTTTAAAAGATAAGATTTTGTATTTTTATTGTATTAATCTGAACCAACGTCAGCTGTCAGATAGAT
This sequence comes from Channa argus, assembly GCF_033026475.1. Classification (NCBI taxonomy): domain Eukaryota; kingdom Metazoa; phylum Chordata; class Actinopteri; order Anabantiformes; family Channidae; genus Channa; species Channa argus. The sequence continues at coordinate 2,793,367 of NC_090207.1, forward strand.
ACAGTGGAGTAAAAGTATAAAGTGTAATAAAATACAAATGTATAAAATTGTGTATAAGTGTAGCACTTCAGCAAATGTACTTCCCACTACTGCAAACCTGTTTTAAAGTACTCAGAGGTTTATTTGTTACAGTGCCAGGGGCTGAGAGGTCGGGCGCCCATGTTCCATAAAAGTCTGAACGTACTGTTCGGGTTTGTTGTTTGGAAGAGCGCAGTTAGAAGGCGCACAATGGCCACAAAAAGATGCACGTCAATGGCAAATAGTGAATTTAAAAACGAAGCGCAACAACCCTGAAACAATCCAAAAGCAGACACAGTATGTTCAAATATGCAGAAAGGTTTTAAAAACAGTCTAAAAAATACATAAATATACCTAAATCCGCACAAACGTCTTAAAAAACTGTCCCCAGAGGCCAGTTTTCTCACTATCTGTCAATTTACAAAAACAAGATTATTTTGACAAATGTTGATTTCACATTTTGCCTACAAATATTGCTGACTTTGGGCTGCAGCATCAGCTAAAAAGACACAAACACATGAAGACAGTCATCAGGACGTATCGCACAGTGTTACCTTAAGATTCATTGACAGAGTGACCTAATGATCGAGAACATCCTGGTCCCAAAAACAACTCATTAGCACCACAAGCCACCTGTTAATCTGCACTTCTCCCTGTGAAAACAACACAGTCACTATATCACTTTATTGACTCTCACATGTCCACATCTCACCTGAGTTATTCTCGTCACATATGGACTGTTTGTTTGATCCTTGCAGGGTAAAGTGCTCGTGTTTGTCCCAGAGAGACGCATCAGTGTCGTAACAGGTAGCGTTTACTTTCTGCTTTGACGCTGCAGAATCAACACAACAGAAGGAAGAACAGCAACATGTTTGCGTTCACGCTGGACTTTAACTGGGTGTTAACGGGCCGTGACTGGACCGCTGAGTTTGCAGGCATCTGTAGATCTTTGACAATCCAGTTTGGTCGACAGCTAAAACAGATACAAAATGTAAAAATAGCTCTTTGTTTATTGTCATGTGGAGACCAATATGCGTGAAAACACACTGACACACAGCTGTCAGCTCCACAATAACACTGATGAAGTGACAGAGCAGGGATTTATGAAGGGAATATAACATAACGGGCAACTTAGTGAGTGAAGTAGCAGTAGATGATATAACAGCATGTGTGTGTGGCTGGGTGCAGGGAACTGTGTGGGGTTGGATCAGATGCTTTGGAGACAAACTGCTTCTGGATAGAAGCTGTTTCTTTGTTTGCTGCTTGAAATTTATGGACAACAGTGAATTATTCATGTTTGGCGCTTGGCGAAAGAATGTGGACTAGATGTGAACATCTGCATGTTTGCGGATACAAGTAATTGGACGCCGGTTTCTAGTGGCTCTGAATGGACTCACATGCTGACAAACAAGTTTGAACACAGCTGAACAAAGATCACGAAACATGATATATGACTTATGTGCATGGAAACAGGCAAGAAGGAAGTAAATGGCATCGTAGGCAGCTCGATGAGTAACTTGATATTCATACATGGGACTTTTAGGTGCATAAATATTTTTTGAAATATGTGTGTTATTGCACAATGTGGGCTCCGTGCTATGTACCTGTAGGTATAATTTGTAGGGACAGTAGTTGTATTATATTAATATAATGTTCCCACTTATGCTTTTGTATTCAAAGTGAATTTTAGTACTTGAAATAGTACTTTTACTTTTGATGAAGTATTCTTTTTGAGCAGGTCTTTGCATTTTACTTAGGTATTTGTCATTGTGTTACTTCTGTACAGATTCACATTAGAAGGCTTTAAACTTAGTGTGAAGCTTTTGAGTAGAACCAATATATACGTGAAAAACAGAAGAAAATTGTCTGCACACACATCACAAAAGTTTGTTCTGACTCTAGTCGTCGGCCAGATTCAGGGATAATGTGTGTGTGTGTGTGTGTTGTATGTAAACCCAGGCAGAATCAGCTGACAGCCTCGAGGCTTCGGCTGGCAGCTCTACTTCAGAGCCTTTTTTGGCTTTTGGCACTCATCTATGTCCCAGTTTATTTCTGCAGCCCTTATCCATCCAGCATGTCTGCCTCAGGATGGATTTTACAGGCTTTAGATCTGCACAGGCAGCGGCCAAAGGAAACATGATGTAACACTGTCTTCAGCAGAGTAAATAACAAACAAGGACTGAAAAAAAGTACAAGGCAAGTTGCAGAAATAGAACAGCTGATGCTTTAGATCAGGGGTCAACGACCTTTTTGAAACTGAGAGCTACTTCTTGGGTACTGATTAGTGCGAAGGGCTATCAGTTTAATATACACTTTTGAAATAACAACTTTGCTCAATTTTCCTTTAATTATATGTTATTATTAATAATTAATGAAATGATTGATATTCATCTACGTGAAAACACAGCTCATGTTAATGATTTCTCACAATAACTATCAAATGTGATTTTAAAAAGAATAGCAACCAAAAAAATTAGATGCAGCTCATTGGTAAGTGGTGCTACGGTGAGCTATTTGTAGAACAGGCCCGCGGGCAACTCGTGTGGTCCTAGTGGGCGACCAGGTGCCCACGGGCACCATGTTGGTGACCCCTGCTTTAGATTCTCAAAAACTCAAGACCTTAAAGGAAAAACATGACATGCACAAAGTCTTTAAAAGCTAAATTGAACAGAAATACAGTCACCAGGGGAACTGACAGTGTCCCTAAAAGCTTTATCAACTTAATTAGATTACAAGATACATAAAAAGGAACCTTGTAATAAAATGCATTCTTTTTAAATCCTTCAACAGTAAACTCAAATTTGATTGAAGTTTGATTCTTATTGATATCTTCAACGTGTTTGTCTGCTTCTTAATTTTTGTACATTTTCAAATTTCATCTGGTGATGCCACATTAAAATGGTCTTACTTTTTTTTGTAAAATGATTGTGAATATTGTCACTGATGTGTGTTTTTATTTTAGCAGGTGCACATATGGTAGCTTTCTATGAATAACAATACAGTCGCATGACAACAATAACATTAGCTTTTTCTCTAGTTGATGCATGTGTGCTAGTAAGACTTATTCTGGTGTTTATTTTGTTTCAAGTCCTGTGCGTCAGAGTATTGGAAAGCTTTACGGAGCTCGAAGCACATGCCCTACCCTCTGGTGGCTTTCGCCACATTTGGAATAAAAGGACACACTGGATTGGTCAATCCCGCACAAGCGTAGTGAAAGGAGACATGGGATTGGTCGATTATTACAAGTCTCTTTACGCAAGAAGGCGGAATGAGCCGAGCCCATCAATGGACCGACCCAGTGATTGGTTGGTAGTAAAACGTCATGGCTGTGAACCAGCCATTGACGTGCGGATATTCCTGGAAGAGGCGCGGCCTCTTGATAGTTTTTAGAACCGGCTTTTTCTTACCGGCGTTTCAGTGTGGTCCCGTCGCGCGGAGATACTGTGTTCTGCTATTTCTTAATTTATTGCAGTTTCTATTTAAATTTCCGGAGCCAAACATGTTCGGCTTGTACCTTTACGTCCCCGCGTGTAACTCTGACCCTACGGAAGTGGAATATTTCGAGTCTAACGTACTGCCGTCGGAGCTGAAATCTCTCTTTAACAAACTGAGCGTGTTCCTGCCGTCGCAGGAGTTTTCTACCTATCAGAAATGGCGAAAGGTAAGAAAATAACGGAAAATGTTACTGTTTTTTTGCTTCGATGGTCAAAACACATCCGCATTAGTATAATTATTACCGGCTTATTTTAATCCTATTACTTGAACCGCCACTGCATTGTTTCTTAGCGGGCGCCGGAAAGATTAGCACCGGCTTCTGAAAAGCCTTACGACTAGGCCGCAGAGCTAAGAACGGCTTCCAGGAAAAAGCCGATTCGAAGCTCGGCCACAACTGTCGAGAAATGTCAATTCCCGCTTTTGTTTCTTAAAGATCGAACTACTCACTGTTCACCCAGGTTTAATGTGACGGGTTCTAAGGACTTGAATGGCCCGGCGTGCCCGGGGTTTCGTTCAATTTACCAAGACATTCCAACCAAACAAGGAATGTGTGGCATTTCCACTAAGCTCTAATCGGAAACTTTAAAACCAGCGTTACGAGAAGTCTGTTAAAACCTCACTCCCGGTTGAACTAATCACTTCCTTTAAAAACTTCGTTAGATTAAAACACTAAAATTATTTTAAATGCAAAAATGATCGTAAAATGTTTTTCCAAGCACTAGAATTCAAATGAATGAGTGCGCGTACTAACGTCAGCATCTTTGTACAAGTACTGCGCCCATTCACAGTCTGTATGCAAAGAATTGAAGCCATTGATGCTTTATTACATGAGATTTACAGGGGCTCTGATGATGCATTTATTACTTTTGGAATGTGTTGTGACAAATGACACAATGTTGCCTGCAATCAGTAGAAAACTGACCCTAACTGTTGCAGACTTGTCAGATTTCCTCTCACTTGTTGCTCATGAATGGATGCCAGTGCAAAGTTACTCAAATAAAACGGGTTTTTGTGACACCATAGGTCACCCACTGGGTGACCAGTTCAAATGTGCCTGCAGCACTTAATGGCTTTCTGCTGAGCCTCTCATACTTCCTGAGAAAAGAGGCAGAGCCTGCACAAACAATGGCTTATTGTCCAGTTATACAGAGATGGCATGATGTCAGTTCTTAAAATTGATGACATGGGATTTACTTTTCACCCCCCACTGTTGGTCACATTTATATAATCCTAGTGCAGGTGATTTAGTGCAAAGCTGCACAGGAGAGCAGAATGTCCCAAGGTGTCATTTCAGTTATATCTGCAGTGTGGACACTAGGTCAGGTATCAGGGCCGACCTGCGTCTTCAAATAGCTCAGTCGGTTTGAGCTTAAGACAGTTGGCGGGTTAGTCTGCAGTCAATGTTAAAGACAGACAAGGCGGCCTGTTACTACCTAACACCCCCCCTTCTCTCTGTCGGTGGTTTGGGAAAGATGGCTTTCATTCAAGAATTCAGAGGGTACTGTGGCTTGGCAAATGGGTCATGTGCCTGTCCTGAGGTCATGATATTTGAGCAAGCGTACTTTTAAATCTCAAGGCTCGTGTTAAGGACTACAGGACTACTGGCTTTTATATCGAAATCTTTGACATGCAGTACATTTCAGAACTAGCTGTATCTGTTGTGTAAGCAGCCTTTGATGTGCTGGTGCAGATGAGTCATCGACATACCATTGCAAAAAGTCATTTGCTGTTGGAACCAGTTTCCCTCTAGAGAATGTAAAAGCAGTAAATTACCACACTATTCAGATTTTTGCGTCAATGACATTTGTATTTCTAATTCTCAACGGCCAACTCTATTTCATCCAAACTAAAAATGGCCTCCACTCATTGCTTGTCATTCTTACAGAAAACCTACAAAAAGGACGAGAGAGACCCAGACGGGCAGCTGGAATTTGATGAGTTTGTTCATTATCTCCAAGACTATGAGAAGGACCTGAAGCTCGTGGTGAAAAGCATTGACAGGAAGAACACAGGTATGAGACTGTTGCCCCACCTGAGCTGAAGTTATATTAAGTCACTGATATCTCATGGCTCATTCAGTTTCCTGTTAATTTGTGTGAGCACTAAAGTACAGTATGTACAGTACTTTTCACAACTCGTCTTATTTCCTTTAAAGGTTCTGTTGACCCTAAAGAGTTCATGCAGTCTCTCCATGACCTTGGTGTGAATATTTCCATGCAGCAAGCGGAGAAAGCCCTTAAAAGGTAATTTCATTCATCCATTTCATTCACTAAAGTGTTGAATTTAGGTGGGGGGAGATTAATGAAGGTCAAACATCTTTTCTTTTTTTTCCCTTTTCTTTTAAGCATGGACAAGAATGGAATGATAACAATCAGCAGCAGGGACTGGAGCAAGTACTCAATGGTGGAGGAGACGGAGAACATTCCTGAGATCATCCTGTACTGGAAGCACTCCACGGTTGGTTCTGCACACATTAATTAAGTGGCTGCAACAGATGTGTTCATGTTTGGTCAGAGCAAAACAGGGAAGGTGTTAAACGTTGTTTGACAGTGGGGAAGTAACCGTAAATCCAGTATCTGTACTTTTTCATTAGTATTACTCATGCTAAAGCTAAAGTGTCCAGGTTTTTGCACCTTCCACTTTTCTGGAGTGCGCTCGGTTAAAAAGCAAATTCCCTGACGGGCTCCATCAGTACTATTCATGCGTCACAAATAAAGCCTTATTAGTACAGGAAAGGAAGCGTGTGTGGTAGGATTTGCCTATTTGTCCAGCTCTTATGTAAAAGGCCAGAAGCAGACAGTCGCAGACAGAGTAGGTGGAGGCTGGAGTAATATAGCACAGCTCCCACAGGAGGACGGTGATCTTGTGTCCGACGTAATTCTATCTAATGAGTCTAGCAGACGCAAATTGGCACAGCAGGGTTCACACTGACAACTGAACTGAGGCCGAGAATAGACCTGGTGTTGCCCCCGTTAGGCCACAGGGAAGGCAGATGGACCCCACATCTGCTGGATCCTTTCAGGTTGTTTAATACCGTGTCGTCACAACTTCAGTTTCCACAGCACAACCTGTGCTTGACCCTTAAACTTTCCACTAATCACTTGTCTGAAAGGATGAGCCTGTTGAGCTCAGGTAATTAGAGCAGAGCAATAAATGGACTGTTTTAATGACTCTGGAATTATATAACAATGAGGAAGTGAAAATGAATTTAGACTCCTTTTAGAAAGTACTTTTTCCATTTCTATGTGCAAAATTAGTCCAGCTCCTGTTAAAGACCAGAGTTGGCAGGTTTAGACTGATCCATTTGTAACCATGTCTGCCCCCGACCTCTCACTTTATACTATGCTCTTTGCCTATATCCTGTACGGAGAAACATGCAGAGCTCAGCCAAGTGGTTTGACCTTTACTGTAACTAAGGAATCTGGTGACTCATAGTCTTATGTCAGACAAGATACAGGTCATGTGTCTTTGTTCACCATCAGAGCTATTGTGAGGTTATGAGTCTTAGAAGTCATTCTTTTGTTAGTAATTTTAATGCCTACACCCATATATCTAAACATTTCTCTTTTTGGCAGATATTCGATGTGGGTGAGAACCTGATGGTGCCCGATGAGTTCACTGTTGAGGAGAAGCAGACGGGCATGTGGTGGAGGCACTTGGTTGCCGGTGGAGGAGCTGGAGCGGTTTCCAGGACGTGCACTGCTCCGCTGGACAGACTCAAAGTCATGATGCAGGTAAGACGGCCAAACCCACCTTTGGTAAATGAGTGAGTTTTAGTTGCTCTAAAAACTGGCACAGCACTGGGGAAACATTTGAGTTTCCAGGAGTCGGGGAGCTTGAGCACTGGACAGTATGTGGAGGAAGAAGATAAGACTCTTATCTTACTCACAGTGTGGAACAGAAGGTTCAGCTCGTGGGTACTATGACCCAGTTATCAGCCACCTAGACGCAGTGTACATCATACTGAAACCTATCAAACTGTAGAATTGAGAGATTAAAGCTGTAAAAACATTTTTTTAATTTATTTTTAACATTAATAGGAAAGAGTAAACGAATTCCAAATAAAGAAGCGTATTATTTCTATTCGTGTTGGTGTGTGCTTGCATTTAAGTCACATTAAATGTGCTTCTACACCACCATCTGCATGTGTACTACTAATGTGTACTACTAATGTGTACTACTACATATGTGACTCCCATCAGTCAGATTAAAGAGTGGAATTTCTGCGGTTTGAAATAACTCCTACAGTTAATCTGATTCTTGGAGACTATAAATCAGCCTATTTTGTAACTGGAGCAGGTGTCACAGGTCAAGCTGAAAGAAATTGCTCAAGAGCAAGTTATCTCAGTGCTATAAACAAGCTAATGTTTAACGCGGAGTGAGTAAGCGTCTGGAGGCAATGTTTCAACCAATGACTGCTGACAAAGGGCCAACACACCTGCTGCTGCGTGATCTTCACCCATCAGTGGGATTAAAGTCCAATTGCGTTTAGTCTGTCAGTGACCGTGATTTGCGTCAGATGATATGTGGAAATCAGACTTTGAGTCAGTCATGTCGGTTTTTGACCCATGTAATTCTTACATTGTGTGCTTTGGTTGTATTTAATTTTTTTCCACAACAATTAAACAAACCTGACCCAGTTGGCTCAGTTGTCAGATGACCTGACACACATGGATCTGAGCCCAACTCATTCCTAAAATGTAATGGCTTTATAAAGTAGTACAATTAAGTCAAGTCTCCACATTACAGCCACTGCAACCTGCTCTTGGTCAAATAATTAAGAGTCAATAATTTAATCTGATTGCTTTCTAGGTTTATGGATCGCGAACCAACAACATGTGCATCATGAGCGGGCTTATGCAGATGATCAAGGAGGGCGGCATGAAGTCACTGTGGCGAGGCAACGGTGTGAACGTCATCAAAATCGCTCCTGAGTCAGCCCTCAAGTTCATGGCGTACGAGCAGGTACAACTCCGGCTGTGTGCTGTGACCCAAACATCAGTACAAATGGTCCTTATCCTGATTTCACTAACTGAATCTTTCCTAATTGGCTTCTCCAGATTAAACGCTTAATTGGTACCGATAAGGAGACTCTGAGCATCTTGGAGCGGTTCGTGGCAGGATCTCTGGCAGGAGTGATCGCCCAGAGCACAATCTACCCCATGGAGGTGAATATTTGTGGTTAAATCTACGTTTAAATTTAAGAACTGTCAAGATGTTCCAGAAATGAAACGTCTTTTTTTTTTTTTTTTAACTCTTCTGTCCCAGGTCCTAAAAACACGTCTTGCTCTGAGGAAGACTGGGCAGTATGCTGGTATCTCCGACTGTGCCAAGCAGATTCTTAGAAGAGAAGGACTTGGAGCATTTTACAAAGGCTACGTCCCCAACATGTTGGGCATCATCCCCTACGCAGGCATTGACCTGGCAGTGTATGAAGTGAGCGTCAAATCCCGTCATCCTATAAAACCACTGTCTGTTTTTAATTGTGAGAGTAGCACAACATTACTGGGGCTCCACCGCTAAAGCACTAGCAGAATGTTGTAGTAGAGCATCTTGCTTCAAAATGAGCTAATTTCCAGCCTGACAACGTATCAAAATCTGAATTACCAAGTAAAAGTTGTTAAAGGAGGGAGAAGTGCCTAAAGAATACACATGACTGCCATGTTCTGCCATTTTTTAACTTCATTTTTTTTTTTTAAACTTCTTCAGACGCTGAAGAACGGCTACTTGCAGAAGTACACCACCGAAACCAACCCCAGCATCTTGGTCCTGCTGGCCTGCGGCACGGTGTCCAGCACGTGCGGTCAGCTTGCCAGTTATCCTCTGGCTCTGGTCCGAACTCGCATGCAAGCACAAGGTTAGACCTCTGCTCCTGTAATGTGAAACATCTCTGATTAACAACTTTCATTCTGGGCTTCAGCTGTACAGAAAGTCATTTTGAGGATTTATAGAGGGGAAAAATGTTTAGTGTCCTAAATGTGTTTATCCCAGAAAAATTTCCAATTCAAGTCCAACATGGTTCACACGCATTTGTCATTTTGGACAAGTAGCAGCTTCTTAAAAGGCCACACCGGTTTATAGTTGTCAGGGAAAGACATTCACATCAGTACATCCGTGATGATATGCAGGAAGTATGTTTCTTTCCTTAACGTTACAATAGTTCAGTCTTTACTGGAGAACCAAAAGTATTAAACTGTAAATGCACACTGAAGTTAGGTCTGCACTTATGGTTCTGACACTGTGTGACTAATGTGACAATAACAAACTAAAACCCCAGAATATTCAATTTACAGCAAAGTAACCTGTTATCTTTTTATTTATTTCTTTACAGCTGTGGCAGAGAGCAGCCAGCAGGTGACGATGACTGGTCTCTTCAGGCACATCCTGCAGACCGAGGGTCCGATGGGGCTCTACAGAGGCCTGGCCCCCAACTTCCTCAAAGTTATCCCAGCTGTCAGCATCAGCTACGTGGTGTACGAGCACATGAAGACACAGCTGGGAGTCACCTCGCGCTGACACCCAACTGGATTGTCGCGTGACTTCAAAGCTTAAACGTGACAAGTGGACCCCTACCCCACCTAAACACCTCTCCACCTGTTCTATTACTACTGCCAACCCCCTTCCTTGCTAAGGAAAATCCAGGGAACCTTTTGGCACCTCTCAGAATTAGGTGCCATATCATTCTGTGAATGTCAGCTCATGAGGTGATCGGCCAAGGTGGACAATGTGGACTCTGTGAGCTCAGGTTGTCAAAACTGCTGCTATTTATCTTTGGACTGAGGGCTGAGGAGTGGGATCAGCTGTAAAAGGACCAAAAGGGGCGTTTTTGTTTGTTTTGTTTGGTTCCTGCTCAAGCAAATGTCCAGTTTTTCATGTCTGCTTTGGTTAGATTAAGCATTGCCAGCACTTAAAAACACATCCCCTCAGTAGTCAACATGACATAGCATTAAAAAAAAAAAAGTATTTTACTCATTTGCATGTGGAAGTGATTGTTCCTAAATGAGAGGGTTTTGCACACGTGTGTTTGATCCCCCCTCTCTCTCCACCCCTGTCCGGAATGAATGAAGCGATGCATTAGTGATGAACAATGGAGGATGTATTTATTTCCGTCCTATATTTATTATTTTATTGTGTAGGGACGAGAGTGTATGAACATTCAGCTGGCAGTTTGAAATGCTGTGAGACTCCTTTCAGAATTCACAAACTTACACCAGTGGTGAAATGGTTAATTTAACAGTTTGTCCTCTTGAGTCGCTGTGGCTGCTGTTTGAGCTACAAAAAATGTTTTGTTCATTGGTACAAACCACTTCAGTGTGACGTTGTACTCTAGTTATCTTTTGCCTTTTTTGAAAAACTGTCTTAATGTTCACCTCAAGTTTAAAGGCATTTTGTTTCCCCCACTTCATTCATACTTTGCAGGATGAGGGCTTGAAAGGATGCGCAACATAAAGCACTTTAATGTTTTCAAAAGGCCTCTGAATGTCATATCCAGTGGTTATTATTATATGAAGAGTTTTAATTTTTTTTAATGGACCATTTCAATGCAAATAAATGCAAATTATAAAATGCTTTGTTTCTTTGCGTTTTTTTTCTCCTACAGAATTAATTTCTTAGAATTGTATGTTCTCTCTAATTCTGTATATAGCGCATGTCACAGAAGTCGGGGAGGAGTTTCACACTTGCAGCATGTGATGTGCACAGAATACACCATGCGCAGATGCTACTGCCCCCATGTGCACAAAGTGTCCAAGCCGTTGGTATTTGTGCTGCAGAATTCCATCAGCAAATGTCTGTTTCAGAGCAGTGAGCAGATGTTCCTGCTCTTCACTGGCCCTGTAAATGTTCATCCTCATTTTACACTAATGTTACACATGCTTGACTTGGGAATCACTGTATTTACTAGTTCAGCTAAAAGCTACATCGATACTCGATCTTGTTGACTGGGTGCAGTTTAGTTTTTATCCTTTTACTTCATTACTTTGGGTTCCACAAAACAAGTGAAACATTAACTCTGTCTGCAGAGTAATATCTCTAATGGTTCCCAGAACAGTTTCAGCCCTTCTAGAAACTGGTCCTGACCAGAGAAGAAATTGAAGGTAGATTATAGCCTGTGTGCTCTGTACTCGAGTGTATCTCAACTATGGTTGGATTATTACCGGCTGTGTTTTCCTGGCACCACAGACATTTTTAAAAAAATCTATATAATATTTAACAATCTAAGTGAATGTGTGACTTTGAGCAAGGACACGGTAAGGAGGAAAACGGTTACCTGCAAAAATACAGCACCATCAGGGCCTTTAGTGTAGTTGAGGAAAAAAAGTAGATATATGCTCTTAGCTGTAGGGGGGTAAAATTCAAAGTAGTGATAATTAAATCTAATCGCTATCCAGGCCTCCTGTGAACATCAAACTATATTTCTCATATCATTGCAGTTTATATTTTTATCCTAATGAGAATTCTGGCGTTTGTCAGAGATGCTTGTTGTGAAAGTCATTCCCACCTTCAGCAGGATGACACGTTTACCTGCTGCTTCATCAGTGCAGGATTACTGGGACATTTCCTCTTGACCCTGTAAACAAAGAGAATTGTGGGTGTTTAATGCGTTGGTGGGACAAAGTTTAATTCGGTTGTCATACACGTTGTCTTGTGTTGCTTTCTTGAAATCAAGACCAAACGTGGACGGGTCAAGTTTCACTGCCGCTTTGCATATGACAATAGATGTTTTGAATTCTCGTTTCTAATGAAACTATATATTTTGGTCAACGCGACCAAGGACCAATTGTGTAATGTTAATAAAGGAAAAACGTAACAAAGGTTGTTCTCGTGCTATGTTCAGTATTTAAATTAGGTCAAATTAAATGAGGAAACTCTACAGGTTGTTAGTCTGTCACATCAGGAAGTAAAGCGGCGGTGCAGCAATCACCGTAACATCCAGACCAACTGCATATTTGGCTATTGATATTCTAAAGCTCGGGTTGCCTCCACTCTCTCATGTGTAGGAAATGTGATATGATATGTCCATGTCACTGAGGCAACACCACCTCTCTTCGGGTTTTTTTCTTCGGCTTCAATTCCTTGTCCTCACCTACGGCCGCCGCCATTATTCCAAAGCACGACGTCCAAGGCGTCTCCAAGGAAACGGCGACGGCTTCCCATCACTGTCGTGACTCTTTGAGTGACGGACGTTTTTCTCAGTGTTCAAAACCAGCATCAATCACCCAGTCTTTCATAAAACAACTCAATATATTTTGAGTTGATTGACAGTTTAATCCAGCATTGTTCATGTAGCGTTAAGAATCAGACACCAGCCCTCAAACGCAGTTTTTAATAAATGGGAACTGCACGTCGCTTCTAGCTGCTGAAAATGTTCTCACCCTATTTTCATCAAATTGTAACTTATTTACATTTTCAGGGTTATTCCTTTTTTTTTCCTTATTACTTTGGGTTCCACAAAACAAATGAAACATTAACTCAGCAGAGTAATATCTCTAATTGTTCCCAGAAGGGTTTCAACCCTTGTACAAAACTCCATTTGCTGCCAAGTTTCCTGGAAACTGGTCCTGACCAGAGAAGAATTTAAAGGTAGATTATAGCCTGTCTGCTCTTTGCTCTAAAGTGAATCCCAACTATGGTTGAATTATTACCCGCTGTGGTTTTCCTGGCACCACAGACATTTTTTGTAAATATATTCAACAATATAATTTTGTAAATGTGTGATTATGCTTTGACCTTGAGCAAGGATGTGGAAAGCAGGAGACAGTGAACTGCAAATAACAACTCTCTCTCTCTCTCTCTCTCTCTCTCTCTCTCTCTCTATATATATATATATATATATATATATATATATATATATGATATTAAGGCGCTTGTAATAAACAAAGTATATAAAAAATATATAAAACTTTTTTGTGGTGTTGATCTGATTTACTGTTGTGTTCACACACATTACTGTTGCTAATAAAAACACAACTCCAACTACAATTTACCATTAAGAACGTCAATTTACAATCAGTGCTCTAATACAATGTTCATATTCTGTCAAATGACAAAGACAAGCATACATAGCGTACGTTCCCATGTATAAGTAACATAAATCAATGTTAATACAAACACAGGTTTACAGACAAACTCAATTCTTTCCCTAACTTCAAATATGTTCCCAAAATTTACTCCTCTAATGGAAAAAATTATCATAACTACACCTCAACTGAAATTTATTTTGTGTTTTTAGTTTTTTTGGATGATCTTTTTTTTTAGACGCATATAAGATCCTCAAATTTCTGAATTATCTGTGTAGGATTCCGACTTTAGTGCTACATCACTGAAATTGAGTTTGTTTATGGTGTTTATAAGTTATAGGCAGCCTATAATTGATGAACACAAAGCTATTGTTATCAAATGTAGTTACATTTTTTTTCCTTATTCGCGCTAATTGCAGAGTTTGTCCTGTGCAGGCCCCTGTAGTAAACCCCAGTGACGACAATAGGAAGTGTAGTAACCATTCATAAACAAAAAGTGAATAAAATGACCCGGGTTTACTACCGTAGTTAACGAAACAGTGACTTTAGAAAACTTTAATTTGGTCTTAAATATCTCAAAAGTGTTGTACCTTGTAAGCATTTGTTATGTTTTTGTTACGTTAGTTCTTTTGATAACGGCTAAAGAAGCTAAACAGTTTGCAAACAATTAGCAGCGCTGCTAATGAAATGTATTAATATGGTGCAGAACATGTTTCGCACCGGGTTCTTCGTTCGGGCCACACACACGCTGATAACCTGGGTCATAACCCTCATACTGTTTCTGCACAACACAGGTAAGTTCATCCAATGTCAACATGTGAAGCCCCTAAGAACAAATAACCTTGACTTACTGGTCTGAGGTGCTTATATTTTCTTAGGGTGTATTGTGATAATTTTGTGTGTGTACTGCAGTAAGTCACCTGTACCTTAAAGAGGACATTCATTTGTGAGGAAAGCAGTAGCAGCAGAGGCTGAGCTAAACCTTACCTTCAGTTTCTGTATACTAAACAATGCAACATGCAGATTTAAAAAGTCCTTCCAGAATCAGAAAAGTCATTAAACAAGTGTTGGATATTCAGAACTGACATGAGTGTTTTAGACCATTGCTCATAAGTCGGCTAAGGTCAAAACCTTTTAATGTGACATTTTTCAATGGTTACACAAAACCGTATTTCTTGAAGATCATACACTTCTTATCAGGGCATGAAGGCAGGATGCATCCTCTGCAGAAATTGGCAACCATCTCAACTGTTTCCACTCATATGACCCATTGCTGTCTGTTTCACAAAGCTGAAGGGATGGCTTGTACTCTCATGTAGATAAAGGAGGAATGTTGCCTGCTCTTTGGGGTCAGTACTGTACTGCCGAAGTATATGTGTTGATTTCTTGCTGCAAGTAAAACTTTCAAACGAGATTCCAATGACTCTTTTGTCGCCGAGTAAGATTTTCTCTTCAGGAGGGAAAAATGTAATTTAGAAATCTAGACTGTTGCATAGAAAGTGTCCAGCAGAGATAAATGTAAAATACCATGTAGATATAGGAAAATATTTACAATAGTGAACAGTGGCAGTGGTTAGTATGGATGACATCTGGCCAACAAAAGTAATTTTGCTCGATATTGTGTGTGTGTGTGTGTGTGTGCGCAGATTTGCGGAAATGTGAAGAGCGAGGAGAGCTGCTGCTGCCGGTTCTCTTCTTCCTCCTGGTCGTGCTGTCGGTGCTGTTATACTACGCTGTTTCTTTAATGGACCCTGGCTTTGTTCTCACTGACACTGTCAAGGTACGAGCAGCTAACCCCCAGGCCTCAGGGTTGAGCTTTCTCCACCATGAACATTTGTTTTTACTACGTGTGCATGCAGTAAGCAGAGAAGCAGTACTCTAGAAGTAGACAGAAGTACTCTGTAACCAGTAAAAGTCAGACTTTACGTACTTTGGTGGTGGTTTACACACTCATAGTTATAAATGTAGGATTAGGATCATACTGTGTTTAATTAGTCTTGAGTCTGATCGATTAAATAGAAAGTAGATGAGTAAAATCATACTCATACATTTGACTGACATATGACTGATATTCTCAAATAAAATAGTAATTTTTCATAATTGTACTTAAGCACATGGACTTAGTTATGTTCCACCACTGGCAGCAATAAGTCAACTTTTTCTGCCAGTTTATTGAATTTTGGTAAATGGAAAACATGTATATATTTTACTATAGCTACATGCCATTACAACAACAGATGCGTATGAACATATATGATCCACATCAGTCTCTTGTTTTTATTTGCAGGGTGTTCAGGGTGCAGATGAGGAAACAGAGATGATGATTCCTCAGTCTTCGACCCCTCGGCTGCGGCGCTGTGGATACTGCCTGCTGCAGGTAACCGCCTGCTATGTGATCATTCAGATTCATCGCAAAACCAGATTTTCTGTGGTTCTTGATGAACTCTAAACACTATTATATAATATATACAGATATTCTGTATCTGAATTGCTGATTGATATGATACTGAAGGTGCTATAAACTTTGATGTTTTGGTCTTAAACCCAAATGTCTCCGGTGTACAGCAAATACGAATTAATTGGCTTTGCTATTCCAATACTTTCGGAATATCCCGTCATGTCTGTGGGGTGGCCCTGGTTGGTGCGATCAGTCACGTCATAGAAGGCTGTCAATTTTACAAAAACAGCTTAACTACCTCTAATCAACGATCAAGTTCGGAACTAAGGAAGCAAATAAACCAGAGGCTCTGCCTTTTCTCCCGTGTTTGTCTGAACTGGTTGGGCTCCGTTTCTCTTTTCAGAGTCGGAAACAAGTCTTTGAATTAGTGAGTAAATGTGCCTCCCTGCACATGGAAAGTCTGTGGTATTTTTATGCAAATCAGGAAAAACAAAACGAAATTTGGACGATGTGAAGACACAGAGAGTTATGGCATGTGAAATTACGCACAAATGAGAATTCACATTCATACAAATATGTTAAGATTGGAATAAGATGCTTATTTTGAAAGACGTAATCATTTTCTACACTTCATGTCTTTAAGCACAATCACAAACGGATCCATTCCTGATCAGTAATTAGGCCTAACCTGAGGAGGGGTCCCACTTTTCCCAGTTTACTACAGCGTCTCTCCTTTTTTTGTTTATATATGCAGCAGCCCATGAGAGCGAAGCACTGTAAAACGTGCAAACACTGCGTTCGCCGCTTCGACCACCACTGCCCCTGGATCGAGAACTGCGTGGGAGAGAGGAACCACCGCTGGTTCGTCATCTACTTGCTGGTGCAGCTGCTGGCGCTGCTGTGGGCTCTTCACATCGCTCTGTATGTCTGAAGATCACACTGTCTGTGGGCTTTGAGAGAAATGTCCTAATCTGGTGGCAAAGTGAATAACTGCAGCCTCGTTTTATCAGATAATGAGTCAGGCGTGACACAAAGCCTCGAGCTACTGAGAAACATGTTGCCAATGACTACATGTAAACGCTGCTGTAATTACCTACATGATAATAGAAAAGGCCTTTTGGCCACAGAGGCAAATGCATAAATGAAGATAAATGGGGGGCACTCTATAAACCCAATTCTGGACCATGAAGCTTTCTGGCAGTACCAGAAGGTTTTAGCTGGATCAGGGATGATGGACTATTGTGAACATAACAGAGAACAGTGAAGGTCCAGGCATTTAGACTCTGTCATGGAGTCACAAGATTAATCTGAGGAGTCTAGAAATGACTAATGTAACAATTTTTCCCACTGTCTTCTAGTCTTTGCCCCGTTATTCTACTAAACTCAATAATTTCAGTTGTTTTGCTCAAATTGAACAAAGAATGAGTTGCTCTTTAGTCAAAGTGGTCCCAGCTGGTAAACATGGTGATAAGGGGATTTATTCTGAATTCTAAATGTGCTGATGTCAGAGCCAGTCGTAAATCTATGATCCAAACTTAGAATAACATTTTGATTGGTGGTGATGGGACCATGCAGCCTGCCAGACATCCTTCAGGGCAGTAACACCATGGTTGTCTTTCTCCTTCACATTAGTGTGTATCTTCCAGGTCTGGCATCTCACCCAGCATCACGTGGCAGCAGTGGTTCCGAGCGAACGGGTTGCTGTTGGCGTCGCTGGGTTTCGTTGGGGTTTTCTCTGTGGTGTCGATGGTGCTGCTGGGCTGCCACCTCTACCTGGTCTCCATCAACTGCACCACCTGGGAGTTCATGTCCCGTCACAGGATCTCGTACCTGAAGAACACTGGGAACGAGGAGAACCCGTTTGACCGAGGAGTCTTCTGCAACCTGTGGGACTTCTTCTGCATCTGCAGGGTGGTGGTGTGGGAGCACGTGTATCACAAGAGAACGTCCAATCCAGTCTAACGTCACATCGCTGTCGAGACTTCATCCAGGCACTGCCTCAGCGAAAGAGACTTGAATGCCTACGCTGTGCCTTCAACTAAGCACCTTCCGTGTTAGCAGCAGGTAAGACATCTTTGTTTTATGTGATTATGAAAACAGGACTAAAAACACACAACACTCCAAAAATACTGCTGGCTTTGTTCCTTGATGGCATTGATGTAAGACAAGCTAGATTATTTGTTTCAGTTGGGTTTTACTTGATGTATTTTCTTTTTTTTTTCTCTCTATAAATACTTGTGTGGTGTCAGTCCTACACCCCACAAAAACACTCGGTAAGAAAATGCTTTGGGTTGCAAATACGGGAGCACATCAGCTGCATTGAAATGCTTTTGGTGTGGACACTTGGAAACTTTACAACAAAATTTGATGAACAAATGTTGACCAGCTACCTGCACACATACAAGACCTGCATTCAAGCTAGTTTTAAATTGTTTTTTCAGTGTACATGTCTTTCTAGAAAATAACCTTGTAAAGACGGCGACAGTGCAGCTCAAGAGATGTTGGGTTAGTTGGTCCGGACTGAGATACGTCTAAAACTACTAAATTAAGTGCCGTTAATTTAGTTTTTACAGACTTGCATGATCTTCAGAGGATGTATTAGAAAAACACTGACGATCCTCTGACTTCTCATCTTGTCCAGTCATCAGATCAATCTTTAATTGTGTTTGTATTTGCTCGTCATTAGGGCTTAATCTGACAAATCAATAAGTAAACAAGGCTACAAACCCGACATCGAGCAGAAATCTTTGCGGTTTGACTTAAGGGACAAACAAACAAACAAACAAAAAAAGAAGTTAAGGCTTCACAACTGGGAGAAACGTCTGGGGCTTCTTACTGCATTGTGACACAATTGTTACTGGATGAAGAATAAATGCAGCAACGAGACCGAACACTAACAGTAAATCAAAATTTGTGTTTTCAGGCTTGTATTGTAAGAACTGTGACCCCACATGATGAAAGCGCAGTTTTTAACCTCGGTCTGGTCACCACTTTGTCACTTTAACATCCCTTACTCATTATGTTCCTTTGGTTTGATGTACTGTAACTGCTTGCAAGTGATTAATCTTTACTGTATAATGATGAAAGCCAAATTTTTTTACAAACTTTTTTTACTGTATTAGTTTTGTTTGTATTTATTGACAACAAGAGTACAATAAAACACAGATGATATGCATGTTATTGAGTACATCTGTACACACTGACATTCCCAGTCAGGATGCTTCACATACAGAAACTCAGTACGGACACACATGTAATATACAGCAGCATTAACTTAAAGTGCTACAACGCCGGCTACATCTCCCGCTACTATTAACTAGTAGATGATGACGGAGCAGGTGTGTCGGTCTTTTGTGTCTTGCGCAAAGACAAGTTGGCAGGACATGGATGAAAATACTGGCCTCTCAGTTCTGGGACATAATTTCAGTGTTGAAAGCTGAACATTTTGGAGCTTTTTTAAAGTAACACACCACTTCATTCAGAATTCTGTGACATTTAAAACATCCTAGATTTTGAACAAGCCAAAATCCTTTTGGGAGAATATCCTTGACCAATGATGAAAACACACCACAGTGCACCAAGTAATGTGGCCAATGGCGACTCCAGGTCTAAACGCCACCGAACAACTGTAAAGAGATGTGAAAACAACACCAATGGGAAGAAGGCCCCCTTCAAATCTCTGAGAATTTCACTGAGGTCTACAGGAAGTGCTTAAAAGCAGCTGTTCTGTCCGAAGGCTGTGCTGGTAAATGGAGCCCACAAATGGATTAATGCCATTTCTGTTATTTTATGATTTGAAAGGATTTTTTAGGTTCTGGGTCCACTATCGTATACTGTTGTCACTTTTATTTTAGAAAATAACTGTGCTAACTGCCGTTGGCGCACGTTCTTCATGACTGTTACATCTTCAAGTGTTATGAGTCTATCACCTTGAAAAAGACAGTTTTATGTTAAGTTACTCTGTGAATTTAATCGTTTTACCCAGATCCTCAAGTATCTCTTAGTTCTCCTCAAGTGTGGATGTTTTTAAACTTGGCTGTGAATTTGAACAGAAGGAAAAAAATATCTGAAGGAAATATTGGGATTTCTGGGTGCACTTGAAAAAAAGACAACTCAGGAAGTCCTTCCTCAAACTTTGTCCTCTTCTATTGCACTGACATCATTAGCGCTCACTATCACAGAATATGATTTGCTTAATTCAAAATACTATATTTTCTTCTTACTATGGCTATATTAGCATCTCTATGGCTTGTTTTTTTTTTAACGACTAGCGATTACAGAATTTCTAGTGCACGAGTTCACCACAGTGCCATGCTCGTCTACTGTAACAGCAAACAGCTGGTCGGGAGGAGATCAATATGTGAAGATGTACGTCATTACTACGAGGGAATGACTCGACAAATGCATGTTGGGTTTAAGATCTTTTGTTTAAAAAAAGGGGGGGAAAAAAATGCTCACAACCAGAAACACTTGTTTCATTAGTTTGGTCAAGGCAGTGGGGAAGCCTGTCACAGTGATGCATAGAAACGGCAGCACACACTGTGTAAAACATATGGAAAAATAAAACCTAAAATAAGCGAAGGCCACAAAGCGCAATCTGTCTCTAACGCACAGGATGCTTGAAGAGGCTGGTTATTTGTGGCATCACTAAGAATAAAATGTCCCTGTTTATTAAGAAAGGCTGTCAAGTTTTCATGTTTTTAACAGAATTCAGTTAATTCATGTTCACTGTGACCAAGAACGATATCACTGCTTTTATGTAAAACTGACAGATTTGAGCAGGTTCTACCACGTCTCATTAGGGTACCCCCACAGAACAGAGGGTAATCCAGCTCTCTTCGAGCTGAATCAGTCACCCTTTACTGTTTCAGGCTTCCCATGGGTAAGACGTTGATCACACTCAGTAAATATGTAATGACTATTATAGCTGCATTCGTTTTGCAAAAAAGTTGATTTAATTTCCACTGCTGCAGTCTGAGTATCGGTCACAAGCCTGGTAAATGTTGGGGAGGGGGCGTCCAGCATCAAAACCTGTGTTAAACTATGTGTTGACCACATGATCAGCAGTGGCGACCAAATGCTTAAGACAATCCTTAAGTGAATATTTCACTTCTATTGATCATAACGTTTTTGAGCATTTAACAAATGTGATCAAATGCAGTATGGCATATAATCAGATATTAATTTTCACACCCCAAAAGTAATTCTGAGCTGAGGTTGGTGTCTAATAGTTAAAGACTATTCATCTGGACGTGTCCCTTCCGGTGAGCGTGTTGTGTATCTATTGCAGAGCTTGGCCTAAATAATTAAAGCACAAAGTAACATATCAGCAGTAAATTCAAATTTGGTGAGGCCAATAAACCAGTTAGCGTTGGAAGGACTCATTTCTTTGTCAAGAAAAAAACAGCGAAGCGATTCTAGAAATTGATTATAATCCCTCAAGTCACAGAATTGTCTTCTTATCTCTGTCATATGTCACTGTATTTGTATCTGTAAGAGTCTCACTCAGCTCTGTGATATTGTGATGGATGTTTTTGACTCTTTCCAGACACGTCACAGACTAAATGATTCATCTGGAGATTCGCTAATAATGAAAGCTGCAGTCATATAATAATGATATTGTTTTTGGTCACAATATCAGAGATGTATATTTATGGCCAGTTGATAGGACTTTCATCTAAAACTGTAGTGGCTTCTGTGTTGGCTGTGTTCCTCTTCCGGACATTGCACTTTCATGTATCGTCATGATTTGTGAAGCATCTCTTCTCACCACGTTACAAAATCGTGCCATGTTTGTGACTGATGCACCAGCAACTGAGGCAGCCAGCAGTGAGTCGGCGTTACATCATAACTTTCAGAGAGGTATGACAATCGTCATTTGATACATTTTTGATGAAACATAAGGCGGCTTACAGAGGTCCAGGCAGTCGCAGCATACGTGCCGATATTTCCAGTGTATCAGGTACAAAATAGGCTAAATTGTGTACAGTGGCAAGAAGGAAATTGGAAAAACTATGATGTCAAAAGGTGGAAAACTGGACTGATGATTAGTGATTCAAATTTACTAGTGTAATGATGATCATTAGTGGCAGAACTACAAAAGTCAGTACTCAAGTAACAACTAGTAGTATTACCACTTACATTTCGACGTACTAAGTAAATGTGCTCAAATGTACTTACAGCACAAATACTAAGAAAAAGTATTTGAAAGAATACTGAATCTGATGCTGTTGATAACATAAATGTACAAATTGAGTCCAGATTTAGTGACAAACTCTCAAAGGTGAAAATGATGGTAACATAAAGTTACTCAGCAAAAATCTTTGAGCAGATGTTAACCAATGTATGTGCTGACAGGTGGTTAATCCATAAGACACATAATTTAGTAGGTAATTAAACATTATATTATGAAACTTTATCTGTAAAAAAAGTAACGTTAAAATAAATGTAGTGGAGTAAAAGTAAAATATTTTACTCTGAATTGTTTTGGAATAAAACTAGCATTAAATGCACTCACAGCAATAAAAACAATAATAGTAAATGAGTAAAAGTACCTCTGATTAAAATTAAACTCCAAAATGGGATAAAGATGTAGAAGGAAGAGGTGATAATGTTAGAAACTTTCAAGCATCCTGGATCTGCTGGTATGTTTGTACAGCATGTCACCTGACCGAGTCTCATTAAATAAACTAACAGCAGGAGCAGGTGAGCTTAGAGTCGTCAACAGCGTCCGAGCAAAGGCTGACTCTCCACAGAGAATATAAAGGGCTACAATCATTTCTTTGCTCAGTGACAAAGAAATATAAGATGCTGCCAGCGTAACTGAACGACAATTGGCTGTCGGTCGGATGTTGGTGAGAACAGTCGGTGTAATCAGCCATGGGATCGTATGTGGGATCGAGGGTTATTACCGAGACCGGGGTGGGAAACGTGAGGTATTAATCAAGGTATCTGCCGGGGTTTGAAGAACTGTTCATCAGTACAAGTAGCTAAAGCATTACAGGGTTTCACAGCTCCAGCCTGTTATATGTGTTAAAAAAAATCAGTTACAATGTAAAGGAAGAGACATTTTTCTAAAACATGCTTATTGATTTGGATTTGGAATCAATCTTTCTATCTTAGCAGCAGCAGCTACAATTCTTAGCAGCCTAGTCTGTCCAAACTTTTTGAACTAAATCCAAGTCTTTAACTCATTTTTATTTGTCATGCTTATTATAGAGCCTTTATCGAAATTATGTAGACAGTAGCAGCACTTTATCGTGTTTGTTTGTTGCAATGCTGCTTTGCAATTAAAATAATTAAGATCCACGAAAAGAAAATGAAAGAAAAACTAAAGGTCTGTTTCTCAAAATGCCAAATAAGTCTCTTTTATTTGTTGCATAAGTCTGTCAAGTGTAGACCAGTGGGCAGTGCAAGTTACCAAAGCTTAGCTGTAAAAACGTGCTTTTGGCTGATGTGAAACAATAAATAGAAGAAATCCATCACATTTGCAGTGGCAATCAGCTTATGTTTGGTATTTAATAAATAAGTTTAATTAATTCATTTTATGCCCATTGACTGACTAAGTAACTAATTAAGATCTAGAGGCCAAAGACTTATTCACCCTTCAGTGTTTTATTTCCAATGAAAGCTGCTCAGCTGACTTGTTTCACTTTAACTAACGATGGATGGTTACCTGTCAGTGGCTTTCTGCAGCTGGTGAAATGTGTGTTAAATTTCCGACCCCGGTCTCTTTAGCTCATCTTTCATCCATGCAGGGCACAGAAGTCAAAGTCGGCAAAGGCTTCCTGTTGTTCAGCAGAGAGGCTGAAGGGCTTGGAAGGAGGTGACAGGATTGGCTGCAGTCGAGTGAACTCGCTGTCGAAGTTGCTGACGTCCATGGACTCTTTGATTGACGGAAGGAACGGTGGTTTTATTTTTTTGGCCAGCAGAGCTTCCCAGTCGATGGTCTGTAAGACAACAATGCACAAAGTTTCCAAAGATTTGGAGCTCACATCTTGTTTATAACTAAAATGTGCACCAAGAATATAGTGTAATCACTTCTTAGAGGTAACAAAGGAAGACAAGACATGAGGAACAAGGTAGAAACAACTGGACATTTAGAAGAAAGGAAAATTAACGGAAACTCTTAAGTTCTTCTGGAAATACAGGCTACAACCTGAAAACACTAAACATTAAATTTGTAAGATGTAATAATATAAATGACAGCGAAGCCACTTGTGGGTATGATTTCAAAAGCAACAGAAACAATAATCAAATCAGACAGAACAAATGCTCATATTAACACAGAAACCCAGCGAATCGATCCTTTCCTAAAGGGAAAAAGTCCATGTCCTCATTCTCTGCAAAAACATGATTCAATATGTAACTAAAGCCAAAATTATTAACCAGTATGAGATAATGTAGTTGTTTTTAAGTCTAAAATTCTGTGAAACGTGTTTTCCTGTTGAATTATAATATGTAACTGAGTAACTATCTATGTAACCAATTTGGAAAGGCATTGCCTTATGTTTTCTTCAGAAAAAACCTTTTAATACAGTTTATGGAAAGAGGGAGCTCTACTGATTCTGCCCCCTATCACTTCCACAATGGGTCTCTGCACATCACTTGAGGAACTTTTAATTTTTACTCTGTCACGAGCTGCTGCAGAGCTGGAGGAACCAGCCTGCTAGGAGCCAGTATGGGTACTTGTTTTGACTTGTCTTTATTTGAAATGATTAAATTAAGTATAATCACATAATGATGACGTGTCGGCCAGGCTTGGTTATCTGAAGACTGAATCATGTCCACTGGACTTCTTTCTCCGTGGTTAGAAGTGTTTTGCTACTCCTCAAGCAGCTTCTTCAGCCTGAGGAAAAGTTGGCTCGGCCACCGTTACATCTTGATGCCTCCGCCCTTTTCTCACTCCCACCTAATGAACCTATTCAGGCCAGGGGGGAACAAAGCCTGGTCTGGAGGAGAACACTGGGTTCCACATCCAACATTTCCTCAGACTGAAGAAGCTTCTTCATGTATAAATATTAGATGTATCAAAGCATTTTAGTTTACACAGTAGGTAGGTTTTAAATATTTAGTAGGAAACTATTATGAACATTATTTTCCCGTACCCATGGGTCCCAAGTATTCCGAGTTTATTCCTGATCTCCTCTGGAATCTCTTTCTTTATTCCACTGTGCCAACATTAAGTTAAATCAGCAGAAAACCTCATTCAGACAGTGCAACAAAATGACGCTTAAAATTGTTTCCGAGATTTGAGTCAACGTTAGCTGCTTGCTAAAACACAAATATTCAATCAGAAATGGCTAAACGATCAATAACTTGATCCGAAGTGTTAATCACAGCTTTGATGATAAGTACTCAATGTCTAATCAATACAAATCAGTAGCAGCGGCTCCAAATGCAGAGCTTCAAGGAGCTTTAATGTCTGAGCATTTCTTTAGGCAGTAGTTGAAGTGATTTACCTCAAAGAATTTCTCTCCTTTGACCTCATTTGCATCCCTCTCTCCAGCTCCGAGCCTTTTCAGAGGATTCTTCTTCAGCAGCTGCAGACAGATAAGGTTTGATTATGTTATCGGCTCAACATACTTTGGAGCTGAGCTTTTAAATTTGCTGAGATTTGCGGTTTTCACCAGAAAGAATTACTACAATTTCAATTGAAAATAAGTTTCTGTAACTGGTCGACTTCTTTAGCATTTTTAAGCCTCCGAGTTACTAGCTCAGTTCAGTCACATGTCTGTCCACACTCATATTCTAATAAGTTTATCCATCAGTCCAATCAGTCCAATTTTCATTTAAAATGTTAACTACAAAAGTACAAAAGAGAACCATCGAGTCGTTTTCACAGATAATTTATGGATTTTCTTTTTCGGCACCCGGGCAGGAATTTCCCGCGTTTTCAACATGTGTTTGTCATTTCTCACAATGTGTGTGGAGCGGAGAAAGAGTAGAAGGATGAAAACCAGAGGTCATTACCTTCTGGGTGATGGAGACAACATCAGGGGGAAGAGAAGGTGGATACTGCACATCATCATTGACGATGCTGTCAAATACCTCCTCCTCATCGTCACCTGGGAATGGAGACTGACAGGAAGAAGGGAAGACACTGGATTCATGTTTTAATCTATTGTATATTTGACAGTTTGACACTGCATTGATCATTTTGTCATTTTCTAAAAATACAGATTCAGCACAGCTCACTACTCAGAGCTCTTCCAGCATTTAAGATTGGATTGATTTTTTTGATATTATACAAAGTACATAAATTATGTTATCTGTCAGCTATTAGCATTGATTTTATCCAAACAAGTACGTTTACCATCTAACTCTGTCCTCTGCATCCTCTTCTCTCACACCAACTAACTTCATGTCCTCTCTCACTACATCCATTAATCTCCTCTTTGGTCTTCCTCTACACCTCCTGCCTGGCAGCTCCAACCTCAGCATCCTTCTACTGATATATTCACAGTTTCTCCTCTGAACATGTCCAAACCACCTCAATCTGTCCTCTCTGACTTTATCTCCAACACATCTAACATGAGCTGTCCCTCTGATGTCCTCATTCCTGATCCTGTCCATCCTCGTCACTCCCAAAGAGAACCTCAACATCTTAAGCTCTGCTACCTCCAGCTCTGCCTCCTTTCTTTTCTTCAGTGCCGTTGACTCTAAGCCGAACAACATCGAATGAACTTGCTTGTTGTATCCCTGCCTTTGATCTTCCCTAACGTCACTGCAAACATCTTATTGCCATGTTGATTTCCGTCCTTCCAAAGTATTCAAGGCTTTGTAAAATACTGATACACAGAGAATTAAGTCTGTGTTAAAAACCTCTCCAACGAGCATCTCATAGATGAGGACGCCCATTCCCCACCAGTCCACTGCTCGGGTGTAGTTGTCATCTGTCAGGACTTCTGGAGCCAGGAACTCGGGAGTTCCACAGAAAGTGGAGGTTCGATCTCCATGACCTATCCCTGCAGGAAAATAGAAAAATAAATAAATGTGTTATAAGTGCTGTTGACTTAAAAAGAGCTTTTTTAACCCAATATTTTACTCTGAACTATAATGTAATAGTTTTTTTTTTATTGTATGTAACAGCATCTAAGTAAGAGTCAGGGGATGTATACACAATGTGCTAAATCAATTCACCTTCTTTACAAAGTCCGAAGTCTGTGATTTTCACGAATCCATCTGCAGCCATCAGCAGGTTATCCAGCTTAAGATCTCTGTGGAAAACACGCAGTTCTTTGAAGTTCTATCAAAAGCTAAAGTACATTTGTAGTAATGTGACCACACTTTGGTCGATAGGACTTACCGATAGATGATTTTATTTAGATGCAGGAACTCTAAACCCAGTACAACACATGCTGAGTAGAACCTGCAAACCACATCAGACTTTGGATTATGGATCATAACAACGAATAATGCTAAATTATAAATGTCAACACACACACTGACCCTTGTGTGAAGGTTCTAACCTTGTCTGAACCTCTGTGAAGACGTCATTGTGGATGTGAATCATGAGGTCACCGCCTGGTAAATACTCCATGACAAAGCAGACATGGTCGCTGGTCTGGAAGCAGCCGTGGAGGTTGACCAAGAACGGATGCCTGGATGCGTTGATCATCTCAAAGATCCTCTTCTCACTCATAAGACTACAGAACAATCCAGAATGTTACATGCTTTCTTTATTGTTTAGTGCAGTGTTCCATTACCTTTTAGCTCATATTTGGGAAATTTAACTCAAGAATTGGCCTTGGGTCTAAAGTCATTCAAATTGTTCATGACTGTCTTGAGACGGACACACACACAAACAAAGTATGACAATGGGCCCCTAAACCAATGCCTAAGCAATACAACAGTTCTAGCTCTTGGTTTTAACCTTTTCTTCGTTTAGCTTGACAGTCTAAATTACAGCATTATTATTTTGTCCTAATTCTATCAGAGAATGTATGAGATGTTCTTTAATCTGTAAACAGACTTTAAAGGAGTAAATTCGTTAACAGGCTCAATAAAACAAACACTTTCTCAATGTGGATCATTGGTGTTGATTCATTCTCTTTGACTTGCACCTCTAACTTTAACCCTGTATCAGAGGGACAGAGGGTGTCAGTGTTGTACAGATTATAAAGCACCATGATTGATTTGATGACCAAGAAACTTAAAAGGGTTCATTTGCAAAATTGACTAATGGATTTACTAATGATACTGACATAAGCAGAGGGATGAATTCTGAAGGGTTACGCTATTATCAGTAGATAATGCCTTTTGTTCTGAGTTAAGTATATATATATTAATTCTATAAATGGATCCATATAAATGGATGCTTTAAAGCTCTCACAGTTCTATGACACACCTGTCCACTTCATCACGAGACACAATGTCCCTTTTCTTCAAGGCTTTGATGGCGTACAGTTTTCCTGTCTTCTTAAACTCGGCCAGCAAAACCTACACAGAAAATATTTCCAACCAATCAGCGGAGGACAAACACTAGAAGATGTTTTGAGCCCAATTTAAAAATCTTTACATTGTTACCTTTCCAAAGTGTCCTCTACCCAGAACTGAAATATTTTTGAAATCCTCCATATGCATCCTTGAGAAAAAAGACAAACGCAGAAATAAAGGCCATGCTTCATTCGTAAATTTCACAGAATATAAGATTCAGTAAATGTCTGAGTGTATAGTAGAGTTCAGTGCGCATGTATGAGTGTGTACTTTAGAGCAGATACAGGCTGGTCGTCACTCCCTTCTGTACTGTTTATGGATGACTGCAAATAGAGACAAAGTTCAGAAGATTTTACCATTCAGTTACACCAGTGATTCATAGCCTCAAATCACATCCCAATCTCAATATTCCTCCACAATAGGGTCTCGTTTTCTACCTGATCCATTGTCATTAGTCTAGATTGCTGACTCTCCACTGACTTTTTTAATAAAAGTTTTGAAGTGATTCTTAAAGTAGAGGAATTGTGAGAAGCTCTAATCTAAGAAAGATACTCATTTTTAAATATTGTTCTATGCAATTGAAAAATTATAAAACATAAGAATTCAACATGTTTTTTTAATCAAGATGACACTTTTAAGGATACAAGAATATCGACAGCACAGCACTTCTCAAATCAGACGGTGCACATTTATTAACATATGTGTTGTGTTGATTTTGACGGCTGCAGGGATCTAATGAACTGACGGAGAAACGTTTCTTGTAGTATATGGTGTAAGAAGCACTAATACTATGCACTAAGTCAGTCGATTTTCTGCCTCAGTACTCAGTTTCCTTTTATTGATATATCACCGAACCTCTAAAATGTCAGCTCACATTTTCCAGCTAAAAGTCCCACCACTCGCTGTCCTTTTGAGTTAACCGCTCATGTGTTTGCAAGTGTGGCACCAAAATAACAGAGTGTTAGAGCAAACTGTTAGAGTGCTGCTTATGCTGGTTTTTGTGCTGCCACAAAGACAAGGCCTTTAACTTTGTTATTATATGGGTTCTATTGTTTTAGGTAAAGTAATTTAGCTTTTGCCACTGTTTCTCTCCAGTTTGGAGGAAAACTACATAACAAAAATAGAGGAACCTGACACATATTGTGGTCCTTTAAAGTACGTTAATCAATAATCATTTACCAGTGTCTCTTGCACTGGAGGCACAGATGATGTTTTATGTTCTGTAATGATGATGGTGGGAGTGTCCCCACTCTGGTCGGTACCGGTGGGAGACGGCTGATCTTCACTGATGAGTGTGATTACTGGAGCTTCGCTGCGGGTGTGCAAAGATAAACAAAAAATGGTGTTTGATTATTTTCAAAAAATAATAAAATAATGAAATGTCACCTTGAATCCAACTTGAGCCACAGCAGTTATGTTCCATCCATGTGAACACTTTACGTATCTGAACTATGCTCTATAATTACCTGGTGCAACCCACGATAAACTATTTGCCCCGATGACTATAAATTGTAAAAGTTATGAAACTTAGAATATTTCTGACTTTGGCAGTGGAGTGGTTGCAGGCTCCTTATCTGTTGGATGTGGGGTGTTGTTTGCCAACAGGTCTGGGGCTACAGAGAGAGACGAGCTGAATGTGGTGAAGGAGCTGTAATGAGGGAGGATGCTCATCATCAGGTGACCCCATGTGGCAAAATTCATGTTCATCTGGGCTGCTCTGAGGAAGTTCTTCCCTGAAGAAGTAAAAAAAAAAAAACACTATGTGAAAAACGTAATTGCTAGTATATTTCACAGCACCTTGATATTGGACAAAACAGAGATCCACAAAGACAAAGGTGAGGAAACCTGTTGAAGCTGCAGATTGTCTGTGTGTATGTGTACCTCTCTCTTTGGTGAAGATACATCGCTGACGTCTCAGTTTCGGCTGCCGCTCGATAAAAGTGTCAATGAATCGAAGCTGTAAAATCGAATCACATTCAATTTTTACAGACATTTACGTGTGCTTTTCAAGGATTCCTAAACATTTTATTTATACTGTAAATAAGTGAAAAAAATAAATAAAGCAACATAATTATTAACATGCTAAATATTTCAAATGTGTTAACAAAAATGTGTAAATATTACTGATATAAACAATGAAAAAAAGTCATTAAAAAAGTTAATAAAATGTAAGAATATTTAAATGTGGTCTGAGAGTCTGAAATTAAAAGTTATTAAAAAGAAAAAATTGTAGGACCATGCAGCATGTAGGTTATGTTGTGTACCTTAGTGTAGAGAAGACCTTGTGGCTCTAGACTCAACTCTTGGTTGTGGTTTGGGTTTTCAATCATCTCCTCCAGTCGCAGGAACTTGACAGCACACATTGCCCTCCGATGCCGCCAGAAGACACCGACCTCCAGCTCTCGAGACTGTTAGTAGTTTGACAGCAGACAGAGCGAGAACAAGATTAGTAAGATTAGATGAGTAACTGATAATTGCAAATTGTGAATGACTAAGGCAGTGATAAAGTGGTTAGCGCTGTTGCCTCTCGCCAGACTTTGAATTCACCTTGTTGCCCCCCCCCCCCCCACACACACACGCACAAGTATAGTCACCTGGTCACCAAATTGCAAATGAAATGAACAAAAACTGAATGGATGTGACTGAATGTTGTCCAGCAGAAAAAACTCTATCATTGCACAAAATAGTTGCTAATCTAAAAATAAAATTAAGACAGATATCGGAGAACTGAGGCCATACTGCTGGTCTGTAAACCTCTCAGTGGTTTTAATGCTCTGAACTTTTAAATGTTTTAGTCCAACTAAGACAAAGTAATATGGCGAGACCTGACACCAGATCACCAGACTTTATATGACTTCCAAGTGAACTTGTAATGCTAGCACCTCAGTCTGATTTCTTGAAACAAATAAACAAAGTAAACTGCTCCGAGCACTTGTACAACAGCACCAAAGATGCTTTTAGTGGTTATCAATTTGGTAAATGAATGTCCGCAGGTATTAGGGAGACACCTGCTGACCACAGACAGGACTACAACAATAAACAAGTACAGCACAAACCAATGCAACTTAGATATGTTTTACTGTTGTGATTTAGCTGTATATATAGGTCAGTATTGAAACATTACTGTTATTTTTGGGTTTTTTTTTTCATGATATTGACAGAGACAGTATTTCTGTGTGAATGTTGTGGCGGCATTAAAAACCTTCTCCATCAGCTGCAGTGTGAAACAGATACAAAACAACTGCTTAGTCAGGTTGCACAATAACAACATACCAACACACAAATATAACAAGGTCATGTTGTGGAATAAAAGAAAACTTTTCACTTTGAAATGGAAAATGAACTGGAAACACTTAAGTAAGTAAAGTCTAAGTACTTGTTACGTTGGCCACTGAAGTTATTCTTAAACCTTATACATTTATACATATGCTGACACTTTTCTGCCATAAGCACACATTTGTGTTCTTTTAGTTGAACAAAATACTTGTTAGAGCAAAGCCTCCTTTTTAAATGTACATCTTCACATGTTAAGTGAGTATATTTGTCTGTGTACCATGTGTCCTGATCAGTACCCTTGTACATTGTGTAGGGTCCTGTGGTTACTGTATTATGTGTGTCAGCACATGTCTTTAAGCTGCTGATGCTGCTTTTATCTGCACCAGTGTCACAGAGACAATGCCCTGTACGTTCATCATGTCTTTGATCATGATGAGGGA
Source organism: Channa argus (assembly GCF_033026475.1). Taxonomy (NCBI): domain Eukaryota; kingdom Metazoa; phylum Chordata; class Actinopteri; order Anabantiformes; family Channidae; genus Channa; species Channa argus. The sequence continues at coordinate 2,825,451 of NC_090207.1, forward strand.
AGGGATGCCAAGCTGTAATGGCGTCTTGGGTCTGTACTTATTTCAGGTTGGGGCGGGAAGTAAATAAACAGGAAGCAGTGCTTGAATAGGGGAGGTGTGGATCCTGGATCATGAACAAAAAAATGACTCATAACTATTGGAAACTGGCCAATAGCAAAGAGCGTTTTAATGATGGGAAATTGATGATGGATCTATTGTTCGTTTGTTTTTTTTACCTTTTTCCTACTATTGTATATATGAAACAACACTATTATTGACATGATTATAGGTAACAAGTTACATTTTTTACATTTGGTATTCAATCCATTTTAATTGACTAAAAAGGTAAAATGTTAATTTATGAAACCATATGATTTTTGGAGTAGCTCAGTTTTTCTAATAGCACAAAGCAGGCTCTATTTTAATGGGGCAGATTAAGCTGCATTTGGTTTACAATACAGGTCCCTAAACAAGCTTCTTTGTTGGCTTTGAGAAACTTGCTTGCTTGAGTATTACAACAGAAACCAGGATAATGTTGCATGCAAACAATTTGAAATTATTTTGAAATGCGTGCAGGTGCACAACTTGAGTGATTAATTCTTTTTTTAAATTAAACCAAAGTAGAACATAGAGAAATAAATTAAGCTCAAAAGTCCACTTGCAAGCATTTCAATCGCACATCGCTGACGAAGACTGAGTCACATCTGCTGTCCACAGGTGCTGAATCTGAGGTTATACAGGGAGATGCCCAACGTTTGTGTTAGATACCGTGCACAAGGACGTGCATGTGCTTGTGTTCACGCTACAGTTGGGGATACAGACACGTTCCACACATACCCACTACAACTCATGATGGCAACTCCGGACAGCTGCAACAGTGACAAACTCCATGTGTGTGAGTGGACTCACCCGTTCCAGCTGCACGCAAAACGTTTGATCCCAGCTCAGTCTGCTGACGGCTGCCCACCGTGTAAGGCCGACAACTCTGCCATCAAGTCTGAGCACTGCACCGATCTCTGCTGCACAAAATGAACATGATACTGATTCTACAACCAAAAACTCACACGTTTGAGCCCAATGCTTTGACTGTAGATACAACTCAGTTTTAAGAAAACGGAAACTAAATTTGACACCACTTAGTATATGACTTCTTGAAATGAAGCAACTTCTTCTAACATCCTTGGGAGAGGATCTGATTTAATAAAGGCAACAATAGTGAGGTTATGTTAATCTGTATACAAGAATTTCACATTTCAGGTATTTAGAAAAAATGGTTGTAATATCTGTGAGTCAGTGATCTTTAGTCACTACTATAATGTGTCTGGCATTAAGATCAAAATTTCGCTCACACTGATTTAAATGTGCTCCATATACTCGCATTCAGTCATTTGACTAAGCATATCTTTAAGTCATGATACTACGTTTCTCTGTACCTTACGTCATTTTACACTTTATTTTATGAATTAGAAATGTACTCTCATGTACAACAAAGTTATTTTTGACAAGTAAAACCTAATTTGAACAGAAAACAATATAACATTGTAGTTAATTATTTTATCAGAAAGGAAATTACTCCATGGAGTTTTTGTATTTTAACCTTGTCTGAAGACTTTTTTCTTTCTAATTTCTGTCACATTCAGCTGACAGCAAGAAATTTGAAAATGTACAAACACCTGTTCTTATCTTCCTTTCACACATACCAAATTACTGTGTTTGTTTGTATACTGCAATACTGTTTACAGTATTCTTCTGCTGCAAGACTGCAATTTTACATGTTACAGTGATCAATATATTTTCATAATGCTGCCTTGCCAGCTGAACAACAAGTTGAACTCTACTGTCAAAACAGTAAAATGTTAAAACAAAAATGTAACTTTAATACCTCAAAATTCCAAAACGTCCACTTACCAAAAGGTTTGTCCATTGTGTGAGCAGCAGGTGAGCTGCCCTCAGTGGGATCCTGATGGTTTTTCTGCTCCAGGTTTCTCAGAGGTTTCAGTAAATCCTCACATCCAAAGAGGCTAACTTCAAGTTTGCCTAAAAAGAATAAAAGGAACACCTGAACTTAACCATGTTTCTAGTGCCTGGTAAGAAATCTTAGTTAAGACCAAAGTGAACATAGCGTTTCAAAGCAAAACCTCTCATTTGTCAGCGTGAATAAATCTCCCGGACTTAAGCCTCTAATCAGTTCGGTCTGAAGATGCACATGTAGCTTTCACATCCTCATTTTCTTAATTTCACTCTAGTGCTAACAGCTGTGGAGCAGAAAATCGCCTCAAGTGTTTTGACCGCTCTAAAACTCGTTTCCAGTATTCGCTGCCAACAGAGCAACTCCTGGATTTGTCTCCTCATTACATCATCAGAAGCCCTTTTTTTGCTTCGTGTGGCAGAGAGCGGCTTACAACTGAACCATCCAAAACTAACAGATTACATGTCGTGATCAACCGCTGCCAGACATCAGAACATGGTAAATCATGTTCAGACTCTGATAATACTATGGGGGGCAGCTGCATATTAAATGAAATAAACACAAAATATCCACTGTTAGAAGCCTTTAAGTTCATTATTATGTTGTAGTTTGGTTTTGTCCAACCATCCGTTTTGTAACCAAATGTTTTTTTTAAAAAATAGAGTAAAATAATAAAAAAGGAAAAACAGTAAATCTTCCAATTTGAGAAGCATTAACAAGGAAATTGCAATAAAAATAATTAAAAAATCTTAATCAGCTTACTGATTTATCACTAATTGTTTTAGCTACACTTACAGTTTATTTTATTTTACACCATCATACTTTATAGGCACTTAATCTATCTTTATACATAAACATAGATATTATGATAAAAAACATGACCCTTTGCAGAATCTCTGGCCTTAAAAGCTAAAAGCTGGTTGAATATGAGACAAAGAACCATAGCTCTCTTACTCATACAGACACTTTGTCATTTCAATAATACTGAAATGTAAAATTGTAGGAAGATTTAACTCCACACACACACAAAAAAACCTAATGTCCAATCTGATCTTGTTATGTCCTTATAAGGGCCGTAACTAGTAAACTGTTGCTGTAATAATATTACTTTTCCTAGTAAAGAATAATGTAAAAAGATCCAATTTCAAAAAATTCTGTAATAATTTTACAATTTGTTGGCACCATGGCAAAGATTGATTTGAAATCTGACATTTATAATTTGTAGTCATCACACATGCACACTTTACTATTAGTTGCACCATAAGCAGTAAGCTGGTGCAGAACACAGTGCCTACATTCAGCAGCTAGAAATCTTGCTATTACTTTGACATTGCTGGGTCAAAAGGTCAGAAGAAACATTGTAACATTTTACATGTATTATAAGATGTAAATGTATTATGAGATGAGCCGTCCATGGCAGTGAAGGACTTTCTGTCCATCCAAAAAGTAATTTGAATACTGCATCAAACTACTGTACTTTTGACAGGGGGTAAAAGGTAAAATACGAATATTAATTTTGAGCATAGTAACAAGTAATGAGAGATATAATAGTAACCATCCCAACACTGCTCAGGAACAACACAGTCTGTGTTGATACCAGTTACAGAGGCAGGTCTCATGCTGACGTTGGATGGGGAGCTGGACAACATTGGACACTTAGGTGTGGAGTTCTGAGTAGATGGTGGTCCCTCTGAAGAATCAACTCCCTCTGCAGGCTGCTGTGAAAGTTCCTGTTTTTTTTCCTTCAGGCACTTCTCCAGGGACAGTCGCAGAAGATCCAGCTTCTGGGAGGACTCCTGTACCCGGAATTGAGCCTGACAAAAAAAAATTTAAAAAAAATTAAACATGGAGCTTTTTGGTATTTAGGGACACAATTAATGCTTCTCTACATTTAACAAAAAAGTGTGACAATATTTTACTTAAAGCTTTTATTAAACGTGAGATCATTTTAAGCAAGTGTCTTTCTACATGAGGAAAGTGATACTCTGATCAAAACTCAACAAAATCAAAAACCTAATATGAAACTCTTTGTTGCATTAAATCTCTGCACCTAGAATGACAGATGCACTTAGTGAATGTATTTTCTGTAGATACAGAATAATGTTAACACAGTAGGTAACACAGAGCAGACTTTTCAAGACTTTTCAGACTTTTCTTTTGCTGACTTGTTTCCACTGTGTGAAAGGCTTTATAATCATTTTGTACGTAATGTTTTTATAAGAAATAAGCCAGGTTTAAAATGGGGAATAACAACTCCAATCTAACAATATGTAAACAATGATAAAGGACATTTTACTGTAATGTCATCACAGACTTTGTTACATACTGTTTAAGAACATGGCAGAGGTACTGTATTTGGTGTGAAGAGAAGATGTTTACTTCTAAGCTTAGAGAGGCAAAAATAAGAAACAGGATAAAAACTGAGTATTATGTTCAGTGATGGTAGTATAATAAAACAGAATGTGCCCCGGGATACTATTATTAATTCTTTTATTGCAGCCTAAAATGCCAGATTTCACAACAGCTTTTCTAAAATATTGTGATGCATGTTGCGATATTTTTAAATTATACTACCAATAAATTAAAAGTTGTGCATAATTCATAGGTGATTTGTGGAATTAATGTCAATATCATACATTTCTGGATGGATTTTATAATGCTGACAATAATAGTATCATTGAACGTATTTTAAAGAATGTATATATTAAAAATAAGTAGCGCAATTGGTCGGGGCCCTGGTAGCTGTAGCAAGAAACAAAAAAGACATTTTAATACTCTTTTAAAAACTCGGTAACAACAATGACTCATCATTTACCGTCTCTGAGTCCTCTTCCTGGCTCCACTGAACACATGCTACTTTAAAATGAGTCCTACCTCGGAGAGGGCCTTCTGGTCCAGCGTTGAGATCCCCTCCAGCTGCTTTACCACATCTCTGGCCAACACCAAGGCATCTGCTTCTCTCTGCATGTAGTGCTGCAACTCTGCCAAACGAGCATCCACAGGACTGACAGCGACCGGAGAGATTCCTGAAAGAAAGAGACAAGGGTGAAGGGGGAAAAAAGCATCAGTGCGCTGAAATTCATTTCAGACAAATCCTCATAGATTATCACTGGAAGCCTTTTGATTCCTGCAATAAATATTTAAAAATGCCGAGTGAGTGTTTTCTCTGAAATGTCACTGTGCTCCATCTAAAAGGTCTTAACATTACGTGTTTTCTGATTCTGGCATTTAGCTGACACTTATCTAAAATGTATGAAAGCTCTAAAAGGCAAAATAAATACAAATAAAAAAACGTGACCTGTTGCTAAGTTAACAAAATGAAACGATAAGTGGAGAACAAAACAGTTAAATAAAAAGTAATCATTGGCATCAACTGAAACAAATCAATTTTTTTTTCACTTACTTCTTATGCTTTCATAACATCAACAACTGAATGAGTGGTTTCCCAAAAAAGCTTTAATTTCATTAAATAAATGAAACAACATATCCTTTATTATAGTTATGTGCTTTTTGTTCCCTACAATGTCTTGTACACACACACACACACACACACACACACACACACACACACATATATATACACACATATATATATAAATAAACATAATTGCATCTCTAAAGGGAACAGCAGCCTTTTCATCTTTATTTTGGGCTACTGAGGATACAAAATGTGAACAAGCAGCATGTGACACTAGATGTCGTGTATTTATGTGCTTTTCTCAATTTTAGCTGCCACACAGTGTCACTTACAGCTTTGTTCACACATTCCATTTTCATTACGTAGCAATAAAATTACTCTAAATAGTAAAGAAATAAACTGCTTGTCATAGTAAAGACGCCTCCCATTCCCTGCAGATGATATCATTACAGGGAATGAGTGAGACAAAAGGGGGTGAATGGTCAGGGAAAGAAAAGGAAACAGGGTATACAGTTACATGTCTTGAATTTCATGGTCTTGCTTTCAAGCCAGGAATGATCTCGTATTTGTTTTATGATTTAGATTTAAGAGTCACTATTACCCTCTTTCTCTATTAACGCTGTGAGGGTGGTTTCACTTTCCAAGTTATACAAATAACACCGATGACAGTTGGCAGGAAGCACCGTTCAACCAGTATGAGTTTTTGATACTACCGCTGATATTTCGGAAATGAAATGAACTGAAATCTTTGTTGCTCAGTATCTCTGATCATGACCTTTTTCAAACCAAAGGACCTGTAAGTGTTGAAAGGAAGTGTTTCTGAAACTTAATCTAGATTGTTTTAGAAACTTAATATAAACTATATATATAGATATAGAAACTTAAACAAAACTAAAGTAGTATTTTTAGCTTGTTACAGCAAGTCAACCTATACCTCTTTAAGAAAAAGAAGGTGTTGAACACATTACACCTTTTCTATGAATTTACTCTTTCATTAAAGCCCCCAAGAAATGTAATTGTATATGTAGATTAGCATCAACAGAGGAGAAATGAGACAAAAGCTGGTCATGTTTGCAAAAGTGCTAGAGATGCATATTCATTGTTAGAGTTCTAACAGTTCTTTACCCATAACTTGAGCTTAATAGGTTCAAAAGTCTAGTTTTCTATCCAAAACTTGAAACCAAAACTTGTATTATCATTAACTTATATTATCTTTAATATTTGCACTTTTTGTTTCAGATAGATTTCTGAGGCCATGAACATTTTCACGATTTGAAGGAGAGACCCTAAAAGAAGGATATGTACTTTTTCACATCCAATGCTTCAATCTGTGACCCTATAAGGGGGTCATAGACCAGGAATCTGACCTCTGTGAGTGGAGTGGTTATGGTTGACACTGCCATCACTGCTAACAACACTGCCGCCGCCACCGCCGCTGCTGCCAGCCTGGGTGACTTTGATTATCTGCAGTCGGATCAGCTCGATCTTGGAGCGGCTATCCTGCAGCATCTGCTGAGCTGTGGACAGCATCCTGATCCTGGATAACAACATCACATCAATAGACAACAAGCCCCACATCTACGCCATGCTTTTTCCCTGATTATCAACTGGGACTGAAGAATGAATAAAGCCATACTTAGCCATAACAAGTGGCAGGACATATGGAAATCATCAGTGACAGTGCTGTGACACACAACTCATTTCCATACTGGACAAAACAAGCACAAAAAGGAGAACAACACATTCACATCACGTGTAAACAGTATGACTTTGCACTTCACTAACCTCAGGGTGATGCTCTCGCTCCGTGCTGAGTAAGGACTAATTTGTCATCCTCTGTGGAGGCGGATGGAGGACTTCTCAGGTTGCACCTATCCACCTTCACTATCCTTGAAACACAACAAGTCCCCAGATGCTATATACACATATGTACTCAAAGTGAAAGCTCTTCAGACACCGCTCCTACATCTTGGGACCTGGATCACATAGCCTGTTCTCCTGTTTGTTTTTGCCTCCTTGGAGCCTCCTCTGCAACACCCCCTTCCCGCTGCATCCTGATCCACTCCGCTCTGTAACCGAATCGCCCCCCGCCCCCCCCTCTCTTTATCTCTTTCAGGGGGATTTCTTTCTGCAGGGGGATGGCAGAGTTCCTCTCCTGTTCCAGCACTGCTGTTACTGTTCCTGCTAGTCTGACAGTACTGAGCATCCGCTCTGGGCTCGGCATTGGCCGCTTCAGGACCACATGTTCCTATGCTGTCACCAACCAAAGGACAAACACGGAGCTGCTGCTCCTGCTTCTGCTCTCTTCGGGACAAGGCAGAAACTAGCCTGCATCATTCATTATTTGTTTAACCTGCTCCAACAAGAAGAGGGTGTGAAAGACATCAATAACAATATTGACAGAAGCCAACATACATCCAAAAGATGGGAAAAACATAAGCATCTGCTAGTGCACTGAACATCGTCATAGACAAGGTTAACAGACAACCCTAAGACCATTATTAGCTTTGTTTAGAAAACACAATGTGCAAGCTACTTCACATAACCTCAACTAAAATGCTCCATTTATTCAGCACTTTGGGATCTAGGCTAAACACTGAATTGAAACTAATTGGCTAATTAGTCCTTGCACATCAACTGACACTCAACATCTATTTTTAAAATGCATAGCATTTAAAGGTTACTTTAACACATTTCAACTGGTTCACGTTCTGCCGAGTAATTGAATGGTACTACTTCCCTTTACGCCTACTACGCCGTTCAGACAGTGTCATCAGGAGGATTTTTTATTTTTTTGTTTTTTTAGTTCAAATGATGTCATCTGGTCCTTCATATTATGGATGCTGGTTGGTTGTAGTCTTGGTTGACCTGTTGACCTCATCTGGAGGAGTTAGGAGCAGAATGACGACGGAATTGTAAATCAATCAAATAAAAACAAATAAAAACATTAGTACATGAGCCACATTCAGAAGAACTGTCATTTTGGCTAGCATTAAGTTTGCCACATTAATACAACCACTAGCTTAAGGGCCATCCTCAGGTTAGAAACTAATACGGTGCAAGTTATTGGACATAACTGCAACAAAAACTGTCCCGTTTATTCAAAAAGTCTTTGAAACTACAACACTTGAACTACTTGATTTAGCAGTTAGCATGTCTGCTTTAATTTCAATGCGTTTAAAGGTGATTAGCAGGTGCCACCTGGTCCAACTGAGAAACGTCTTACCTGAATAAACGAGTAATTTGGAATTCTGTTAACATGAAGTCCCTAATATGAGCCACACTAGCTTGTTGGGAATACCGTCATTCCTTATTTGACAGGTTAATTACAGTAGTTTTTTTTTTTATATATAAATGGCTTTCTCCTCCACTGCAAAGAAGTGCGCAAGCCGCCGGACATAACTGCAACTAAAATGTCCCGGTCATTTGGCTTCTTCTTCCTGCTTGAAACAAGCAATTAGCCCGGGACTTGGTGTGACTGACGGGCTAATTAACGCTGACCACCAGTATGAAGCTCTTTCTTCTGTGACATTCAGCATCTTTTTTTTTTTTTTTTTATGTGCGCAAGTGCGACGGTCCAACTGAAGCTTTGGCCTGACCTGAATAAATGTTATTTTTTTTGGTTTCTAAATTACTTTAGAAATCGCGTATGTCACACACAAAAGTAACAGTTTGAGGTTTAGTTCATTCTGGGGGTAATTTTGACATAAGAGACGGCAGTAAATGGGCAAATTGGAGCCGAGTAGTGAGACCTATTTTGAGAGGCGGAGCTCGCCTCTGCTCCATTCGCCGAGGCGCGTTCGTAATGAAAGGAGCGCGTGAGCGGCGCTTGCTGTGACTTCCTCGCTCCTCGGCAGCTACATTGTGTGGAAAGCAGCACGTTGTTGGCTTCTGCACGCTGAACTTTACGCCGAATTAACGTTCTCCTGTTCAGGGAGAAACCGCGTTTAAAGGTATCACATATTTTGTCAGACGTCTGTAAGTTACCCCAGCTTGCGAAAACATGTCGGCCTCCGCGGCAAAAGTGAGTAAAAAGGAGCTGAACTCAAACCATGACGGAGCGGACGAAACCTCCGGTAAGGGGAATGGCGGCCTCCTGTTCACCGCCATTTTCACTTTCTTCTCTAAGATAATTTGCATTGCTTCTAGGTGCAATATTGTTACAATTTGTTGTCTGAATTGGTTTGATTTGGGTTAACGTAGCTGGAGCTTATTCGCAGGTGACCACGGCGTTTGCTGCGTGTGTTCACATTTCGCTAACAGCAGCTAGCTCACGAGCTAGCATGCCGCTACACCAGCCTGCTGTTGTTCATTTCAGACCGGTGCTGAGAGGCCATGTTAGCTAGTTCATTTAGCATCATCAGCGTGGCCAGTTAACGTTATGTCGATGGCTGCTGATTGAGAGGCCATGAGTGCTGCTTAAAGATCATTGTTCTGTGTGCTCTTGTAAAATTGCCTTTTATTTATCAAACTATGTCTGTGGTGTTAATATATGGTGTTTAATAACCAGAAAAGTTGTCAGTTTTATGTGCGTTAGCAGTTAGCCAGCTAACGTTAGTGTTGTTGTTGTAGTGTTACCTAACGCTAGCTGACGACGTTGTATTTAGTTACTGGCCAAGATGCGTTTAAATCCACCAGCCCCGCAATCAACGAAACTGCTTAATTATTATGTTTACAAAACTGGATGCACGACTCCGCTATATAATCCATGGTTTGTCAATAAGGTTTATGCTGGCATCTGTCCTAGCTGGTGCCTCACGTTATCGCGGGTCTGTGCGTGCAGTTAATGTCCCACATTTAAACCACGCGGCCTTGTCGGTAGCAGCCGGCAGGAAACGGTGACTGTCTGAGCCGCTAGACCTGCCGCTATTGGCCGCTCACATTGCCTTAGCCTCAGGGGGAGCCTCGCTTTTAATCTGCCAAATAACCTGGCATCTGCTGTTTTCTGCCCGTTATTAATGACGAATTTGCTGTCAAAACTGAAAAAAAAAACCACAGTTGTTTTTAGTAAGTTCAGTTTAGTTGCTTGTGCAAAGATCACTCTGAAGTTATTAATTTTTTTTTCTTATGACTCTCCCAAAACATTAAGACTTTGTCTCAGTTCTGGCTTGTGTGTATTCTGTAAATTTTCTAACGTTATTTTCTCCTTCACAGAGAAAGAGCAGCAGGAAGCTATTGAACACATTGACGAAGTTCAAAATGAAATTGACAGGTAATACATTTGTTTTATACAAAAAAATTAGGTTTGTCAAAAGCTGTCATCATGCCTTACACTTTTCTGTCCAGCAGAAAACTAAATAATTTTTTTATGAAGAGGCAGATTGACAGCAATTAAAACTACAGAATCACAGCATTTTATGCTGCAGTATTTAATGTTCTCACCCCTGAGTAAATGTAATGCACAACACTTAAAATGCTTAACAAATAAGTGGGAAGGGGATTGCTATAGTTTTGTGGATTTTCTTTTTGTGTACTCACAAATAATCAACAACTTTTTTTTGGTAATACTTCCAGGTTGAATGAGCAAGCCAGTGAGGAGATTCTTAAAGTAGAACAGAAATACAACAAACTCCGTCAACCATTCTTTCAGAAGAGGTCAGAACTGATCGCCAAAATCCCCAATTTCTGGGTCACCACATTTGTCAACCATCCACAAGGTGAGAAAGTCCACATGAGGTTTATTTGCCATTAGGTCTACACTTTTTGTTGCTATGCTTTGCATAGTGGATCAAAATTTAAAGAGTGCATGTGTATATTTTTTCCCTCCACAGTATCTGCCCTACTGGGGGAGGAAGATGAAGAAGCACTTCATTATCTGAGCCGAGTGGAGGTGACAGAATTTGAAGACATCAAATCGGGCTACAGAATAGATTTTGTAAGTACTTTAAATTTGAGTACACAGATCACATGAAAAGGCAAGCAGTTTAATTTTCCTTACTCCTGGGTGTTTTCTCCTAGTATTTCGATGAAAATCCGTACTTCGAAAACAAAGTACTTTCCAAAGAGTTCCATCTGAACGAGAGCGGAGACCCATCTTCAAAGTCAACAGAAATCAAATGGAAATCAGGAAAGGTATGTGTATTTTCTGTGACGATCAAAGGAAACTAGAGATGTTGAAGGATGTGTGGATTTAAATATTTATCATTTTTAAGTTTCACAAACTCAGAATGCTTCTGCTTTCATATTTTAGATATTCAAATAGATGAGACACAGCATGTTACAATGGTGTCTGAGCAGTTTTCCTCTGCTACTATGCTTACTTTTGAATTCTATCAAAGCAGGATCCCCTGACTTGAGACCTTGCATATTGTCGGCTTTACACAATTGGACATGTTATTTGTCTCTGTTTGTAGGACCTGACCAAGCGCTCCAGCCAGACACAGAACAAAGCAGGAAGGAAGAGGCAACATGAAGAGCCAGAGAGTTTCTTCACTTGGTTCACTGATCACGCCGATGCTGGTGCTGACGAGCTCGGGGAGGTCATCAAGGATGATATCTGGCCAAACCCTCTCCAGTACTACCTGGTATGTTTATGACCAAGTAATTCAGCGATTCTTAATTTCTTGAGGCATCACTTTTGGGGTGAATCTGTTGCAACACTTCCAACATGTTTTTACCTGTTTAAATTGACTGGTATGACAGACAGACAAAGGTTCTTAATGTGACGGTCATTTCTAGGTCCCTGACATGGATGATGAGGAAGGTGAAGGTGAGGATGATGAAGAGGATGAGGAGGGTCTAGAGGACATTGATGAAGAAGGAGATGAAGATGGCGAAGAGGATGAAGAGGATGAAGGAGAAGATGGAGAGGTAAAGTGGTGAATCAAAAACTAGTGTTACCTGTTGAAATATGTACATCTTTCTGATGTTGTTTTACTCTTTCAGGATGACGAAGGAGAAGATGACTAAGAAATAACATCTACCCTGACCCTCAACCTTCTATTCCCCTTTTTTTTTTTAAATTGTTTTTTCCACTCATATTTGGGAGCAAAGGTTTTTGTTTTGGTTTTTGTTTTTTCTTTTTAAATTTTTTTTATTTTATTTTTATTTTTTTAAATCCACGTGTGCTTCGTTTTCCATTCTGAAGCCTCTTCCCCTGTTGGTGCCATGTTATGTTCCCTTTTGACTCATCTAAGGCCAATGACACTTTGCCCTGAATTGTGAGTACTATCCCTAAAGTCATTTAAAAATAAAAGTATAAAAATAGAATCAGCACGGCATCCTGAGTAGAATTTGAAGACAATTCTTACAGAAATCCTCCTGTTAAAGGTTGTGTGGTAAATTGACTAAAGCCATGGTGTAGTGACCTAGCACTAGCAGACCTCAATTTTTTTTTCTCCATATTTTTTTTTTTCGTTGGGGCATTGATCCCTTAAAAAAAAGCTGTTATTTTCCCCCTCTGTTGTTAACGAGTACCAGCTCATTCCTTTTGACTTGTAATGTTTAGTGGGTGGGTGAGGGGGGGGTGGGATAAGCTGGGGAGGGGCAGGAGTATGTTGGCTATTGGAGAGAGTGGTTGTTTTGACACCATTTCTATGGGACTTTTTTTTTCATTGTATTGTTTTACAGATATCCATGAGATTTGAAATGACATTTTTAATAAAGGACAAAATGGGAAAAAAAAAAACAAGCTTGTAAATTTTGGCCCCCACTGCTTCATGGGTAAAATGAAAAAAACAGTTATCTCACAGAATATACAATAAATCAGTTTGCTTTTCCGCTGGGGGGAAAAAAAACTTTTAAATTTGAGGTGTACAACTTGCTTTGTTACAAGAATAAAATTTACTGTGTATACATGTGTTGGAGTCTTCAAACACAGTAGTTGCATAGAAATTATAAAATTTAAAAGTAGTTGAAAAGGAAACTGAGATAATCTCACAGTCAAAATATCTTATTAGCTCCTGTAGGATTTTGGTGTCACTAGCAGGCTCGAAGCGAAGTCTTCCCTTAATAGCCGATGAGTGATTAAAGCCAAGAAGGTGTGATCCGACTCCTCAAACTGGGTTTTAGAGATGGTGTCTGGCCAGTCACTGGGCTGGAAGGCCCAACCTGTTACAGGGTTAAAAACAGGAGTCACCTAACAGAAACAAATACTCCACATTTTTATGAACGGGCACCAAAAATTGCACCTGAATTGAAATGTGCAAGTAGGATGAGCGAGTCAATCACTTGATCCCAATTTTGAGAAGCTAATGCCTGAACATAAATGTGGTTACTGATCTGCTTTAACAGAAACTTATATTCTGCATCATTTGTGCCACAATTGTTCACAAGAGTTGGACTTAAGTTCTGACTGTAATAGTGTGGCATAAAACCTTAAAAGAGAGCCTTTAGCCTTAAAATCTTTATTAATTTAAATTAAAAAAAAAATAAAAATCACCAGAATCTTATGGAATATTCTGGCAGAAACACAAATGTTCCCTAAAAAAAAAAGTGTTTGCTTACAGAATTACAACCTAAGGTGTTGAAGCAGAGGTTGAAGTACTCAACACTCGAGTTTAAGTGGAAGTGCTTGAAGGACATCAATGCTCTACAATGTAGTAGCCAAAAATATGAATTCTATTTACCAAATTACTTTTAACCCCTTTAAACTATTGATGCTGTTTATCATGAAAGGACGAACGTTTGCCTCATGAATTAAGTTTTTCACGTAGCAATTCACGAAGAGAACCACTTCAAAACCTTGATTTTAGTATGTACTGAAAAAAAAAATCAAGTTTTAATTACGAAGTCACTAATTTAGTTCGTACCCACCTAAATGGGTTTTACACCGGGGACATGTGGCCATCGTCCACGAGAACCCCTGGAACCAGGAGAAGTGGTTGTTTGCCGGCCAGTGCTGGGTAACGTCCGCTTTTCTAAACGTAATCACTTCGAACCGGTGGCCGTGGGGGTTTTCAAAAAGCTGCACGTTAACCCTTCGGCCCCCGAGCAGCGTGTCGTTGCGACTGGAGAGCGCCAACCGGCTGGGGACAAAGTGGATATCCGTCCCGACTGCCAGTTCGTGTCCGCACGCCCTGCATAGTATCAGGGTGTCGGGACTGGTTCCCTCCGCCTTCTCCGCGGCCGCGCACGCCTCACCGGGCTGGTATGCAGCGGGACAAATGAGGAGGGCTAAAGAAATATAGTGGATTTTTACCGTCCCCAGCTGCGCTATCAGCAGCCGCAGGCTCCGTTTGCTTCTCATTGCTGCTTCGCACGCACATGGAAGGCTAATCGGTTAGCTAGCTTCAACTCCCAGCTAGCAGCTTTGTGTTTATCAGAGGTGGAGCCGTTTGATCATCAGACACCACTCAAAAGTAAACCACATACACCACATTAATATGTGAAGTCCGCCTCGAACCTGCAGTAGATATAATAATAATAAGTTATATTGTGATTAGGGTACTTGTGACAAGCGATTAAAAAAAAAATTGAGCCTTAGCTTGTTCTTCAGGCTAATCACCGGATGTGCGATGGAAACCAACAGGAAATTCAGTCATCTCAACCATTTCCTACTGTAACTGCGTAGATTAATCCGAGAAAAACACAATTTACATAACTGTTAAACATTTTGTTTAATAAGAAATACACATTTTAGTTAAACGCTAGAGGACGTATGTACCCAGATAAGTTACAGTATTCAAGTGCAATTGTGATGCAGCTGTAACCTGCTCATCACAGAAGTGGAGTATTTCTATTTTATTAGAAATCAGTTGTAGTAATTATAAGTAAAATTACGTAACATGTAACAGACAACACGATGCAACGCTAGTTGCAACTTATGCTGGGAATGATCCAAACTTCAATACAGATTTTGATGTATTGGCCTACTTCTACTCTAATTTATTGGTGTTTTTTTCCTTTTCCTCAAGTAGGATTTGAATTGTAATAGAGTAGTGTGATTGTACATTGATTTATCCTAGTACTTTTACATCTAAAACAAGAAACAATAAAATATAGGTAAAAGAATAGGCTTTTTGTTCTTCCCATTCTTGCAACATTCCCTAAATGCATCATTAGCTTCAGTGGTAACCACGAGCAACGCGTGTCGACAATTCGTCTCCTCCAATCGCAGCTCGAAACATTGCAAATTAGCCAATCGCAGAGCTCGTATGTGGAACCAAGCTCCACAACGTCCGCTCCACAAACAAAAGTCGAGATTTATCTCGGAAACGTGTAACTTTGCACCATATTTATGACTTGTCGGGGTTATATTTGCGTTTGGGTGGGTATTTTAGTGAATCCTAACACATGCTAAATGTGGAGAATCTTGAAGTAACGTCTCGAAACAATGACAACCCGGGATTCGCCGCCGCCGCCGGTTCACGTCCACGTACCGGACACCACACCTGTACATGTCCATATGAGGAGGAGCCCTAGCAAGACACCCCAGGTTAGTTATCGGGGTTGTTAGCTGAAAATTTCATTAAGACATTTTCACAGGTCAGTGTTTTGCTTCTGCTAAGTTGTGCAATACGACCCAAGTATACATTTCTTCAGTGTATGATAAGGTTAATCATTTTTAAGCTTCCATTTTTTAGAGTTATTAGATTTCTTACAATACCAACTGTGTGGGCATACTGGGCCCAGAGGTTTTACCTAAAAAAATGTAAATGAAAGAGACCACGAAGAAAACCACGAAGAGATGCAAAACGACAAAAAAAAAAAAAGTCTCAATCCGTCCAAAAGAAGCAAAACAATCAGAGAGATGCAGCATGAACACAACCAAAATGACCACGAATTGATACAATATTTATTCTTTTGATGAGCATGAGAATGTAGTCATAATGAGTATGGGTTTTAACTGTCAAATCTTATTTGCAGAATGGGGCAAGGGACTCCCCAGTGAAGCGAGATGGAGGGAGGCAAAAGATCCGGACGCCGTGGATTCCTCCAGGAAAACTGTCCTGCAGAAGAGATGTGAGATAAAACAAGTGTCTGGTCACTTTTTAGTGTTCATGCCTCAATTCTCTGCTTCCAGTTATAGATATGCTAAAGTCTAAACAGTAACACAAGAAATGCAGTCATTTATTGTTTATGAATTCAATTTGCAACTTTGCTCGCTCTACTTCAGTCTTGTTGGTGGATGTTCACTGAACATACTGTAAGGCCTGTATGTTTGTTTTTGTTCTACCTTCAGAGAACTAAAGTGCAACATCAGTCAGAAAGTGGTGGCAGACGTCAGCGTGATGAAGAGGAGCAGAATAAGGAGCTGGATGCAGTGTCCAAAAGCCTCAATGTCCTACTCATAGAGTAAGAAAATGTCTCTCATTTAGAGAAGTAGGAACCTCATCGACAAATAGAAAATGTCAGACTGTAGATATTAACAGAACAGCACAAATGTAGAGAGCAAGACATCTCCCCTCCAAATTAAAAACATTGCATGATACAATATCGTTCCTTGAGACATCTGTCTGAGATTGGAGCCATTTTTCTGTTTACTGTCACCAAAAAAAGAACACAGGCTATGGCTAATTTTCATATATGTGAATCATGACATTTGATAGTTTTTGCATAAAAGTACTGCACCGATTTTCCAGCTGTATTGTGGATTGTGACAACAAATATGTCCCATGTTATGACACTTTACATAAACTTTTTCTCTTAATTAAAGATCAGATTCTAGGGGGCAACACACAGAGACTGACATGCTTCTAAGGGCACTTGTAGAAGCAGAAATCGATGGTGTAGCAGTAGCTAATCAGTTGACAGCCCTGAAGGAATCTATCGATGACCTTCCTAAGGTGAGTCTGGAACTAAATAATCATTTTGGGTGATTTGGTCCCTAGAATAATTCAAATTAACTGTTCAGTTATGTATAAGTGAAGACTAACATATTTTTATTCCTTTATTTCTCAGGAAAAGCGGCTAACAAAGTTGCATGCAGCTTCCCTGGCAAGACAACGCGGTTTGTTGTTTGAGAAGATCGAGATGTTCGAAAACACAAACCACAGCCTTCGAGAGCTCCTCCGACAGTGGAGTGGATATGTGGTACTGCACAGGAAGTTGATTTTGTTTGATACAGTCTCAAAGCTCCAGTGGTTAATGACCAATAGACATTTCAAACTGACCAGTAGATAGATCTTATCCACTGTTTTGATTTAAGTTTGTACTTTTAGTAATATACCAATTTTATTTATATTGTATTTACTTTTTCAGGGACAATACACCTAAACATTTCCCAACATTTCCAGCTTTTTGTTCAGAAATGTTTATTTTTCTGAAAAACAATTGCTATTACTCAAGATAAGTGTATTCACATTAGCAAAACTACTACAAGTTCCATTGCTTTTGTTCAGTGGATTTAGCTACAAGAATAATACCATTTTAACTGTAATAAAACCAAAAGCTAATGTGATTTCTGGTTATGAATACAATGTACCGTTATCATAAACATCAACAATCAAAAACTCCTTGTCCTTGTTTTCACAGAGAGAATCTCTGGTGCAGTCAGAGCAGAAAGATGCTTTAAAGAAGAGACTTGCTGACTGCGAAGCAGAGAACCTTGTGAGTGACAAAAAGTCCTTCATTCACACGTTCATCTACCCACAGATAACATTAAAAAAACTTATTTTTTTTCCTTTTCTACAGCGGCTTTTGGCTAAACTCAGCAACACGGAGAAAGAAGCTTCTGAGCTTGCTGAGCATTTGGATTTTGAAAAGGTTGAGAAATATAACTGTGTTTTCTATAACCAGTGTTTTATTTTAGCTATATATACATTCAAATCTCAGGTTTTCCAATATGCTGTGATTTGCTCTTCCATTGCAGGACAACGTAAAAACAACGGCAGAGCTTTCAAGAATCCTGGAGTCGACCCGCGACCACCTGGAGACTCAGCTTAACAGAACAGAAGCTGAAAAGGCCCAACTGTCTGCTCAGATGCAGGTATCTGAACATCGGTGCTGTAGTCAAGACCACTTAACTGAAAACCATGATGTTAGCATATATCGAGAACGAGACCAAGGCAAACCAAAGCCCAAGTCAAGACCTCGAGATCAGACACAAAGCAAATACTTGCAGAAAAGCATACAAACACATAAAAACTAAAATCTCTAAAATCATTTATTCATCCAAATGAAACAAATTACAGTAGGTTTTACACTTCCCTGTCCAGGTTTGGAGTTGTCTGCATTTTTGTCTCCATCTGGTTAAATGAAGTAAAGGAAGTAAATGAAGTAAAAGGAAATACTGTATGTTTGAGATGCATCACTGAAAAAAGGACATTTTTAGGATGTCTGTGGAGCAACAATCTCTCCTTTACCAACTATGAGGCGTGTGACTCTTTGTTCTATCTTAATGCCTCTCCCTTCTTTCTGTGCGGAACAGAGGATGCAGCAGGGCAACAAGCAGCAGCAGAAGGAGCTTTGGGCTCTGCAGGAGGAGCTGCAGACTTTTAGGCAGCGAAGGGACGAGGAGCAGGATGAGCAGGAGAGGAAGAACCGAGAAGCTCTGACCCTGGCGACCCAGCAGGCGGAGCGAGCCGAGGAGTCCGCCAGGCAACTAGCTGAAATACTTCAGGAAAAAGTCAGTATGCAGAACTGCCTGCTACAGAATTCTGAACGTTCTTGCTAATGTTGAAACGGGTCCTTAATGTTTCATGCATATAAATAATGTACAGATGTGTAATAACGTCTAAAAACAGTTGCTACCTGGTTTTCCAGTAAAAGGCATTTTGACAAGTTTCGATTTGCAACAGGCAAGAGAAACAGTTCATTTGAACGAGTCCCGGTTTTCTAGGAGCCACGAACTTCTCTGTGATTTGTCCTGCATGCAAATAATTTCTCTCCACCCTAGCAGCACACTGTCTGATCACACACTGTTATGCAAATCAAGTTAAGAGGAATTTGAGACATCTTCTTGGTTCAGTGGCAGAGACCCAACCAACAAATACAGAAGTGAGTGTAGCATTAAACACTAGGTCAGACGTGTGATGGGAGTTTGCACTTTCCTGTTTGACTTTACTGAGGATCGTACCTTTTAATTCCTACCATACCGGCTCCATTGTTCACATGTGACATCTTTGTCGGGAGCGGCGGCAAAGAGGTCAATCGGTGGCACAGGCCCATGGTACTAGATGATGGGCGAGAACCTTAAACATCTGAAAGACCCGTCACATTAATACAGTTCTTTTTATGCTAAAAACGCACACGTCGTTAACGTCATCTGCTAGTTTTGTCATATAAAGGTATTATATGGTTTTAAAATAAAAATATGCTGTATTATTATTGTTTAACCACCCATCTGCACTTTAGCTGGTTAAAGTCGGCAACAACCCTTTTTTTTTTTTAATTGGTGTACTTGTATTGCCATATTTAACATAATCAGTATTGTACTTTAAGTCAAATTTTGTGGGCCAACACTTTTAATTGAGTACTGAGTTTGTGTACATCTCCTACTTCTGCACATACAGTAGTGTATCACATTTTTCTGTGTAGCTGCACAGTGGCCACGCTGACCCTGGCCCTCTACGACATTATAAAGACCACCAGTGGTAATGATGTGGCTGATCATACAAATTCCAGGCTCAAATATGAAAGTAATGTGACGGTTTGTCTTGACGTCTGTTTCCTTAAAGGAAACCCAGTTGGCTCAAGCTCTGTCTACGTCCAGTGACTGGTGCCTCCGCCACTCGAAGGAGGCAGCTGCTAAAGCACTGCTGGAAGAGGAAATCTCTGCTGTCAAACAGTGAGTGTCCACTTCGGCTTGTTTCTGTAAAACACATTGATGTGCACAGCCCAAACATTTTTACATCACAAGGCAAAACGGATTGTTCTGTTCATTCGTCAGTTTTAAATAAATCTGTAAGTAACATTTCTTTCTTTTAGTTTTCGGGCCCTTACATGAATTTAATTTATATTAACTTTTAACATTAAACAATATACTTCTCAGATTGGGTGTCACATCTTAATGTAGCCAAAACACACATTTGGGACATTTGAAAACATGTACTACATTTCATTAGATTTTTCTTTTAATAAATGATAAACCCGAATGCAATGATGAGATACAAATACATTTTCTGTGCATTTTTTTACACAAAAAAGTAACTGGTGCATTAGTTAATTATCTGATAACAAAATATATTTAAAACCACGGCTCATCATCAGCCTATCAGCAGCTTTTGGTTTGTTTTTATACGAAGTTGCTCCATCAGTTGTAGAGCCATATATCTTAACATCTAAAGTTCAACTGCTGTTAGGTGTTTTCGGATTTAATAACTATAGGAGCAGTTGTCCACTGTAATTTGGAACTTTGGAATTTCTAGAATCTATTTACGCTTTAATAGACATCCAATCCAGATGTTTTCCACATGTGCAGATTCATTCAAAGAACCACTTCAAAAACCTAATTTCTTAACATTTTTAAAGAATTACTTGGAAAATTACCATTTATTTTATTTATTTTTTTAAAGGCAGAGCACTTACAAATAACTTATTTCAGTCTTTTTTTTTTGTAAACTGCAAACAAATTTAATTGATTGAAATTCTAATAAAGAAACATCCCCAGTAATTAACAGTGGCAGCATCAGACAATTGTGGCTTGGAGAGCTGAGAGGGAGCTTAATAATTCATAGCAGCAGTTAAACATCTCCAAAAACAACTAAATCCCACAATTAACAACCTATTAATACTGTTTATACTGCCATATAATTAATGTCTCTGATGCAAGACACTAAATCCCCAACAGCCCATTCCCCTCTCCAGCTGTGCAGCGCCGGTCCAAGCACCGGTAGAAATTGGGGAGGGTCGCGTCAGGAAGGGCATCCGACGTAAAAACTGTGCCAAATCAACATGTGGAATATGATCTGCCATATAGTTAATGTGTCTGGATGCATTAAGGACATAGTTGCTTTGTTTTTCTGTAGAAACTGTGGATCTTTGTAGCAGCTTTCTGTTTGCTGTGGAGAAAAGTGCTTATGTTAATAAAGTTACAGTGGCTCTTACTGTACTTACAAACGGCACCATCTCTCTAACATCTATAACCGTAACCAAAAAGAAACCTATTGGATGGAACACTCATGAACAGTTCCACAATTCTTAAATTGCCCACGGAACACAAAGTCCAAAACAAGGTTTTATTCTCGAGAGCAGTTGGTTTTGGATAAAGTGGTACTCACCAGATGAAGAAGACCATCTTCCAAATCATCCAAATTCCTCTCTTCATCTGATTCCTCCTCTTCAACCACTTGCCTTCACCTTCCTGTTGGCTCTAAGCTACAGTTCTACAATTATCCATAAACTTGGAAACTTTCTCCATCACCGTCTACTTTTACATCTTATTTTTTTAAATACAACTACAAATGTATCCATAGTACAGCTGCACCACCATCCACTATTTGTGTTGGTATTAAAGAAAGCATTGCTTTTAAATAAGAATTAATTAATTAGTTAGATTTGCTTTTGCTCAAATTGTAATTTTAAATAAATTAAATAATTCAATTAACATTTTTAAAAATAACAAGACATTTTCAGGGGGTGCTCCGGACTCTGCATGGTGAGGTTGAGCGCCCCCCTGTGACTACTGAGAGAATATAGAGACACTATAGGGCTTCATGTACCTGCTTCCATCACAGTCAGGTGACCGAGCTGAACGCTCAGCTTTATTCGGCTGAGGAGAAGTTTCGGGCCGAGAGGGAGAAGCTCGTGGATCAGCTTCATCATCTCAGTGCTGAAAACACGTCAGTCAAGCTGGAAAACCAAAAACTCAAGGTACCTCACCAAAACGTCGACTGCACATTCCTTTCTTCACATCAGTTTCATAAATGTGTGTATCTATGAAAGACAAGTGTCTTCTGCATTATGAAAGGAAACTTGCTGAGGGTGTTTTCATTTTGTTTGTGATGCTGCGCAGAGAAATGCTTATTATAAGATTTGAAGCCCTAATGGATCATTTTCTGACAGTGATAGAAAATAGAAAATACTGTCAAATTATCTCAGCTTTGACAGCTTCTTCTACTATTGTTGTGGAATAATGCAAATGCATTTCATCGGAGTTCGTGTTTAGTTTAACCCAAATTGTATTCAGGTTGAGTTGTCGTCATCTGAAGAGAAGATCAGGGGACTTCAGTCTGAAGCTCGTCAGCTGAAATTATCCATCAAAAAATACGAAAACCTGGTGGAGAAATACAAAAAGAAGGTACAGTCAGAATCATTGATACTGTTTAGAGAACAGTAAATAAATAGGAACTGAGCTGAAAGTTGCACACATCGTCACATTTTTGGAGATAAAAACAACCTGATTTGAAATTTACTTTGACTATTATATGCACTCTCTATGCTTCCTGGCTCTGTCTTCAGGTCCAGCAGGCTCGTCTTGAGTCAGAGGAGCATTGCCTGAAACTGGAGATGACACAGAAGGAGGCACGGGAGGTGAAGGCGAGCCTGGAGAGGGAGATAGAGCAGATGAGAAGGGAGTTGTTGGGCCGCCTTAGAGAGCTTGAAGCGCTGCCTGAGAGACTGAGGAGGACAGAGCAGCAGCTGCGAGATGCTCAGCAGGAGGCTGACATGCATGAGAGAAGGAACATGGAGTACAGCACCACCCTCTCTGAAGTCAGACACAAGGTAACTGACAATGCACTTACCAATTTACTGCCACAGTTTAATTGTTTCCTGATTGTTGTATTCCGACCTTATAAAGTGAATAGAGATGGATCTACATCATGGCTGACATTGTGGTGCTTGTGTTTGTCCACAGGTGGAACAGCAAGGCACTCAGCTGGAGATGTTTCAGCAGAGGAATGTGCTCCTGCAGGAGGAGAACAACGTTCTAAAAGAGAAAATTCACAACTTAGAGAGGTAACGAGAGGGAGATTACAAGTCTGCTGAGGAATTTACTAATCTTTACGTTTACTAAGGTTCCTTCTACCTCTACTTGTACAAAACCTTTTTTGAACAGAAATGGGCTCTATGCATTTTGTTGTAGGAAGCTGGAGGACATGAAGGTGGAAAACAAAGAGATGTCACAGACTCTCAACTCGAAGGAAGAGAGCACCCGCAGCGTTCAGCAGCAGCTGGAGGAGAAAACCCGCAACTGCAGCATCTTGTCTAGACAGCTGCAACAAACTCTGGATGATGCACAGACACAGGTTTGAAACTCTGAAGTAATTTATTTTGTTTTTCCACCAGAACAAAACAACACATGACTTAAACCTTTTGACCGTGAAACAGTGAACTGACGCACATGCAAACTCGGTGAGGTTACTGTGACTCTCTACAGCTTTATGCAAATTAGCAACTTTTTATCATAAACCTTTGAGATCTCTTTTCCCTGCCAGTGCACCAGGTGTGTCCCTGAGCAGCATGGCACCCACCGCTAGCTTCCCGGACGGTGCTTGTGGCTGCTCCCCCAGGGGAATGGGTTATATGCAGAGAACAAATTTCATTGTAATATTTATGTGTAACATGTATATCACTGAAATGACAACAAAAAAGCTTCTTATTCATAATGAGAAAGACCAGCAGATGGAGGGGTCATTCAATAGAAGGAGACCAAGAAGGACCACCATCATCACCAAGTTAAAAAAGGGAAAGAACGTATATATTTCCTGCAGACTAAATGCTTCAGTTCACTTTTTGCATGTGAAAAACCTTCTATTCTGATGAAATACTTTGAGCTTGCACATCTAATCAGATCAGTGTCCATGTAAATGTTAGGTGATGATTTTAATTTCAATAGAAGATTTTACTTCGTCTATATACCTGCACCTATTCATTGTTCTTTAGGTTTGCAGATTCTCGCCTCCAATATTTTCTGTTTAATGTATTTAAAATGGACAACAACAATATCATATGTGTTATATTTCAAAATAAATTGTGATTCTTAGAGGATGTAACCTAGACGAAGATCTGACCATTTTTAAGACAAATGTATACGTTCTAAATTGTTCCTTTATTTATTCTTATTGCACTTCGCCCTCAGCTGAACTTTTTTTCCTTTCTGGCCCCCAGGTGAATGACAGCATGCAGAGGGCTTTGACCAAAGAGAAAGTGTCACAGTCCAAGGCCTTGGACTTGCAGAGCCAGCTGAGCCGAGCCAAAACAGAGCTGGGTCAACTGCAGCAAAGCAAGGAAGACGTATGTCTGCATGTTCCCCCTCGAAATAGTATTATTCAGTGCATTAACAGTTAGTGGCAATTAGATAAGATTTAGTTAGTAGAGAAAATTAAACTGATGTTGGGCATATTGCTGTTGGTTTTCACGTCTGAACTGCTGTGCACTGAAAATCAAAACAGTCTAAAAATAATGTTGCTTCTGCATGCTTTCATTTTCCTTCAGATGGAGAGGCGTTTCCGGAGTCAGCTGCAGAACATGAAGGAGCGACTGGAGCAGTCCGACTCTACAAACCGCAGTCTGCAGAACTATGTTCATTTTCTCAAAACCTCATATGGAAACGTGTTTGGTGACTCTTTGCTTGCAAGCTGACTGCAAAATTCACCAACCTGACTCGCATTCATCCATTCCAGAAGGATTGTTACAAACGAAATCATGTATCTGATTTTCAATTGAGATTTTTATACTTTAAAAAATTAAAGCGGTAATTATTGTAAATGTACTTGTATCCTTTTTGGTAAATCAATTCCTGAACAGTTGTTCATCAGGTCCACCTGTACAGTCTAATGCACACCAATACACTAGCTCTGCCATGAATATCTATCTATTCTATTTCTTCTTTTTTACCTGGAAACTGTAAGAAAGGGGATAATTCTAGTGTTTATTATTGAGGTCATGCTGTTTTGTACTGGAATGAATTATATTAAGATGTGGTTCTAATGTTTTAGCCACCTGAAGGACGGGAGGCCTGTGCGGGGACAATTATAACACCAGACAAACACCAAGTGGCAAACACAAACACTGCTATCAGATTTAAACGTATAATAAAACAACATTTTTTTATGATCACTGAACTAAGAAACTGATACAACACGAGGATGGCGCAGCCGGAACCATGAAGGTTCATGCGTAAGCGGGCGGTTTCTGGTCGGACTGTATTTAAAGTAACTTACTGCTAAATGCTCAGCTTTATCATTAGTAGTGATGGCGATTGGCGAAATCGAAGCGTTAAAGAAACTTTGAGCCAACTGGCCGATAAACGACACACTGCTTTGAAGCATTTGATTCAGGCAGAAGAGGGACATCTGCTGGCTGCCTTTGAGAACTGCATCTGAGCGGGTTCATGGCTGGAGTGGATCCCGCCATGACGTCTTTCTCTTGGTCTTTAATAAAAGTTATTTTTTCGAAGGCGTGTCATTGTGTTGGTCTGTAGATAATTCAATGTTTAACTAAGTTTGTTTAACAGGCAGCCTTGATGAGACAAAGATGTTCAATAGTGAATTTGTTTTGGTAGTAGATGCTGATGCTTCTGTAATCTAGTTTTCTTTGATATTGATGGGGTGTTTTTAGTTACTTTGGCATTTTTGTGGGTTTACTTGGAAAAAGAATAATTTATACAGCTCTTGGCTTTAATCTGCTCCTCTTGTGGCTCACTACCATTATTTTTTTAAACTTAACTGTTACTGAAGTTTACAGACCTTCTGATTTGCAGTACAATTTAATAGTTTCTATAAGTACTGTGAATATAGATTTATGTATAGGAGGTTTAGCCGGTAAAATTATAAAGCCTCCAGCAAAACGTACATCACCTCTGCAGCTTGGGCGAAGACCCGCTCGCATGCGACGTGACGAGGCCACGCCCGCCGCGGTCACGTGATTTGCGACGTGTTTGACGCGAGGATCAAAGCGGTGCTGAGCGGAACTCCGGATTCTCAGCGCTGTGACGCTGTGTCGAGCCGACGGGAGTGTAGCGCAACATCACGTACCCTTAGTTAGTAGTTTGGCTTTTTGCGCCGCCGGGTTTCCGCGATGCCTGCTGAGAATCTGCGATGGGGAACGTTACAGGCCTTAAAAAATTCCCCGAAGGGAAACATCGCGTTCGACCCGTACTGGTCGGAGAGGGGCGAAGTGAGTCTACGCTGGCTAAGCTCGGCGATTCTGACGCTAACGTTAGCTAAGTGGCTAAAGGCTTGTTAGTAAGAAACGGTGGTTTAAATAAAGAACTAAGCAATGACGATTTGTTCTTTTCGGACGCATACAATCAAACAAAGTATATCAAAGTGATTGATTGTAGACTAAAACGCTTTAATCACCTCTAGAGATTCTGTTTTTATTCGACAGCAAGTCTGCAAGTAAACGCTGGAGCTTGTTTTCCTCCTTCATTTCACTGTTGTGTTATTGCTGGTTGGGAAGTGTTTATTTTTCCTTAGTGTTTCCATTTTGGGCTGTTTTATGCTGCCACTTTTTGCCGGTTGTATCTTTTGGCGTCATTGCTTTCTATGTGTAATAAATACAACCCCTTTAGCTTAGCTCTATTTAAGCAAGGGAAAAGCCTCTTGATATAATAATAATGATAATAATAAAAATAATTAGTTATGCTTGAGCTTTAACTTGTCTCTCTCGCTGCAGGATATTTTGGCAGGCTGTAAAGAAGCCCTCAGCCTGTCCCCTTACTCTGGGGTCATGTTGGAGCATATGACGTTTTCGCCCTTTAAGAGGTCCTTTCAAGCGCCCAGATCTGGAGACTCCAGCCCAGGCCAGTCTGAGGAGATCCCAGCCTCGATTTCCACGAGAGAATCCATCCCTGACGTGAACACAAAGCAGCACACCCCTAAGCTTTGCACAACCTCATCTGTAGAGATCCAACAAGAGCAGGTGGGCTTCTCCTCCAGGTCTGACTACACACTGGTCTCCCTTTGGTTTCCTATTGAAAAGAGAAATTTGTCAGACTACACTGAAAATGTTCATTCTTGACCAGGAAAATAGTAGCTTGAACTAAAACAAAACGACCAGGCAAAAGTCCAATTGGTTTCTGAAGCTTGAAAAGCGAGGTTAATATTGTCAGATGTTAAAAAATTGTTAATGTCCTGCATTTTTGGAGATTGGCTATAAATCCGATCCAATGCCACATAAGAGCGACAAATTTGTTTTGTTTACACTGCTGTGAAAAATTCAGTCACGAGTCACTTGGAAGAACCAGGATTGTATTTGCAGCACTTCAGTGTGTCATGTGAACATAGTCTTTGTAATCTACCTGTCCCAAAGTAACGTGTTCTAACGTTTCCTCCTGTTAATGTCCTGCAGCTCCTTAACAACGAGGCAAAGAATGAAGATCCAGATAAGGATGTTGGTGATGTTCCCAGTTCTTCAGCAGCTCCTGCCCTTTCCCTGCTGTCGCCCAAAGCCATGGAAACAGCTGGCCTCATTATCAAAGTTCAGGAGGCACATAGAGAAAGCGCCAAGGTGAGACAATGACTTGTGATTGTCCCAGCTGAAGTTAAATAAGCTCAACAGTACTTACTCTTAGATTTTTTTTGAACCATCAGTCAAAGTTTGACCTTTTTTTGGTTTATTGGGATGTAACTTATTACTCTGTTATTTATAAGGTGTGATACTAACAATGACAGACAGGAAGCTCTGCGCACCCACCCGAATAACGTCTTATCTCTTTGTGCTCAGGTGGCACTCAGACTGCGGCAGGAGAGGCTGGAGAAGCTGGTGGCGTCAGTGGCGAGTTCTGAGTCAGAGCAGCTGAAACGCTTAGAAGAGTTCATGGAGCTGAAGCAGAGGCAGGAGTACCAGAGTATGAGGGACATGATGGACAGAGAGTAAGAGCCATTAAAAAACAGTTTTGCTGTGTTTAGTATTTCCAAAAATGTTACCAGATTTAAAAAAAAGTCCATTTCCACTTGTAGAACTAAAGAGAGCATCGGGCGTCAAGAGAAGCTGAAGGAAGAGCAGCGACACAGGATGAAGGTATGCTCATCAGGAGGAAACTGTTCTTACTCTTGTGTAATCTGGTGTCCAAGTTCTGTTTTGATCCAGTGAGGTCTTATTGGGTAAAAATGTCTACGAATTTCGAGGGATGAATTTTAGTATCTTCACAACACAGATATCATTAAGTAAGAAAAACGTGTGTTAAGGACCAGGTCTGGTTGGCCCATAGTGGCGGCGCCGCGCTCAGTCGCAGCAGCACAGGACTAACCCTCCATCCAAGCATCTGGATTTCGTGGTACACGTTGTATGTATAATGACAAATGATGCTTAAAATCTGCCCAAACATTCTAAGGTTGCCCATAAACTGCGCAGTTTGTGTGTCGTCTGCGTTCTGAGATGCTTGAGAAATTTGGCCTTTAACTGACAAGTTTAGAAAAACTTCTCTTAGCATAAATAAATAAGACAAAAATAAATGCTCCGCTACTACATAGCCGAAATAACACCTGAACAGACAAAAGTAAAAATTGAAGAAAAAAAAATTTCAAAATACAATGTCTTCATTGTCCATCACGTCAGATCCTGAACCTGCGGCTGAGGGAAGCGGAGCAGCAGCGTCTGCGGGAGGCAGAGCTGGAGAGGCAGCGGCAGTCTGAAGGCAAAGAGCGACTGCGTAACCTCAACACCATCCAGGAGGAGATCCTGCAGCTCAACCAGCTGCTGGAGCCGTCCATGCAGACAAAGACTGATGTCCCAGTGACTAGCCTTAGTTCCTACAGCACCCGTGGAAACCAGCTGTGCTCCCAGGTGTCCGAAGTGGTTCGGAAAACGGCAGAGGTCGGTTTAAAGTTTGAATTATTACATTATTTGCCTCTTAGTTACGCTAACATGAGCATGATCCCAACAAAATGTGAGGAAACAAGTTGTGGCGTCAGCATATGGATTGATGAAGTAGGTATAAAGTCTCTGGGTTTATAAAGGGGTTTTAACTGCATTGGGTCCCAGCCAGATGTTCTACGCCTGCTTCTATCTGCTGGTTTACCTGCAGCTGCAGTTGTGGATGTGGAACTCAGTTTTCCTTCTCCTCAGAGTCGGTGTAACCTTTCTACTGTCTCATGCTAGGGTGAATTTCCCAGCGTGGAGGACATGACTGTGGCTGAGCGAGCCCTCCATGAGATGAGGGCACTGATCCGACTGATGCAGGAAGAGGCGGCCAAGGCTCAAGAGGAGAAGAAGAAGAAAAACCAGGAGGAAGAAGAAGCGCGCAGGCAGCAGGCAGAGCTTCAGGCGCAGCAGGAAGCGCAGAAGAAGGCAGAGCAGTCAGCCAAAGAGCAAGCACAAAAGAAAGGTCAGAGCGTTACAGAAAAATGCCTGAAACATCCCACGTGCTTGAAATTAAACAGCAAAGAAAATGCAGATGAACCCAGATAGACGGCTTTTTTTTTAATTTGCTGTAGAAGTAAATAATTTAAATTATTTAAAAATATTATTATTTAAAAATAAAATTTTTAAATAATTGTTTCTATCTTCAACAGGGCTGCAGAGTAGTGCTGAAGACAGCACAATGAAATGGTACAAAGATCTGCAGGATTCAGCTGCTCAGTGCGCTCAGTCCTTCGAACATCTCAACTCCCCAAAAGACACCAAGGTGGGTCCGTCCCCTCATGTAAAATATGTCTTCAGAACATTTGCAGCAGTCTTGGGGACACAGCAGACAATTCAAACAAATACTACAAATTCAGCGTGTTTTTTTTATTTATTTATTTTATCCCAGAATTTGAATTCAGCCATTCTTATACTTCTATTACATAAACTACAGTGAAACATTGGTACACATTGTTAATACACCTCAGAGCTTTATGGTCACAGAAGAAGCCTTCGAAAGTATAAAAAAATGATAAATATCCCGCTAATAACTTCTGACATGGAAAACAAAAACTACATCAACTGTGAACTATAACCATCAGTGCTGTGTCTCCATCATTTCTCTTCTTAGACAAAGATGCTGAAGCTGGAGCTGCAGAAAGCAGCCAATATACCTGTCAGTCAAATCTCCAGCAACTCTGGCTCGCAGCTCAGAGAGATCTTCGACAAGATCGACAAGCTCATGGCAGGACGGGCGGTGGTGTCGGGGGGGAAGTCCGTCTGTGCCACCCAGCACCCACAGGGCCTGGACTTTGCCGCCTACAAGCTGGCTGAGAAGTTTGTGGTGAGTGTCTCTTGAGCGGTTTGAGCCGTGTTCAGTTTTCTTTACTTAGTATTTAGTTCAAAAATAAACCAAACAAGTTTTATTTTTTATTATACTTTTGTTTGATACTTCAGAAACAAGGAGAGGAGGAAGTGGCGTCTCACCATGAAGCTGCCTTTCCCATTGCTGTTGTGGCCTCAGGTGTGTGGGAGCTCCACCCTCGTGTGGGGGACCTCCTCCTCGCTCACCTGCACAAGAAATGCCCCTACTCGGTCCCACATTACCCTCCGATGAAGGACGGCACACCTGTGGAGGAGTATCAGAGGTGAGGGCCTCAGAAACTGTAATTCTTACTCTTGTTATTATGTTTGACAAAGATGAAGGTCAGCATGGAGTGTTTTGTTCTCTTCAGGATTCTTGGTTACCGCGTGGACGACTGTGGGGTTGAAGGTCAGGACAGTTTCCTGAAGAGGATGTCTGGGATGATCCGTCTCTACGCTGCTATCATCCAGCTGAGGTGGCCCTACAGCTCCAAACAGGGGGTAAAAAGTGCCTCACTTCCTTTTTTATTTCAGTCCGGTTTCTAGTGTCTTTGCATGAGAAGAGTCTGTTCTGTGCAACAGAGTTTGACTATTGCATTAATTAAAATTTTGGGGTTTTAGCCTGTTCCTCACGGTCTGAACCACGGCTGGCGCTGGTTGGCTCAGATGCTCAACATGGAGCCTTTGGCCGACATCACGGCGACACTGCTGTTTGACTTTCTGGAGGTGAGTGCTGCACCTTCCGGGACCAGCAGTGAGCAGTGTACCACTGTCCTGCTAAGCTCCCCTTACTGCTTTGGTCAATAAGGTCATGTCATTGTCAGAAGTCTGGGTTCTGATGTCTGGTTCCTCTTCAGGTTTGCGGGAATGCTTTGATGAAGCAGTATCAGGGTCAGTTCTGGAAGCTCATCCTGTATCTTAAAGAAGAATACTTCCCCAGGTACACGCTCTGTCTAACATTTAAAGCAGCTCCACTCAACTGGTAAAATCTGTTGTTATCAAAAGTTGAATCTGATCTGTGTGGTCACTGAATGTTTGTTGTTTCCAGAATTGAAGCTGTGACGAGCAGCGGACAGATGGGCTCAGTCATCAGACTCAAACACTTTCTAGAAGTATGTTACAGACGGATTTTATTAGTCATACACAGGGTTGGAAAGTAACTACTATGAAGTCCATATGTGGATTTGGACAGTGACACAGTTTAAATGGTGGCTCTCAAAATGTGTGTCAACTGAAGTTAGAAACTATTGTTTTTCAGCCACGTTTTTGGAGTTTAAAAGTCCAAAAAGATTTGCCCAATGAACCAAATTTTTTTATTTTTTTTGCACTTTCAGACATCGCTGCAGAACCGACAGATCAGCCCGCCCAAAGGCCAGCTGAGCTCCACGTTCTGGAGGTCGTGATGGAGGAACATCTGCTGCGATTGTGGTCCGATGCTGGGAAACCTACTCTAAGGAAGAGGGACATATTCAGAGGACGCGTGCTTTGTTTTATGGTTGGAACTGATAATGGCATGAATATTATCTCTAGAAGCATCAAGACCATAACGGGAAACTTGCTGAACGATGTCACTTGAAACAAATCCGTCCACCCAGTGTTTGTTCGAATGGCTCTAACCCATTTAAAAAGTAATTCTTACAGTAAGTGAGTGCATGCAGTGATTGTGAGATTTAACATTTAGATGAAGTGCCTGAATCTGAACATGTTGAAGATGATGAATCAACACTGTTTGTTTTTTATTCGCTCTCCACAGTTTCTGTTCAAATCTGGATTGCGTTCAATGATTTCAGTGTTTGAACGTCCTGTTTATTTTTAAAAATACGAATCCACCATGTGGAAATCATTTTTGTCATTTAATCACTGTGAGTGAAGTTTTCTCGAGAGTTGAAAATACAAAGATGTGCATTAGCTCGCAACACAAATGAATTGCTGCTTAAACTGCAGAGGACTGTTCGCCCTATTAGGACAATTTTTATGCCTTGTTTGAGGATTTGTCCGTTTGCAAAGAGCAGAGCTGAGGGGTGGGTGTGTTTAAACATTAGAAAGAGCTGCACAAAAATGTTGTTTCCTTGTATAAAAACCAAATGAAATAAAAAAGAACCCATCAGAAGTTTAGTGGAAAAGCAATCGTCTGCATGTTTCTTGTAATATAATTGTAGAACAAACGTCTGGCTGGAGCAGAGTGGAGTGATGAAAAAAATTAAAAGAAATTTTCAGCTTTCAGCTGCTCTTATTAGGAGAGAGCAGCAGACCGTCTGTCTTTTCTGCATGTAGCACATCGATAAATGTCCTCATTGGCCGCCCTCCTCCCCACATCTGGTGCCTTCACCATCGGCATTTTTCCAATATCCTCTCCATCTATTGGTCTTTCCTTCAAACCGTCCGAGTGTTTGAACACCTTAAAGTCTTCATTGAGCTTTTACTCTTTATTTTCGGACATTTAATAATTACATTATTTGGTCCTTGAAAGGCTTTCAGCATTTACGTTTTTTACTTTTTCTGCAGCACTAAGTCCTTATTAGGTTTAAAAAGAAAAAACAAACGTCTATGCTGAATTTTAATGTAATAATTAGAAAATGCTACTCAACCACTAGAAATTATGAAAGCATTGGTCATGTTTTACTCTATTAGTTGACTGTAAAAATGTAAGCAGACACTTCAACCATTCTCTTGTTGCTGACTTCATTTCATTTGCTGGCAAACCATATGTTTAGGTTGATTTTTAGTAATTGTATAGACTACAAATCAAGCAGCAAGATGAGAAACAAAAAGAGGGATGCATGAAAAGAAAAACTAAATTTCTGTGATGACAGCAATTTGCTGCAGCCCTTAGGTCCCAATTATTTTTAAACTAAAACTGAGTACAGCCATTACCAGTTTGATTTTTGCAATCAGAGACATTTTAAATATTTCAACAGTTTGTCCCATTTTGTAACAAGAGGACCAGTCACTAGTTTGCCCGGTGCCAGAATTAATTCTGCAGATTAAAAAAAAGATGAGATTTTCCTTACTTCTAATGGTAATTTTTTCTAACATAAATAAATGTATTTTCTGTTGCACAAATATAAAACCACAGAAGTTTCAGTTTTTATTTAACCTTTTTACAACTATGCAAAGGAAGCTTTAATACAGGTAATTCAGAAATATTATTTGCATATTAAGTACATTCAAACTGACAGCTCTCCAGCTCATTTTCACGTCACCTGAAGAGAAAGAACAGAAGCAGAGAAGCTTGCTGATCCCACATTAGGTCCGCAGAAAGAAACTGGTCTCAGACAGAAAAAACCTACTGAAATTTAAAAAAAAAGTTAAAGAGTTTTATGCTTAGACAAAACTGCTGTGATGTAAAAGTTCGGATGGAACAAGATCTTTTAAAGTCAACGTGGGCCCTGATCTGAACTTAAAACATCATTTAAACTGGTGGTTGTTTGAGTCCCCGTGTACAGTTTTACTTTCAGAAGAGGACTAAGTGCTCTACAGTCAAGACATAAGAGAAAGAAATATTTATACAGATATCTTGTGTTCTATAAATGATCATAGGTGTTATTTTTGCTTCTTTTGACACAAGTCAATACCTAAAAATGTGTGCAACTAAATTTCCAGATTTTTTTCGCATCTGCATAAGAATTGTGTTAGTTGTCCGAGTATGAAAGAGGAATGCAAAAGACTCTCTTCTCCCCATAACACAAAATAAATCAGATTTGATGGTGTCACCAAAAAGCAGGTAAAGGAGAAAAATATCAAGTGTTTTAATGCGTGTGACGTCTTTCTCTTCAGACAAACGGTAAATGTCTACAGTAAACTGACACATACTGGTTTAAATTCATGTGCTGAACAGGAAGTAAATGAGGCCAGTGGCGACTGTTCTCAAACAGTTTCCACAACCGAAGCTGGGGCCTTTTTCACTGTGGCTTCTCTCTGTTCAGTCTTTTTTGGAGGCCGGAAGTGCTCTGTGCTCCTGTGGTCTCTCCTTCAGCACCGCTCGCCTTCAGTCTCGGCCCTCGCGGTTGAGCGTCGCGCTCTCCATGCGTCTGTACCAGTGTTTGACTTTGGTGTTGGCCATCATGTCGTCAAACGCCTGTAGGCCCTCCATCACTCTGAGGACGCCGAACACTGCCTGCAGGTGGAGAAGGGGGAGAAAATGAGATTAAAGCCATGATAAAGTTGCTGTGTAGTGCATCTCACAGCAAATGGTTACTGCTTCCCTGTTTCTTATGAAAGGAGGAGGAAAAGTTGATGAAAAGTTTACCCTCCATTATTCTCAGTTCTACATTTTCAGAGTCTGGGCTAGAATTAGCGTCCACATTAGAGTTTGTCAGGCTTCTTCAATGGTGGAAGAAGTAATCAGATACTTGAGGAAAATTACCAGTACAGCTATGCGAATAGTTTCAGTGAGAGCTTTTTCCAAATATAAAAAGCTGAAATCTGATTATGACGTAACATTAAACTAGTTAACTAGTTCGATAAGACCAGACGAATAATGTTTTTACCTAAATGAAACAATTTATTTAAGCAGCTATATGACAATATTTTATAGAGATAAATACTATATATACATATATCAGTGAAGCTGCCCTTCAAACTATGACAAGTACTTTTCTAATAAAATAGCTCCAATTACTGATACAATATTCAGAAAAACTGTTATAGATGATCAATACTGATGTATCGTGTTGGCAGTATTTCACTCAGGAGTTAAGGGATTAAATTCCTAAACTACCAAAAACGATCAGCTCTCGGAATAAAGTAGAAATCATACTAATGGACAGTAACTGAGAATATGCTGTATTCTTGCTTTTAAAATGCTCAGAAGACGACGGGATTATCAGGGTCACAGCTTCCATTTGTCGCCCAACTTGGACGTGCATTGAAACGAGGGAATAAAGGTAGAAGTACACAGGTGTGTCGCCTCACCAGGTCGGCCAGGTTGGGGTGGTCTCCGCCCATGAACTTCCTCTTCTTGCCCATCGCTTCCACCCAGTCGTTAACGGCCTTGTAGAGATCTTGTCTGACATCGTCCTGCAAGTTGTGTCTGTTGGAAAAGAGGACAGTCAGCGCTGACGGTCCAAATCAAACGTGTCACCACCAGAAACCCCCTCATCTATCACCCACCGACTTTTCAGCCTTTTGGAGATGAGGAACATGGCCGCGGCGCCGACATATTTAGCGAAGAAACCTTCGAACGTCCCAAACTTTCCCTCACGTACGATGTAGTCGAAGGAGGCCAGGGCCTCGCCGGTAGTTCGGTACACGTTGGGAGATATGAGGTGCACGAGCCAATCGTCGGCCCACTCACGCCACTTCATCTCCTCTCTGAAAACAGGAAAAGGAAATGTTTTTACGGCACAGACTCATTTACACACGTTCACTGCTGAACTCAAAGGTTTTACAATATAATTTATATTTGAAACAACAATTTGATCGTCTCTCAACGACTAGAGGCCCGTTTGTAATCTTGGCTGATGCACCTGCAGGAAACTTTCTGTGTTCTAGATGGTAACATTAACCTTTTCACATGGGGTCTAAAAAGATTTGATGAGTCTCCTGTCTGTCTCCTGAGGTTACCAGCCTATTTTACATATTATATTGCTGTGATATTTCCCTGCCTTTAGAAATTCAAGCCATTTCATTCATAGACATTTTGTGTCATCTTTTCACCACAGTTTCCTCAGCTTGTGCAGAATATTTGACTCACACTGTCTCATTTTGGCTCGAGATGCTGGCTACACAACCCAGTTATTGTGGTCTAACACTTTAAATCGATTAAAGTGCCGTCAGTGACTGCACTCGGTTTTCTTAACTCTTATGTTGTCAGGTTAGAAAGAGAGAAAACCTGATGTCCCCAGGTAGACTTCTCCTGTAGAACACAGATTCCTCCGCCATGTTTACATGTAAATGAGTTTTTAAATTGGCTTTTTGTGCATGGCAAAAGGCTGCAGACAGGGAACATAGCAGAGTGGAGTAGCATGATGTCTATCTGAAGTCACAAAGTGGCCTGTAGAAGTTTGAGTAAGTTTTTTTCCACCATGTATTTGTTAAATTCAGCTCGGTTTTGTCTGCTTGTCTGTCTCTCTAACACGTTCGCGTAGCAGCATCTTGGATTTACAGGAACCAGCTGCTTTCACCTTCCAGTACATCCAGTTACAGCCACAGAGAAGCTCGGCATGGAGCCAGAGCATCCTTTCAAAATAAGGGCACGCTGAGGGATTTCTACCTCCAGCTCCTGTCTTGTGTACCAGGTCGGCACTTACTTCTGCATTCCCTTCTCTGGATACATTTTTGCAGTCTCAGCCTCGCTCAGCATCAGCCAGTACTTGTTGTTGTACTCTGTCACCTCCTTCCCTCTGTCATTCACAGACTTCATCTCTGGGTAGCAGCGAATGATGTCAGACATACTTTTCTCCCTGGAGGACAAGGAATCACATTCAAAGAGTCATACATACAGGCTAATATGTGCCTGATAATAGCCAATGTTTTCAAGTTCTTATTGCATTATTAATTAATTAATTAATTAATTAATTGATCATTAATCATTTTCTTGTTTAGAAAATACTATTATATTGAATAATCTGCTGATTATTTCCTTGTTTAATCAGTTAACTATCATGAAAAAATGTCTGTAAAAACTGTAAAAGCTCAGTATACTGTCATATACGACAGAGAAAAACATACATTTCTTTCGGCTAAGAGGCTGGAATCCCCATATTTTGTGGCTTAAATAACTATTAATTAATCACCAAAGCAGCTGGTCAGAGTAGCTGTGACACATTTCTATTAAAAATGAACAATTGTTCAATATCCATCTACACTTGATCAACCAAACGTATTTGTGTGTTCACTGCATGAAGCAAATTAAAACTATGATGAAAACCTGAGCTTTAAACACACATATCACCGTGACAGCTTGTATGAAACCGGAAGAAGCAGAAGCTGGACAAAAAGACCCTTCGTGATTTTTTTTTTTTTTTTTAAAACATGAAGGCCTGTTGGTGATGTGTCTCAGCCAGTTTAATCATAATAGTTACCAGGAAAAAACAAATGTTCACATCGCACACAGGAAGCATCAACGTACGTGTTGATTAAATAAGTCTTGAGGGAGCTGATGATGACAGACGAGTCGTTCAGTTGCTGCAACACAGAAAGAAATGTTTAATTCTTAGTGATGCGGTCATGAGTCTTTAGCTGGCTGGGAAAAGGGTTTTACACAAATTTTAAATCAGGACATTTGTGTTAATGGGCGACTACTGTTTTTCATTTTATTCTGGTTGGAGAACTTGATGTAATTTAATTTCCACTTCATCTAGAGTTGTTTTTCAGATAGAAAGCAGAATTATTTTTTTTTAAATGTATAAAATCAGCGGGACGTGAACTCCCCAAACGAGCCATTTAGGGTTTAAGGTGACCTTTAACCCTGGTTTTGAAGCATGGCCGTGCATTCAGCTCCAAGTTAATTTCTGTGTGTGAAAGTGCCAGCGACAGAAAAATAATAGTCTACAAATGCTTTCCTTTGTTTCTATAAATGTCAATTTTTCTTCGATTTAAACACATAATTTCCATTTAAACAACTTTTAAACGAATAATTAATGAAAACAGTTGATTATTTATCTGCAGACTGGCACACTGACAGTTCTGCCATCACTTTGTAATCAGTGTCTGAGTCGGGACGGGGGAAAACACTGTCGTACCACTTCATCATCCACCATCAGGATGGGCACCTTCCTGTAGGGCGACCACTTGATCTCCTGCCTCATTACCGGGTTCACCTCCACGATCTCGTACGGCAGCCCGTGGTAGTCCAGGAAGGCTCGCACCTTGCTGCAGAAGGGGCAGGTCTTGTACTGGTACAGGGTCAGCTTCAGACCTCCACCAGGGACCTGCAACGAGGAAGGTTGAACCACCATTGCAGATGTTCTTCTTTAAAACACTGACCTATATTTTTCTGCAATAGTTTTTACAGACATGTACGGCTTTGCTCTCTTCATCTCATGTTCAGGCTCTGGACTACAATGACACCACCTGTGGACCAGTATTTGGATCAATGCACGTTATATACACCTGAACAGGTGTTCCTCTGTGTTACCTTTGGCTTCTACTCTATCCCAGCACAGTACTGTGGACTGTGTAGCCTGTGCAGCATCTAGCTCAACTCTCCATTTTCTGTAATATTTCTATTTTATGGATTGTATTTGATTGCAGTACTTGGTTTTGCTGTGCGTGCAGGTCGTGTTGTTTGCTTACTGTGCTCACCTTGATCTCCCCCTGGGCCAGGTGCTGCTGGACACAGTATTTCGTGGTCTGATACAGACCCAGACCTCCACCGAGCAGGAAGGCGCAGCCTAGCACCCTGCCTCCTCCTGTCCGCACACAGGAGACCAGTTTGGACCGAACCCCCATTCCAAAAGTACCGTACGCCCTCCTGGACCCGGGTGCACTCCCTTTCCCCACCAGGTAGGACACAGTACCAGACCGGCGGGCTGCTGGGGACTCCAACAGAGACCATCCGACCTTACTCAGAGCTCTGGCGGCTGCCATGTTGGTTTTGCTTATTGTCCCACAATGCACCAAGAGGAGGAGACGAGGGCTTTGTTGCCCTGCGTTGAGCCTGGCAGGCTACGTGCCTGGCAGTGGCGTACAAAGCAAAATCTGGGACAGGGGCAACAAAACAAGAGTACTACCATTTTGAGGCATTTCTATTTTGCTTGATTCTTTTAAGTGTCAAATTTACTTTTATTGGGTCAATTTGGCTTCTGTTTACTTTACAGTACAGCCATAAGACTTTCCTAGTTCCTGGTGTAAAATGTATTATATATCCTGCATATATAAAGTAACTCACATTTCACCAATCAGGTTCACAACACATGATTATTAATACAGCATATGTATATATATAAAATAAGCCATTCTGCATAAAAACTAATTTTAGTGTTTTATTTTTAGAAATACTTTTGTACTTAAGTGACAGTTTGAATGCAGGATTTGTACTTGTGATAAAGTATTTCTACACGGCGACATTGCAGCTTTTTCTAAAGCATTTTCCATTACTTAACATGGCAGCATAGCCTTAGCTTCTACCATGCATTTTTTGTATTTTCATTTGCAATCATAACATCCATTTTACAGTTCATGTTATCATTAGGTTCATTTTTTTTTCCTGCAAAATGATACTGAAGCTTCACAAGTAGTGTCACTTTTACCAAATGCACTTCCTTTTAACTCTGCAAACACACTCCATACTTTAGTAAAACTGCAGGTCCTGCAGGTGCAGCTGGAGAACTAAAAAAACATGAAAGTACATGAAAGTCTACTCCAGATTTGCTCCACTTGTGCCTTAAAAATAACGTTTCTGCAGAAATCTTAAATGTTCAGTTGTTTTCGAGTTTTAATTCATGAACAAATTCTAGCGGAGAACCACATCAAAAACCTGATTTCGGATTATTTACTGTGAAAAATCACCAACATTGATTTCGCCTATTTACCAACTTACCCTTTGGTGGGTAGCAATTAAAAAAAGCATAGGGACAATACAACGGTAGAAGGGAAGATAATTATAATTTTTTATTTTTCCATCTTCCATCTAGATCACAATAAATGAGTAGGATCTGTTACTACAGAGCTCCATCCCTGTGTACTCAGATCTTCTCCTTCATTAAAAAAAAACATTACCACAGTGTTTAAATAATCATTTAAAGTGAAGCTCTGCAAAATACTAAAACCTCAATATATCATCAATATATGCCTAGAGTAGCAGAAGTTAAAGTTGCATATTACACAGAATGGCCCCTTTCAGAACAAACATATTATTGCATTAGATTTATTGATGCACATTACTAAAGTTGCAGCTGGTAAAGGTTTTTAAAGGTTATTTGAACTAGTTTTTGTACGGACAGATGCATTAATTATATTCTGTGACTTTAATTCCATTTTAAATTAAAGTCTGTAAAAGTAAACAAAGCTCGACAGAATTGTGGTGGAGTAAAAATCCCCCTAAATTTCCTCAAAGTTATAATAATTATAATAATAATTGATATTATTATTAATAGTATTGGTAGTTTTAGTATTAAATGGTCTGCTTAAATGGTAAATTGTTATTATTATTATTTTATAAGTGTTAAAGATGTATTTGTTTCTGTGTAAATGGGCCGAAAAGAAAATTGTGTCAGAAAAGTGTGTCGTGATACGTGTGGTGCGTTCAGGAGCGTCGTGTTTCCGAGCGGCGCTGCTTATTCCGAGCGCAGCAGCGTCTTGTCTCGGTGGAAGCGGAGATTCCCTCTCAGCAGCAGCAGCATCCATTTAAGCATCAGTGGCCAATTTAGTACCACATCTTTCCCCTCGGATTGACCACGGCTCTTCCCTGGGATGTCGTCGTCGAGCAGCGCGCACGGTTTGCTCGGGAGAGCCGATGCTGGGGGGCACCACTCGCCTGCGTTTTTTCTTCGAGCGTGACTGGGAGCGACTGGAGGCGGCGATGGATGAGGGCAGGAGGGGACAAATGAAATTGTGATAACCGCTGGGTTTAGGTAGCCGGGCTAGCACGCTAACGTTAGCTAGCTCTCAGCTCGTCCGTCGGTTGTGCCCGCCTCTCCCCCTTCGGTCGCCGACCGACGCGGTGCTTTAAATCCACGAGTAAACACCCAGTGATGGCTTTTTGTATCTTTATCGAGACATGCTGTGCTCACCGAGGACATTTTTCTCAAGGATAAGCCACCGTGGATATCCCCTCGCCCCCCCCTCCCTACGTTAACGCTAGTTAGCTGGGAGCATCCGTAACCGTTATCCCCCCCCCCCACCCGCTCATCCGTGAAGATGCTGGCACCGGAGGAGTGTGTCTAACTCGCACGGATTACACACACTCCCTGAAGGTCATGATACTGAGAGAATGATCATGCTGGAAAAACAGGTAAGAAATCAGAGCATCAGGTCAGTGGGTTCATATTTAAATGCACTCTGCTCGTGCTCGTGACGATGACGCCTCTTGTGGCGACAGGTATCCTCCACCTGTTTCACACTGTGTGTCTGCCCAGGTGACCAATAGGAATTTTTGAATGCACCTATTCCCCCATTTAGAGTCAAGTATATTTACTCGGTTACTTTTACTACATTTTTACTCAGAGGGAAATATTGTGTGTGTGTGTGTGTGTGTGTTTTTTTTTTACCCTCCAAATATATTTGAGAGTTGAATTATTTTGCAGAGGAAATTGCTTAAAACGAAGTATAGGAAACTCTTAATAATATGGCTTGAACTACCTTGCAGTACTTTTAAGTAGTTAGACTTAATTCCAGCTTTAACAGCTGCGACAATATTAACACATTAATGCAAAAATGAATATAAACGGGACATTCTGCACAGTGTTACTTTAAGTATATTTCTATGATAGTACGTTTTGTGAATGCAAGATTTAGATTTATCGCCTATTTTTCTACCCTTATGTAGTTATGTCTAAGACTACAGAAGTGCCGAAAGCACAAATATTGGCAAATCCGATATTTTCCCTTCCCGTCACTTGACACCTGCATCTGTGGCATGTAGTATTTGTTAATTTTTAATAAGGCTGCTACACAATGTTTCTCCTTCTGCCATATTTGCTTTTTATTGATTGTAACAAAAGGGTCAGTTAGTGAATAGAAGATCTCCACGTATATTAAACTAGACAGCATCTTGACTTGAACCACATTCATGTTATCAACAGCACCAAGTTTAATGGCGTTTGCATACTTTAAATACTCACTTTGTACTTAAAGCCAAGTGTAGAGCATGCACTTAGTACTTCAGCTCGAGTTTAAAATAGTGAAGTGCTATTTTTAGAGAATTTCTTGTACTTTCACTTGGGTATTGAATTTTATTGAGTATTGATCAGCTATTTTTTGCTCAAATTAAAGCTGCTAGTGTTTGCATTCAGATTCATTATATTCTGTGATATAATCACAGCTGCAGACCAGAAATCCTCTAGGAAATGCCCTTCGCTCAGCTCATGACCTTCTCTTTCCAAGAACAAGGGGAAGGTGGAGTTGGAGGGGGTGGGGGGTCCGGCTTGTTGAGGTCCTCTTGTTTTCTCCCATAGCAGCACAGTGACCATAAATAAAAGCTTCACGTCAATAACACCTCACATCCTCAGAGATGTGAGGTGTTTCAGCAGAGGAAATACAAGATACAAGAAACAGTCAATTAATCCATTAGTCACTCAGCGGTAAATAAATCAATTTGGATTAATTGTTTAATGTTGAGTCACTGTTGCTCTTTGGAGTATATTCACCTGTGGTTTCATTTTTTACGCTAAAAATGAAATGGAATGAAAAGTGCACGCAGGTGTGAAAGTGTTGCTGTGCAGCTGGGCATTAAAGCCACTTTATGGTTTCTGCCCTCTGACAATGAGTAGTACAAATCACAGATGAGTGCTACAAATCAGGCAGATGTCTATCGAGACCCTGAGAAAACACCGCAGTGGACATGCAATTTTTCAATCACTCTTTCTTATTATCGGTGCGTGCTGGAAGAGGGTGGAGCAGGTCGTGGTTGGGTGAGACAAACGAGCCAAACACCAGCAAAGAGGTGTGTGTGTTAGCACAACTCAAAGTTTCTTAAACAGAGCGGCAAGGGGCTTCGCAGGGGCTCTGATGTTACAGTTGTGCTGCAGGCTGAGGTTTTTGCAGAAAGCATGAATCCTGCTTTTCTGATATGTTCTTATTGTCCATGTTGGGTTTAATGCTTTAGTTAATGATAATTTTAGGAGCAGCTGTTTATGCAGACAGACAGCAGTGTGACAGAAATGACAATAAATTCATGCACTTGGTGAATAGTTCAGGCTCTATCAACCCTACTGATCTCCATCATACTTTGGTTGGTGAAACAGGTGTAGTCTTGAAATGTATGACAGGCTTCGTGCTGATGAGCCATGAGAAAACCTGACCAAGTAAACATAGTGAATCGGTGTCAAAGGTCACGGGCTGAGCTTTCTTTGGTGAGGCTTGCAGGATGAGAGCAGCTTGCTTCAGGATGTTGAGGCTTCCCACTGCTTCAGTTTAAAGGGCCTGTTTACCCCCCCTCACACACACACACACACACACACACACACACACACTCACCAACACAAAGACATTGCATGGATTTAACTATAAACAACCGTTCCTTATTCTTTTCTCCCCACCATGTAAATCCTGTTTCCTCTTCCTGCTGTTACTGATTTTTATCCCCTTTTAAAAAAACATTTTCATCTTTCTTTCACTACTGTAGGAATTCCAGATACATCTGTGAAGCTTTTCTCCTGCTCCATTTTTTTTGCACCATGCTCTAAAAACCTCTCAGCTTTTAAAGCTCGACTTCACTCCCAGCATATCTGACCTCTTTGTCTGATGGAATGTGACAAGAATCATACTTTTTTTTTTTCTCCAGCTTTGAGTCCAGAGTGTTTTTTTTTTTTCCTTTCCCTTTTTTTTTTTAGAATCTTTAGTTATTTGTGTGGTAGTGTGTGTGTGTGTGTGGAGGCCTACTCTTGAAATCTCTCATTAGAAGAGGCATGTGGAGAAATGTAGAGAAACATTTCTACTTGCTACTGTGTTTCTCAGCATTTCACTGTTCAGCTCTGCTTTTCCGCTGTCCCACACCAGTTGTTTGTTCAGTCAGCAAGTGGCTCTAATTTGGTTCGCAAATCTGCTCTTTTTAGCCTGACTCCCCACTACATTTGTAATTTCCAAGTGACCGGATCAGATTTATGTATTTAGACACTGTAATCATTTGCAGGCGCGTCCATGCTGACTGAAGGCAAGTTTTCCATCCAGGGCAGAAACATGAAGTCTGGCTGCTGCTCATTCTGGCCGTTTATTGTTTTTCCATAAAAAAAAAAATAAATCTCTTACTTGAAATTGAAGCTGACTAACTTCATATCTTCTTCTGAACTCTGTGCAAAAATATACATCAGCCATTTGTTCTGCACCAGTGAATAAGTGCTTTAGA
Organism: Channa argus; assembly: GCF_033026475.1. Taxonomy (NCBI): domain Eukaryota; kingdom Metazoa; phylum Chordata; class Actinopteri; order Anabantiformes; family Channidae; genus Channa; species Channa argus. Next base: position 2,869,740 of record NC_090207.1, read on the forward strand.
ATAAATGACTGGGTAATATCAAAATGGTGATTAACAAATTGCAACAGTGTGTAATAACATTTAGATTCGGTCTTTCTAAGCAGATTTTTATCTTCATACAGAAACTTTCGAGGTTTCAAATTTCCTGCTGCAGAAAACAGGAACAGAAGAAAGGCTGAAAAGGTTACAGAAAGGTGAGCGTTCCGTTGTAGTTGCATTTGAGTCAAATGTGACCAACATTGAGTCAAATGTAACAAGCAGAAACAACGGAAAAATGCCAAATGAACTAAAAGGTTGGCACTGAATGTCCGGTCAGATTTATAATCATGTTTATTATGTCTTTGATCAGACAGTTCCTGAGTTCTTTGACATTTAACAGGTGAGAAGTCTTGGTAGAAAGATCCTCTTTGACTTCCACAAACTAAAGTAACAAAAAGCACATATCACATTAAAAACAGAGAGCACATTGCTATGTCTCTCACAAATGTTGCCTTCTGGCTTTGTGAAGCTCCATCGGCCTCCAAACGCACTGCTCCAACACACTGCACAGTGATTTTCTTTACACGTACGTGTTGGTCACATCGCCAGCTCCCGATAAAAATTTGTTCTTGGTTCCAGACCAGCAAAGATCCGGTGCTACTCTGGAACCAGTTTTTCTGGCCAGGAACCAGTTTGTGGTCCCTGAATGCTTCGCTGACATGCAGCTTACAAAGTGAAAGGAGGAAATATCTTTCCAAGGTATTGCTATTAATATTAAATGTACTAATCGAGCAGAAATCATTGATATTCTGTGAGCCTGGCTTGGTTAAGTATCTTGCTCTTAGTTGTTACAGCACATAGAAACAAATAGCACAAATTACCATGAGAATGTCTTCTCACCTCCGCTCATCATATGAGGATGATTGTTTTCCCCAAAGAAATTAGACACAAAGAAATTAGAATGTTATTAACATATCATCATCACAATAGAAAAAAAAAATACTAATTTGGTTCCATGGGTAACTTAGAGGCAGTTAAAAGTAGAATTGGGGACAGCTGAGTCTGAGGCACTAAACTTCAAAGATAATTTGTTTTTTTTTTTCAACCTGCTGTAGTTTTACTAGCAGGGCGTGTGCTGACTATAGCTACCGCTAATATTGTAGCCACTGCCTTTGTTGTAGAGATTTGCAGAAATGAGAAATTTGCCAGTCAGACTGATCAGTTGTCTCTTCATACAATAAGACACGCAGCTCGTAAAATGTTTATGACTCACATGAATGACCTGAGTATATCTTCACTGGTTATGATTCACACACGGCTGAGGGATATTAGTTTGACCTGCAAGTTCCCCCGAGAGTATTTTTCCCACGTGGGTACCAGCTTCAGTGGCCAGCGTTAGTTGTCTGAGTGTGTTTGGAGGCTAACTGCTTGCCCTGATATCTCCTGTTTAATGAGCAAACATATAGAGTGCAGAGGATGTATCTTTCCATTCATTATAATATTACACTTTTGAGCTCGGGGGACTTGGGCAGTTGCTCCACTGAAGCAGCGTCTGAGCTCAGCAAACACTGAGCTGAACTGAATTGTTTTACATTCCAACTCCTGTGACCTGTGGGGATGTTGAGTGTTCGTGATTCTGCTGTTGTGTTGGACCTGGACTCCCATCTCATCTTGGCCTTTAAGCAGTGAAGATCACACCGAGGGCAGTCAGGGCAGGGCTACAGACTGCAGACAGGTCTCAGGTGAAGTGAGTGCTTATGTACCTCCATCGCCCGTCCTGTCTTTGTCCCCAGTCCACAGGAAGCCGGCCTGGAGCTTACAGTCTGTCTTACTGTCCTGGCTGGCTGTATGTAAAGGGAGGGAGGGAGAAGGAGCATGTCTAGTCTTGTTGGTCTTTGGTAGCCTTACGAAGAGCCGGCTTTGCCTCCCTGTTTCCATGACAACCGCTCTCCTACAGTATTGAGCTGTGGGACGGCCTGTGCATCTGAAAGCAGTTCCCTCTGGTATTTCAGGCCTGCTCTCTCTTGCACTTTCCTCCTTCTTCTTCCACTGTCTCTGTGTTTAAAGGCAGCAGTGGCGGCAGCAGCAGCAGCACTTCATCTTCTACTCGCTGCTGTACTTCTAAACCATCATTTGCATCTGAATTGGGGCTGAATTCTGCCTTTGTGTCCTGTTAAAAAAGACTGAAGGCTTGGACTTGGAGCCAGTACACACTTAAAATATTTAAACCAACTCTTGTGTCAGTACGGCACTATTTGACAAATGGTGTTTTACTGGTGTTTGCCCCCCCCCCCACACACACACACACACACACACACACACACACACTTTTAAATCATTTCTAATAACTGAAGGGAGAATTTGAGAATAGAAGAAATGGATGTTGAAGACTTCTCAAATTGAATTCTCAGAAATCCGATTTTTGAAATGCTTCCTCTCCTTGAATATGTTCATGAATTAAACTTAAATCGACCTGAATGTTTTAGATTTCAGCAGAAACATTATTTATGAGGCATGTGAAAGAAATCTGGGCTAGATTTTTAACAACAACCTCAAAAGTGTTTAAAATATTATACATCTTAGAGCACGTGCTTAGTATTTCAGCACCCGTAAAGCATTGCAACACAATACTTGCAGTTAGGTACTTTTTTGCTTTAACTTGAGTTCACAGAGAGTACCCCGCCAAAATAAAGTGCTTCTCAAACCTTTAACAGGGAAAATCTTTAAAATGAAATGGCCCAGTGCTCTTTGCTCATTTTTCCAGCGTCATTTTGCAATATGTTTCCCGAAAGGGACAGTTAATAATTACAAAGCAGGGATGTTTACTCTCCACTGAGCTTGGTTTCGTGTATCTACAGCAAAGTGGTCAAAGCAGCGCTCACACGTGGACCCGTGCGATAGGTGAGATAACAAAAAACAAAAAGCGTGGAAGCTGTAAAAACAAAACAGACACGTGTTCGCAGCTCTGAGGCTGTTTTGTGTCAAAGCAACTTCCTTTCCATCGCCGTTTGAACCATTTGGGGTACAAGCTGTGTGACCTACATACAATACGATGAGGTTGATTAGATATTTTTAAGAGTTTGCAGGCGGCTGTTTGGGCCTTCAGGTTCAGGCTGCAAAGATGAGATCAAAATATGAAAATGTCAATATTGAGGTCACTGGAATGGAAAGATATTCCGTTCCAGTGACCTCAATATATTTTATATATATATATTATATATTATGTTATTTATTGACTTTTGTTGCTGAGGGGAAGACTGACAATATTAAGTTTATTATTTGTTTATTTAATGTCTTATTCGGAAAAGTTTTAGTTTCTATTAAGGAATGAGAAGGAATGACCTGGTAATTGGACCATACATGTGTCATCGATAGGCCAGTGGACAGAACGACACAGATGATCGGACAGATTCACACCCACCATTACTGACACGCCGAAGTGTGACTTTTGCACGTGTAAAGTCGTGTTCGTCAGCGCTGCTAGGTGAGTCATCTCGAAAGCTTCAACATGCGCTGCTCTGAACACCTGACGGTTCTGTTCCTCCATGAGAAAAAAAAACCTCTCTGCCAGACAGAGAGTTTTTTTTATTTTTTTTAATGTTTGTTTTTTCTCAAGTTGGAGGAAGCTGTAGAATAAAAGAGAGTAAACAAAATGACTTGTAAACCAGCCACTGCACTGTATAAACTCAAGATTTCCCTATTAAACTGGCACAAATGTAACAGCGGTAACTCAAAGTGTTATGCAGATAGAACGAGTGGTTTTATTTAACCCTAATGTTTCAGCATTTATATTTAAAACCTGTTTTTATTTATAGCCTGAGTGCATTTTTGTGTAAAATTACACTGTGGCTTTTTGGGGTGGCGCTTTCTTTTCCTGGACAAGGGTGGTGGTGCTGATGGTGGATCACTATAGCAGATTCCAGGATTGTATTAAAGCTTTCTCAGTCTGCAGATCAGAGCTCCGGTACAGGCGTCATCTGACACCAAAAACAGCCACTGGATACAAAGAAGACAGACTGTCACTGCTTTGTACTGTTGCTAATGCTGGACCACAAGAACAGACGCAAAGCTTTAAGACAAAGTTCAGTTCTGCTTCTTGTGTCGCTGGAGAAAACGTCACTGTGGGAACAGCCGATCGCGGGAGAGAGGCTGCTGAACGTAATGTGCTGATGTGCTGTGATGTGCTACTGTTAATTGGTGGCAGAGGAAAAGATTAGATTATGAAATGCCATCATGTGCATGTGGATAGTAAAAAGAGTTAGCTAAATTACAAATGCCTCCACAGTAGCTTGGAAATCCGAACCACCAGTTCAACCTCGGTCTATCAATAGAACAGTGTAGAAGTACTTTATTTCAAGTCCTATTAACTAAAGCTGTCAGGTAAATGTAGTGGTGTAAAACTGTTTACCTCCCAACTAAAATACTCAACACTACAATTTACATCATCAGTGCATCTCTTCAATGCCCCACACTTCATTTTTGGTTCTTTGTTCACGATAATTTCATTCACTCTGTTTCCGTTGCGAGCAGCACCGAGAGTTTGTGGGTTGGTTAGCATCATCTCCTCTTCGTGTGGGTTTTCTCCGGCTACCTTCCAGAGGCCAGAGCCATTCAGAGGAGAGGAATTGGTGGATGTCTAATGGTTGTCTGTCGCTGTGTGTCAGTCTGTCTGTGTCTCCCCGATAGGCCAAGGTTTGATCGCACGTTGTCATGCGTTGACCAAAGCCGAGCGGGAAAATGCAGCTGTGCGAGTTAAAGACACACATAAAAACAGGTGCATTGAAAGCCACCTAGTGTTTGATTGACGGGCCGTTTCTCAATGTGTGACAGGCGCAGGCCAGAAACACCACACCACAAGAACATTCCATCAAAGGTTGAATAAAACTACAGGCAGCACCACAGCAGCCTCCCAGCAGATACTGAGTAAAGCAAACAATTTTTAGATGAAGTGCGGTGACCTGCCAGAACGCCTGCTCTCACAGTTACCAGCAGCATTAATGAGTGGGGAGGCTGATTCATACATCAGCCTCAGAAGCAGCCACCTCTCTTCATCTTTAATGGGCTCACACAGACAGTCTGGCACTACAGGAGAAAAACAGATCCGGCCCTTCTCTCTTGATTAAATCGCTGCAGCATAATGAAGCAGAAGGGAGTCAGACCACAACTCAGATCTCCTCTGTGTACCCGATGCATTTCATTTGGCAAGCCTTCCTTTTTCCTATCTGGTAGACGAATACAATTGTGTGGCAAGTCTGAGCACCGTAGCCCGAACATAACAGAGGAGAGAGAAGCAAACAGGCTGCGGTTGTGGCATCGCAGCTGAGTGTTGCCGAGCAGCTGTTGGGCAATACCTCCCGAAGACCGAAAGACAAGAAAGCAGCTGCTTATAGTTAAGACATTCCCTGGTGAGGGAGGAGGAGGAGGGGGGGGGGGGGGGGAGACAAGAAGAGGAAGAGGGAGGGAGGGAGAGATACGACGGGAGTGCAGGGTTGTTTGAAGCTAGGAAGCAGAGGACGAGAAAGGAGGTGGAGGTGGGATGGGATGGCTTTTCTTCTCTGACACGCATTCCTCGCAGTCATTGTTGAGAGGCAGATCGAGAGAGCAGCAGCCGTGTTTTGTTTTTTTTTACATTTTGTTTTTATCGTTATCTTTTTTTTTTTTTTTTTTTATTGGTGTATGTTTGCCGTGAGAAGGCGTGCATGTACGCGGCCGTGCGGTGCATTCACTGTACAGCATGGAAGCCAAGTCTCTGTTCAACCTCCACAGAGCCCTCGCTCAGCCAGTCAAGATGTGCATGTTCGATTTCCCCGTCACCATCCTGGAGGACCTGGTGAGCTCCGACACAACGGCAGCACACAGCGGGGGGGAGTGTGTCGATGTTGTGTGTGTGTGTGTGTGTGTGTGTGTGTGTTTATGTTGATGCAGAACGTCTCTCTGTGAGACCATTAGTGAACTTAAGTAGGTTTGCAAATGCATGTGTGGACTATACTGTATGTTTCGTTGTGCAGTCTCTGTGTGTGTGAGTGAGTGAGGAATAGATCAGGGTTTTTTAATGCAATGGTACCACACAAAAACTAACTGCTTTGCTCTTGCACATTTTGGAAACAGACGGTAGCTTCTTCGTTTTTGCCTTCGGGTTTTAATTCAGCTGTGAATATTTTTCTATGTTTCGGTGTGTGTGTGATGTGCTGCCACTGCCACCAGACTCTTCACACCCAGGCAACGATTTCCCAGCAGAGGAGGCTGTGCCCCTTTGATATTTTGACACGTTTGGTCTTGTCTGTAATAATCCCACAGTGGCTGGTAGATGTGTTCCTGTGTCAGCCTGTTCATAAATCCTAACAGTGTAGGGCAAACAGACAGATCATGTGCTGTTGCGGGTGAACATTTGATTAATGTTGTTGCCCTTTTGTATTGTGCAAAGCCTTATATTAAACCTGCAGGCTCATTCTGTATGTTCCTTATCGAAAACTCAAAGTGCTCTCAACTGTTGTCTTTGTTCATATTTTATGCACATTTAGGGCCGTGCAAAATCGTGATATAGGTTCTTTCATAACCAGATAATGGTACATATCATAATATAGCACATTTTCTGGAAATTCAATGAATGTATAGTGTTCGTATTGAAAGGCTTGTCTTGTGTCTTATTACATTTAAATACCTGCTCAAATAAAAGTCACTCACGCACGTTTGTGCAAATTACAAAGTAACTGCTGCAGGCAAGAGGTCTTGAGCACAACTTGAGCAGTCGAGTGTCCGTAGTCTTGCTCTGACCTATTTGACATGATTTTTCATCTGTTTATTGTCGGGACCAGTCTGCTGCATAACTCCTCATTTAGTTTTTGCTGGTTGGAGTATTTCTGTCTTACATTTTGTGTTGGGTTCACTTTCCTCTATGCTTGCTTCTATTTCACAGTGAGTATAAACAGTTGTGGTGAGCAGCCTGAAACCGGATGAGCAGAGGCTGTTGTAGCAGTGGATGGTACAGCCGTGATGTTATGTAATGTTTAGGTGTCCACATACTTATTGCCATATAGGTTTTATTTTTACTTTCAGTTGCAAGTGTATATATTCAGCAAAGACGGCAGACTGGTGCATTCAGAGAGCTTGTGGCTACAGCTCTGATTGGCAACACAAAGAAACTCTCCACCTGTGGGAACACTGAACATGTATTTACTGCTAACAGAATCTCCTGCTGTTTCCAGTCTTTGGATTGTCTCCCCTTTAGAAATGATACTCTGCTGTTCTGTCCGTGTGAGACGTGGATATCAGTTGTCCGCAGTTAGATGTTGCTTTTTTTTCTCTCTTTCTCAAACTGACTCCGTGTCTCTCAACTGTGCTGTAAAGCCTGACTTGTGTTTCATGTGTCCTGAATTCTTTTTTTTTCGTGGTCAAACTAAGTCTTTGTCCCTCCCTGCTGTCAGTCTGTTAGGCCGGCTGACACGTTTGCAATAAGGTCCAGACGTGTATGATTTGCTTTACAGTGTAAAGAGATCTATGAGCTTGGGTTGCAGCCTTCGGGTTTAAAACACACTATTTTTTTTTTTTTTACTTTAAAAGCTGCGAGCTGAAATAAAGTTTCCCAGTTGTTTATGAAGCAGGTCCAGAAAACAATTGCAGAAATTTTATTGTTGAGAGAAGAGCGATAAAACAGCAGCCAACCTGTCTCAGCTGACAACCAATGGAGAAGTCAAGTGTCAGTCGGCTTTACAGGAAATAAACTGATGCCTGCAGACTTGTTGATAATGTTCACTGTGAACACTCAGCAAGTCTTGACTCTGGAACAGTTTGTACAATATTTCAACCAATTGTAAGCAGTCAGCCAGTTTTCCACAAATAATAAGCATAGGTTTAAACGTCGAGGCAGCTACTGTATATTTAAATGTTTCATTTGTTGCATCTTTACAACAACTGTACTGCTGCTTGGTCTTTATGGTTCTTGTTGTTTTCAAGTGCAACAGTACAGAGGCTGATCTTTCTCCTCTGGCAGGAAGCTTGCTCCCACTGGGTCTGTAAAGCCTTCACAGAAGAGCTGATGCTCATTTGCATATTTGAACAGGAAATAGGCAGCGAAATCCAAAGGGACACAAAGCAGGAAAAAGTGAGGGTCAAAAACTGAGACTGAGTCCGAAGGCTAAGAAGCCACAACTCGGAGAGAACTGTAGACATTTTGTCAGGAAGCAGTGACTCAAGGGGTGGGTTAAGGTGAAAAGATGAGGGAATTAGAAACAGGTGTGCAGGTGGATGTGAAGGTGATGTAAAAAGACGGGAGCACACTGGGGACAACTGGTGGACAGGAAGGAGAGATGGTGAATACAGAAACTGGCCAACTTGCAATATGTATAATAATAATAATAATATATAATATATAAGTAGAGAAGCTGACCTGATAATTAGCTTCACGGTTTTTCTCATCCTATTGTCTGTGCTGTTGATTATTCGACTTCAATCTCAAAACCATCTACACTCAAAGGAAATTAGTTTAGTTCAACCTAATTTAAAAGAAGGAGAGGATTTATGTTTTGCTTGTTTATCATTCTCATACAGAAACAGCCGCATAAAAAGCCTTAATGTAGATTTTATATCCACGCCAACAACTTCAATAACAATAACTTTAACTTGCATTTTACATGGTATTTCCATTTTCTTCTATTTTCTAACTGTGTAACGTATTGTCACCCCTGTGCATTCATTTGAATCCTAACTAATTACTTACTACATTTTATAACATCTGAAATTACGTTTTATATTAAAAAAAACATGCAGCGCAAAGAAAATAAACAGATCCAATATTTTACAATTTATTTGTTTGTATTGTGACAGGTTAAGCAGGACCTGGTGGCTCAATGCAAATCAAATCAAATGATGAAACTTGGTTTAATACTATAAATGATTCAATTATGTTCTCTAACATTTCAAGGTTTTAATACAAAAAGCGAAACTGGTTTATTTCTTTCTTAGCTGCTGCAGTGGTTGTTTTGTGACCTCAGAAAGGTCACAGCTCTTCTTCCCAGCAATTCCCAGTTGGCATGAGAAAGCATTTTTAAATTCCAATGCCAGGACCGTGAGGGGGCACCTGAATGGCTTCGGTGTCTGAAATAATGGCCGGGAATAAATCCACAGGCTGTCAGAGGCCTCTGAGCTCTCAGGAGCTGCTTCACCGTGAAAGGGAAGATTCTTCTTGTCTTTGTCTGTTACTTGGAAACCTTCTAGTGGAGTTTTATTTCCCAATGCAAAGGAAACAGTAGCCTATGTGCGTGGGTCTGTAAACACAAAATGTCTGTTTGGAGATATTAGAGTTAGATCTCACTAATCTGTGACATCTGGTTAGAAAATGTGAAACGTGTCTGCAAACATACTCACTGTAACTTTTAAATATTTTATGAGGATTTCATGAAACATTTTATTACCAGGAAGTCAATATAAACTCAACATAGTTTATTGAAGAAACTACGAAATTATTAGGAATTAATAGACCTGTGGAATAAAGTGTTGACCTGAATCTCCCTTTACGTTTGATCATCTTATTTTTTCCAACACGTTTGAAAAGCTGAACCTCCACCTCTCTCTTGAGGAGAATTACAGACGGTCTCTCCTATTTCATTTCTGTCCAAGTTGTCTGCAATCAAATTTCAGGTTTTCTATCTCCGAATGACTTCCTTGAACCCAACCAATCGTCGGAAGAAGTCTTTGTGGTGATTGTTGAGTCCCTGTGGCCCAGTCCTCTGAGGGAGTTTACACGGAGAGCAAAGCAACAACACAAGTCACTGGACGTTGTCTTCATTAGTTAAATGTTTTTGTCCCTATTTTTTTTTTTTTCGCTCAGCTTAAACAAACTAGACACCCACTTTTGCAAGACGCTCCAACTTTTCCTTTTAAGCTGATGTTATGAAACAGTGTGCAGAATTATATGCGACGATTCAAATCCTCTCACATGCAGTGCCTGGTAAAAGTATTGAAATGTTCCACATTTTCTCTCGTTACAACCACAAATGCAAACATATTTTATTGGGATTGGGAAGTGGTGCATATTTGTGAAGTAACATATTTTACAACTCAATATCGGAAAAGTGTGTCTTCTTTACACACTAAATATTTTGAAAGCCATCTATCATTTTGCTTTCACTTCACAATTGTGTTGTGTTGCTCTATCACATAAAATCCCAGTAAAATACATTTAGGTTTGTAGTTGTAACGTGATGAAATGTGGGAAAGTTCCAGGGGTATGAATACTTTTGCAAGGTGCTGTATGTTTTGCCTCTATTCTATTTGACTTGACTGTATTATAATGTTTTTGGAGTAGCTTTTCACCCTAATGGTTGTAGGAAAATAGATTTGTTGGAAAAATACTTTTATGTGGAAAAAAGATACAAAGACCCAGTTATTATTCAAAGCAGAGTAATGTTAAATGTCTCAAAACGTAAAAATAGATTTGAATTGACACAGGAAAGTAATGAAGTGTCAGTGGAATGATTCTATTAGCTCAATGCAACACGTGTCTTCATGCTTCACATATTGGCTGACTGCCTGGCAAGATGTAGAGCAGATAAATTGAACTAGTGACACTATCTGTCGATCTATCTGTGGATTGAAGTAGTTCCCTCCTTTAGTTAATCAGGAAAGTCCCTTTGAAGCTTATTTTAAGCTTTCAATTTCTGTTCACGTGTCTTACATCACAGTCTTGCAGTGTGTTGTTGTGGTACTGAAAGTTTCACTTCACCTTTAACATAAACCTGCTGGAAAGCCGTCTACTGTTTTTCCTGGCATAAGTTAATTTTTTCTAGTGTTGTTCCTCACATTGTTGACACAGCTGGTAAAGTAAACTTGGACGAGCAGAATATCGGCACGGGTTCGGCCAATCTGCGAAGTGGGGGAGTAGGAGCTGTTTGTTTGCACCGGGACCGTTTGGATCCTCAGATTTCTGGTTTGGTCCTAAGTTGAGTTGTGATGTTGTGCTGGAACTGGTGGGCCTGTGGACTGCTGAGCAGGACATGTGTCCACTGGGATGAAGAGGATTGTTACCACCAGACAATCAGCAGAGCGAGAGGCAGTCAGGTGGGATTTACTGCTGTTGTATTTTCAGATTTGTTGAAATTGATCTTTGAAGTCGAGGTAGATAAGAATAGAAACACGCAGACCTTGTGCAGCCAGATACAGCTGACACAAACAACTGACTGAGTGAATAATTAATACTGTTATTAAGAATTTAAAATGCCAATGTTTTGCAAAATCAGTCATTTCTTCAGTGTTAAAAATGTTCGCTTTAATTTTGTCTCACGGTACATAAACTACACATCTTTGAGTTTTCTGACTCTTGGGCTGATAAAACGAAAGCATCTAAAAATGTCTCCTTGGTCTTGGTCACTGTTTTCTGACATGTTATGGACAAAACAAAACACAGTTTAATCAATCAGTTTAATCAGTAGTCATTATCATGCAAATGGATAAGAAGTTACAAGTTGCTGTCAGTCCCTTTTGGTGGTGGAAATGAACAGAGATACAGTCCTGTATGTGTCCAAATGCTTTTGAATACGTCTTAAGTTGACTCATATTTGTGCCACATCAGCTTATAATATTAGCTCAAGAATTTCTGCATGGGACACACAACACACAACGTTGAGGTAACTGATGTTCAGGGAATATTTGGTGTAAGTGCACAAACTCGTGCCGCACAGTGCAGAATGAAGGAATAGATGCTTCTCTGATATGAAGCAAAAGATGTTCCCCGACGTTACAGTGTTCACAGCAACATGAGGCCTGACACCAGCTGTCGGCTCCTGTTAAGAGCTTCCTTTTCTCTGTCCACATCACTCGGCCCATTGACTTTGAAAATGACATTTTTCTGGCTTTCTCCAATTCACAGTCAAAATCTCAGATCTGTGAACCTCTTATGATCTGTGGTCCAATCAGAGATGCTCAGACATATGGGAACTTACTAAGCCTGAGGCCTTAAGTGTAAGGCAATTTTGTGATTCGGGGTTATATAGAAAATGGTTAATAATTGATACCTTGGGTTTAGAAAGTAACCATATGAATTTCTTCTTGAGATTTCTATGAACTGTGCTGCTTGCACCGTCGTACTCCCACTCAGCACCTGTCAGTCATCTTGATGAGCTGTCACCTGCGGTTTGATGGAGGTGCAGCATTCACAGGTGTCAAACAAGCAGACAGAAACTGTAGGATTGCTATTATTTATTAACGTACAATATTTCTAATTTATAATGATTTAAAGATAGGGGGCGGCTGTAGCTCACACAGTAAAGGCAGTCGTCCACGGACCACAGGGTCTCTGGACACGACACTGAATCCCTAACAGCATTCCCCTCCCCCAGCTGTGCCAGTCCAAGCCACAAAATTGGGCCGGGTTGTGTCAGAACAGGCATCCGGCGTAAAAGCTGAGCCAAATCAACACGCGGACCATGATCCACGGGGGCAACCCTGAACTCAGGAATGAGCCAAAAAGGACAAAAAAAAAATCATAATAATGATGTAAAGCTAAATGTCACTGAAGTTGTATTTTCCAGATTGAAATTACTTCAAGACACACATCTATATATTTTATCAGTTGATTCTCATTTTGTTTGGCAGTTTTTTTTGTCCTGTTGCATAGCTCTGTGCTCTGTCCATGTCTGGCGCTGTCTTTGGCTTTTATTTGTTGCAGATTTATTATTTGTGGAGCTCTGGGGAACATTGTGTGCCTGGCAGCAGCCCAGAACAACCACAGGCCTCCACTGTTGGCCAGTGAGTCTCCACTGGGGTGTAATGTCTCACTAAATGGCATCCTGTCAAGGGTTTTTACGAAAGAGAAGAATCTTCTGTAAATTTTGTGTAATTAAGTCCAAAATATCTCCTGATATCACCGCCTAAAAGTGTTTCACTGGCTTTGCTCACACTCTTTCTGGGCTGCTTTTATTTTTGTCACGTCATATCTATTTGTGCACTCGTACGGTTTGATGCGTGAGTTTCTTTGTGTGGCTGAGGGAGTTAAAGAAGGAAGGCAGACAAATAACGTCACCCTACTGAAGGAAAAGTAAAACGCTTCAGAGCATCAGCCAGAGCCGCAGTAGCAGCAGCAACAACATCCTCTGGTATTGATTTCCAGCAGATGGAAGAAGAGCGTCGGTTAACTCACGGCAGACTAAACGTTGGCTGAGATTGAGATTCGGTATTTTTATGCTGAAGCTCTGGCGGATATCGCCAGTGAGTGTGTTCGCATGCACAGTACAGCATATTTGGGATGTAGAACTCATACCTGTATGCAGAGTGTTGGAGAACCAGGTGTCTGATCATCTCTGTGTATGTGAGTGTATTTAGCATGTAGCATATCACAACAAATAACCCAAACCGTTCAATATGTCCAAGCATAACCAGGTTAGTAGTGTACATGCGAACAAAGTTATTTGCCAAGGTTTTATTTTCTTCTTAATGTGGTTCATCAATCCTCTGAAACGGCCTTTGGGTCGGGGCTTTCAAACCAGCAAAACATTTCATTTTCATACCAAGGCATCTTTCTCACTTCTGCATGTGTCTGGAGAACAGCAGCTTTTTTCATTGGCAATGAGGCTTCTCCTTAAAGTGGAAAGACGTTGGCATCACGAGCACTGCACTAAATCAGAATGCAACCACACTCTCTTGCTTTATGGAGAAGCTGCAGTCAGGTGCAGTTAAGCTGAAGGCTGAAGCTAGAAGATATTCCCCCAAATGTTTACCAAAATAATGAAATTAAACATTTGTGTGACGTTTACAATCTGTTTTCAGTCACAATAGATGAGCTTGGCTGGTAGAGCTACAGACTCAGAAAGTCAGATAGTTGCTTCGCATATTTTCTAGGAAAAACCGAAAGACTATAAAATTATGGATGTCTTTTGCTTTAATTGGAAAAGGCTCTGCTATTTTTATGCAATCTTGCAATAGAAAACTGAAAAAACTGAAAATGAATGTTAATTCACATGCTGGATTTTTTTTGTGCTTTCAAGAATTGAAAGCACATGGGGGCATCACATGATTGTCTGGCAAACAAATGAGAGATCCGGTTTCTCTTTTGCAATAAAAATGATCTCATGTAAAATCATAGATTACTGTAGTGGAGAAAAAAAAAAACATAGTATTTTTCCTCTGAACTGTAGTGGACATGAAACAACAAGAAGTACAGAACAAACTCAGATCATGTAATATTTGCACAAAATACCTGTTGTTGTCGGTCACTTTGGTGCAACTCCCACTCTCCCCTTCACACAAACACTGATACAAGTGCTGTTTTCTCCTCCAGCAGCTGCAGATGTGTGTGACATGTGATACAAAGTGCAGTGTGACCTGTGATCGGTGAGAAAAGCCAGTGAGGTCAGTTGTGTTTGTGGCTGGATTGAGCCTCAGCTGGTGCAGCAGATGTTGTCCTTAATTTTGCCAAATCACTTTCCCACCTGTTCTTCCTGCTGGGGCGGATAGCCAGCACGGATCATGTAGTTCTCTTCGTAAAACTTGTAGCACAATTCCGAAAAGACTGCTCATTAATTAAAGCTTCATTAATTATGTGTAAATCACAGACAGCCATTGTGTTGTGCTCATTTGTTGGATCAGCATATCGGCTGCTCATTCAAAACGGCCTGAATTAATGCACAGTTGTAATCATTTTAAAACCTTGCCAGGCATCTTATTACAATGATAGATAGCTCAGTGCCACATGGGGTGTTTGTTCCTGACATTGGGGGCCAGTAGGAGGCAGTGTTAGATGTCAAATCCACCAAAGCTCCTGTGGTGATGAGTCTCCTGGAACATTGGACAGTGAAATCCATCAGAAATGCATGTGCTTCACACTGAGCGTGTCGTAGAGGTAGCTGGGTAAATACGGACTGATTGCTATTTCAGGTGCTGTGGGAATTTGAAGTAATAGACAAATGTTTTCTTTCCGTGGTGAATACATTTCAAAGCTCAGTTCAGTTACACGTGTTAAGACCGTATCTAGACAAGCTGTCTATAAAATAAGATCATGAACGTTTGGAGTGCTGTAACCAAAATGACCTACAGTTCAAACAGTTCACTTTTTATACTATATGCCAAAAAGCAGCAATTTCTCCAAATTGAGTGGCTCAAACCAGAGAAAGAATTAATCGAAGGAAAATTATTAAAACAAAAAACTGTACATTCTGTGTATACTGTAGTAAATGTAATATCTTTGGATTTTAGAACGTGAGTAAAACAGAAAGGTTTTTAAAGAGGTTTCCATGGGCTCTGTAAAGCAGTGATTGGCCATTCCTCACGATTTATTGACCTTAAAAAACTCAAACAGTGAGTTGATTCTTCAGGAATATATTCTGTAGATTACCTGATAGATAAAAGAATCCTAATAATTGCACAAGGTCACATAATGTCATTACAGATATAATGTAAGAAAAAAGAACAATTCTCAGCGCTGAATTTCTTTTCACATTTTGTTATGTTACAGCCTTATTTTCCGCAAAATTCTACAAACAATACCCGATAATGACAATGTGAAAGAAGTTTGTTTGAAATCAAATTTATTAAAAATAAAAAATGAAAAAAAAATCACATTTATTCATGTAATCATGGCCTTTGCCGTGCAAAGCTCTGGTGCATCCTATTTCAACTGTCTCTGAGACCTGATTGGATTCCACCTGTGGGAAATTCAGTTGATTGGACATGATTTGGAAACGCATACACCTGTCTATAAAAAGTCCCACAGTACATGTCAGAGCACAAACCAAGTCATGAAGTCTAAGGAATTGTCTGTATGCCTCTGAGACAGGATTGGTATTGAGGCACAGATCTGGATCAGGGTACAAAAAAAAAATTCTGCAGCATTGAAGGTCCCATTGAGCACGGTGTCCTCCATCATCCGTAAATGGAAGATGTTTGGAGCCGCCAGGACTCGTTGGCCGGCCAAACAGAGCAGGGCCTCACTCTGAAAGAGCTCCAGAACAACTATCTCTGCAGCACTCCACCAATCGGGCCTGTATGGCAGAGTGGTCAGACGGAAACCACTCCTCAGTGAAAGTCACATGACAGCCCACCTGAAGGACTCTCAGACCATGAGAAACAAAATTCTCTGGACTGACAAAAAAAACATTGAACTCTTTGGCCTGAGTACCAAGTGTCATGTCTGGAGGAAACTGGGCACCGCTCACCACCTGGCCAATACCGTCCCTACAGTAAAGCCTGGTGGTGGCAGCATCATGTTGTTTGGATGATTTTCAGCGGCAGGAACTGAGAGACTAGTCAAGATGAATGCAGCATTGTACAAAGACATACTTGATAAAAACCTTGTGGTTTAGCCAGGGCCCAGACTGGAACCGATGCTCCCCATTCAACCTGATGGAGCTTGAGAGAAACTGCAAAGGAGAATGGGAGCAACTGCCCAAAACTAGGTGCGCCAAGCTAAGTGGCTCGTTTTCACACTCAAAAAGACTGTAATTGGTGCTAAAGGTGCTTAACAAAGTATTAAGCAAAGGCATGTGATTGTGTTAGTGTTTTATTGCAAAGATTTCAAACAAAAGTCTTTCAAGTTGTCATTATGGGGTATTGTTTGTAGAACTTGGGGGAAAATAATAATTTGAATCCATTTTGAAATAAGGCTGTAGCATAACAAAATGTGGAAAAAGATGTTGAGCTGTGAATACTTTCTGGATGCACTGTAAAGAACTGCTTAAACAATGATTTAGATTGTTCGTTTGGTAAATGAAAGCTGCTGTGGTTTAAACTCCTCACATTTTATTTATTTAATACACTGCTGGTTGGATTATGGGTTATACTTTTTAACCTGAAGACGTGTAAAAACAAAGAAGTCTAAGAGCTGTAGTGGGGTCAAATCTATATGGAACCTCTGAAAAGCAGTGGAACAGATGTAAAAATAAGATGGTAAAGTGCAGGTCCCCATGCCAGCTGCTGCCATAGTGAACACAAACAACACACTGCCATCATTTCCCACAGGGGCAACGCTGCCTTCAGGGACGCCTTGGAGACTTGTACTTTGTACTACTCAGCATGTAGGAAAGAATGTCCTACAGCACTGTATTTAGGATGGACAAGAACACAAATGTAGTACATATAATTGGATGGTTAATCATATGTTGACTTGACTGAAAGAATAGTTTGATATCATTACGATTCATGTAACTTTTCCACCAAAATGTATACAGATAACAGGTAAATGGAATAAATAAGAGAAAAGTATATTGAAAAGAAGCAATAAAATTGTCGTTAATGACATAAATTGTCTGAAATCTGGCTTTTGAACAATAGCTGGACATTTTAGATAACTGCAGAAATCGTATTTATGAGGCACATGTGGAACAAACCTGGACTGGATGTGTACATTAATGTATCAGCAGCACAGGGTTTAGGAGATTTTCAAATACCGTCATACTGCAGTGCTTGTACTTTTGTGGTTGCATCTTTACGTGAGTACTCAGTTTGCATTGTCCTTTCCAATAGACTTTGACAACACTGAGGTGTTGTTATTTGTACTTCTATAAAGGAACCTCTCAGTACTTCTCCCAGTATTTACACAGTATGCAGCATATATCCTGCGTTACATCGTCGGTGTGTGATATTTCCCTGAGCCCTGAAGGCAGCAGCGCAGGGCTGGGGGCGGGGCTGAGAAAAGCCCCAGTCTGAGTCACGGTTCTCCTAAACGCCTCACTAACCAGGCGCTGGAACCTCAGACTGCAGAGGGGGACTTCTCGCCCGACAAACATAAACAAAAGCGGGACAATGTCGCCATCGTCGCCGTGACTGAACCCTCGGCTCCGCGGGCATCCATGGTCCATTTCCCGGGGACTCAGAGCGAGGCGCACCGCGTCAAGTCCGGACAGCTGGAGGAGATGTTTGACTCGTCGTGGAGGGTGCGGAACATTTGGGACGGGGTGAGGCTGGAGGTGGTCGAGGACCGCAGCCCGGTGGTTCTGCACAGCTTTACACACTTGGACCCGGACCTGCCGCTGCTGGAGGTGAGGACGGAGCGGAGGAGGAGGAGATGTCGGCCGGGGAGGCAGGACGGAGATAAAGATCCGTTAGCTGATGCGGTTTGTTGGGCTGTGATCAGGAGGGTGTTCAGGCTGAGCCAGGACCGGATTTGAAAGACCAGGGTGGAGATTGTTAGCTGGGTCCTGGGCCAATAGGGAATTGTGTTATAGTTTTATTGGTTTTTGGCCACATTTAGTCACTTAAATACCACAGAGGCATTTATTGATGGAGCTGCCAAAATACATCAGTTGTTATGTACAGGAGGATTTATTTTTCTAGTCTTAAACGTCAAACTGAGGAAATCTACCGTTCTTATATTTTATGTTACAGTATAAATGATTGATTTTATCATATGGTTGCTGGTGGTAAGGAATATACCACTTTAACCAGTGGGCTGGGAAAGTACGGGGGAGTTTTCTGTGTCCTTTAGTTTCACCGCGGTGCCTCCTGTTGAAAACAGGACCTAGAAAGTAAAAGGTCTGTAAATTCACAGTGAATCTTGTTGTGACACCACAAACCCACGTTGGCACGTGATCCAGTCACTGAATGACTTTGCTTTTTCACAGGTTTCCCCCCCGTGGTTATCTGGGTTCGCTCTGCACGAACACACACCCAGTGAAAACCATCGCAGGTGTCATTGAGTCACATCTTACCAAAAATGATCAAATATTAAAAATGCAGATATTGGTAACAAGTGGTGTGTTTGTCATATCACCACGGCTTGTTCGTAATATGTCAGCGTAGCAGAGAAAAGCCATTTCAGTCTGCACACAGTCAAATCTGTAAATTCTCAGCATTTATTACAGAAAATGTAACGAACTCATTTCTTTCTTTGTCTGTGCAAAAGTCCAAAATCTCAAGATATTTATCATATGAAAGAATGTCATTATAAAATATGACAGAAATACTGAAACCTGAAAGTAGCTGCTGTTGTTATTACTGTTATAAGTAATTTTTATTTTTTATTTATAAGCATAAAATCCAGCTCTGCCCTGAATGTAAGATTGAAAAATTGTCATTGCACATTTCTGTGCTACAAAATTCTTTCTGAAAGCAAACCTTTCACAGCAGCAAATGTAATTCCTTTAAGGATAATAGATTACGTAAAGAAAGTAGTTAAAGGAAAAAGGGAAAGAGTTAAGGAATAAAATAAAGGAACAGTGTCCATTGTGCAAAATGCATTTTGACGTGCAAAGTACAGCTTATGCTTCCATCAGAGCTTTCACAGCCCTGTATCATATTTCTGCATGTTCCGTGTCCAGTAATGCAAAGCTGCAGCTTAGTCTGTAACTGCAGTAAGCGATATGATAACAGATATTAGCTTTATGCCTTTCACACTGTGCTGTATTTCAATTGACATGACCACCTTTACTTTTACTTCATTTCTATACCTTCACTTTGTTAATTTCCACTGCACCAATTTCTTCTTTATCTTACTGCCAATAGATACTGTTCCTGTAAAATTGGCCTTTTTATGGATTAAGAGGAACATTCTCCACACATCTTACATCCCGTACATGTGATCAGAGGATGAGTAATCATATTTATCGGTCTTATGTAAGGCCTGGATTGGAAACTCATGCCATATGGAGACAATTGGATCTCCTCTCTCTGTCCACGGGGCCAAGATGAGATGTTCTCCATTTACCTTTCCGATCTGGATGTCATCAATCAGACCATTTTTAAAAGACATATACTTGTCTTATTTTGTCCTGGGTCCTGGCCCTCCTCTCTCTTCTCCCGCTAACCTGCTCTGCTCTGTCTCTGCTTTAATCCAATCCTTTCCTCTAATACAATTACCTAATTCTTAATCTCCCTCCTGCAAAGGCCGCGGGGTTCCCTCCACAATCGCCGCCTTTCTTCTTCTCCTGCTGCAGTGGCCGTTATTTGATGCAGTGGTTCTGTTACAGTATGAGGGGTCACTGGGGCTGACGGTGGGGGTTGGTTAGATTCAGTCATTTGTTGATCCCTCTGGCTCCGTGTTACCAGCACCAACATCAGCCAGTGCTACTATCATGTAGCTGAGCGGATCAGTGGAGCTTTGCCAACAGATCAGGTTACTACTGTGTTGGACTTCTGAGTGAAAACTGATGCTGTGCTGCTGCAGTTAATGCTGAGATTCCTTTTATATTCCTTTCTTTTATTCTTGTACATGACAAAGAGTCTGACGTGAGTGTTGGATTAGCTTAATGCTGCCAAAACCTGACTGGCAGCTAAACATGTATAAAAGCATCCCATTGGCTGCTTTATTAATTGTTTAAACGTATCTTTTTTAAATAGTTTACATTTCTGTGTAACGGTTGAAGTTCTTTCTGCCGAGTCTTTCTATGATGCGAGGGGCAACTAACTAGCAAATTTGATTATAATTTTCAACAGATTAATCCTTTAATAAATCATTTGACCCTTAAAACTGTAAGACAGCCTGTGAAAGTGTCCTCAGATGGATTGTTTTGTCTGGAAAGAAGCAGTTTATAACTTATAAATCATCAGATACCTGTTGCATTAGGCAAGAAATTAAGGGCACTGGAAGCACGAGATGTTTGCCCTTAACTTAGAAATACAGCCGTAAGATTTAAAGGTTGACTTTGACATTCATTTCATTTATTCATTTGGCAGTTGTTTTTATTCAAACCTAGTGCTTAGGAACTACACAAATAACCAACTCTGTTAGCTAAGAACAGGCATGAAAAGAGTGGACGCAGAGATCTGAAAACCTGCAGGATTTGAGGCCAAACCTCAATAAAACACTGCTAGACAAAGAGTAGACGGCTGCTCATGGAGACTGTCTCAAGAGGCATCTAACAGTAAGTAGTTTAAAGAGAAAACAGCTCATTCAGTTAGAAATGGGTTTGCGCTGGGAGCAGAGGACATGAGGCTGAGGCCTTCAGCTCAGGACTGACTGAACAACAGAGCAGTTATTCTCTCCGTGACTCTGTTCACCTTCACGCCTCACAGGGGTTGTAAAAAGTCTTCCGCTCTGTAATCTATAATCAGTACAGTTATGAACTGACAGCGAAATCAGATACACAGAGCTGCCGTGATAAAATCTCAAACCAGAGGTTTCATGGTCTGCTCATCCTCGGCGCTAACAGTGACTCAGCCAAGCTCACAAGCAGTCGCAGTACATCTCTGGTTCTCCCACATGGAAGAAATAATCACAATGGCAGAAAAAAAAAATATAAAACCCATATCTCGTTACAGAACCAGACAGTACACAATACTGGTCTTACGTTTCCCTGTCCTTGTGTCTGCTGCAGGTGACACCGTAGGCCTCTTAATCTATTTTTACCCCGTGACCCAGATTTACAGTGTAAAAAAAAAAAAAAAAGTGACTTCAGTGAGCTGTCTGCTGTCTGAGAGATGCGAGGCGCACATGAGGAGGAGGTGTCACACTGTTGAGCTGAGCAAGCCCAGTCGAGCTGTGACTTGCCCTCAGTGTAAGATAAGCAGTAATTAACGCGCAGACGGACGTTATACGGAGAGTGATGGTGAGAAACAGGAGCCGCGTGACTCAGCACCGACGAGATATTTGTTTGCCGTTGTTACGTGTTGAAGCGTCAGCGGTAGCCGAGTGCTGGGTGTCAATGTGAAGGCCCGACACCTGGAATTCTCCAGATTCGCTTAGGTCGTCTGATTTTGCACTCGCTGCCTGTCAGTGTGAAGTAGAGACAGTGTAGTAAAAAACCTCCCCCCCTCCCTCCCCCCCCCCCCCCCCCCCCCTACTACAGGGGCGGATAATCCCTCTGCATTAAGCCAAATCCCTCCAGAACCTTCCCCACTGCTACTGTATGTCTTTCTTAACCTGACAGGCTCAATACAGGAAAATACAAGAAGTCCTCAAGAAATGCAGAATAATAAGAACTTGGACACAGCTTCATGTTGTTATCGAGGCGAACACAGACTTTGTGTTGGACTTTTATCTTTTGTTTGTGTGATCAAAGCTCCGTGTGTGTTTTTGTGCCCTCTCCAAATAGTTTTCTACATTTTCTGTTGGATTGTTCTACAACTTTATCGTTAGCAGCGGCAAATACATGTCTGTACAAAGTAACTGTTGCTTTTAGTCGTTTGGCAGACGCCTTCATCCAAAGCAGTTTACAAGTGAGGTGCCAAGAAAGTCAGGGAAAATGAAGGCACACTGCTATGAGACAAAATGTTTCAGTTTCCTGAGAATTAAGTGCAAGGACGGGTAATTAGGAAAAGGGCTCGATATTTCATTTAGTTTTTTAATACTGTAAATGTCCAGGAATTTGCATTTTCTTCATTGGCGTGAGGCTGCTGAGTGTGCAGAGTTAAGCTTGTTCCACCATCAAGGAGCCACTGAGCTGAACAGAGCTTTAGTTCAGATGCTGATGTAGGATGTAGTTGGAGTATATAGAGCCAGTCCTCATGTCCAGTCTAGCCTCTGTTTTATTATCAGCAGCAGCTCCGTACTATCCCCTCTTCAACATTTCTTTCGTTGTTCTCTCTGAAAAGCCAAAGTGTGGCCTTTGATGTTCTTGCCAACCATTATAGCACATTCTATTACTTTGATACTTACACTTTCTTTTCTAGTCAGTCTAACTGCAACCTCTGCTTTTGAAACATGATGGTGATGAAAAATGAACGAAAGAGAAAATGGAACAAGCTGGGAGGCACTCCCCCAACTTTCTGTTTGCCAAAACGGTTAATTTTTAATCCACATTAAAATCTTGACACCTTTAGATTTATCTGAATTTACAGCTAAACTTATCAAAATATAATGATGTGATGCAGAAAACTTTGACTTTGAGGTCATCTCTAAAATTTAATCGTTCCTTGGCCCGTGGCAAGTCTGTCAACTTAACTTGTGTGGTTTAGGTTGAAATTTCATATTCTCCTCAGGATGAAATGTGATCTTCTAGCTTGTTATCTGTTGGATTCAAAGACCTTCACTAAAATACCTCTCTGCTTCTAGCTGACCCACCCACCCCCACCCCCACCCCCAGATAATAGTCAGATTGTCAGCTCAATAGGTTTGACCAGAATTTGCGTTTGATTATTGAGGTTGTTCTACACCGACACGACAAATGAGTTTTCTGCTTGTGGAGACCTTCCTGCTTCTACACTGAGACCATTTGAAAGTGTTCTCAACATGTGGTTACACCTCCCTCTGCTCTTTTTCTCCCTCCTGCCCCACATCCAGATGATCTCACTTGCTCTCTGCGCTCATTGTTAGCGAGGGGAAGTCGCTGGCTTGTGCTTCAGGCTTTTAATGGATTGCACTATTATTGTCTTTGTTTAGCTGTTGACTGTCTTTGGGGGATGGTTTTCTCTTTCTTTCTACTGGGAGTTTCCCTGCTGGTCTAAATTCAGTGTCGGACTCGAAGGGGCTTTTAAAGGGTTTTTTTTGGGACCACTGCTTTCGAAGCAGGTGTGTTTTCAAATTTAAGGGTATCGTAATTTAGCAGATGCCTTCGAACACACTTCCCGAGAGGATTTGGCTCCGAGTGTGGGTTTACCTCTGTCC
This sequence comes from Channa argus, assembly GCF_033026475.1. NCBI lineage: Eukaryota > Metazoa > Chordata > Actinopteri > Anabantiformes > Channidae > Channa > Channa argus. Next base: position 2,893,162 of record NC_090207.1, read on the forward strand.
TTATGTGTGTTAGGGTTAGTCTGGTTTAGGAATATTTCTGCATGTATATTTTTATAGTTGTATTTATAATCATAACAATACACTATATTCTGGAGATTTGCAGATACATTATTACTCAAAAGGGCAAGAAACACAAAAAAACCTCTGTGCATAGGAGAGTGAAGAGTCTTATTATAACCCAGTTTTTTTTTTTTAAAGGAAATTATTCTTATTAATTTACTTTTTCACCCATAAACAAACAACTACACAAGTCAAAAAACAAAAGGCAGGAGCGTCTAACTGTCCTCATATTATACAGATTGACCTTATAGTTTAACTTTCACCGTCACACATTTGAAAACAATAGGAAGTGCTTTACAAAGACACAAGAAAATGTAAGTTAAAGTTAACACAGGACGCAAAAGAGGAAAAGCTTTAAAAGGCAGCTTAGAACGGAACTCAAAGGGACCTGAGTCTTTAGCCAGGATACACCAGCAGCAACAGGGGAGCAGCTTTTGGAAATGCTCTGTCACCTCTAGATGTGGACCGAGATAGGAGAACAAAGACAAGTAGCTGACAAGATCTCACTGGATGCAGAGATCTTACAGTAAAACCAAAAATCCATTCATCCAACAGTAGAACAAACCTTTTCCCACTACAGCTCCAGTGACTTTATTTTCCTCTCTCTTCGTTCTGGAAACATTTCTCTTCCTCATCATTCTTTTCTGACACTTTTATTGCTCTGCCATTCCTGCAGCCCACACGTTACATTCGTGCTCATTCATGGTCAGGATGGTGTAGGTGAATGTACATCTGATAAATGTTGGAGAGAGTGTGGAGGAGGCTGAATCTGAATGCCAGACATTGCTGTGGACCCTGTTGGAGGTTTTCCATATTCTGAATTTATTCAAAACCTCACAAAGCGCCAAGAAACACTTGCATTTAACTAGCTAGAAATATTCCACTTGATGTTACTTATTAGTCCATGTATTTGTATTTATTACATTTAGATGCTGCAAAATTCCAAAGGTAGATGCAATCAGATCATCTGGTAAACTTCGATTCAAATGCCAATATTACTTTCACCCACATTCGACACAACTATTAATGCAAATACTTTCCAAGATGCTGTTGGCTGGTAGGTCTGATCTCCGCTCACGCCAAAGTGCACGAACTATTTCTACTTTTTATCATTTAAGTTGTTTGTGCCCAGGGAGCGAGAGTGGGAACAAAGTTTTGGTCCCTGACAAATCTTTATAAAAGATGAGAGTCTTTCATTTGCCAGCCCAAGTGTAAATTGCATTTTAAAGATTTAAGACCAATTTACCAGCGTTGCCTAAAGCTAAAGCCCAGTTTGAAGAAACTTCTCGTCAGATTTATGCAACCTCACTCCCACCTGTTTCCTTCTACCTACAAACATTTGCTCGTTGTGTTTCTACATTATTCTCTTTATTTCAACCTTCTCATTTTGGATAGTTTAATGTTCCGTCATCCAAAAGCTGGAGTGAATCCTGTTCAAGCTCTTTTGAGGTGTTGATCATTCATTGTCTTCTTAGTAAGAACAGTGAGGTTATCTGGGCAACTCTCTTCCTCTCTGGAACAGGGATGAATGAGAGGTTTATTTTGGGAATGGACTCGGCGGATAAAGTGAGGCGTTGCCCTCGAGTGCTGCATTTTTCTGAGTTTGTATTGATAGCAGCGTGGCCTCTGTGGTTTGGTTGATAAGCAGCTCTCCTGCTGTCAAGGCCCTCAGCTGCAGCTGCTCCTCAGCCCTCACACTGTACAGGATTTACAACAGTCCAGGCGATTGTGTCCTCTCTGCTCATTAATCTGTCACACACATCCTCCCTGTGAGGATCCCTGCCCGGGTCACTGAAGTTCAGGTTCTGTTTGAGGGCTGGGTTGGGCTCAACAAAAGTCACCCTCTTGTAGTATCATTGACATTAATGCAGTTGAACTGAGCACAAAAAGCCAGAGACATAAAAAGTATTTCTTTACTCTTTTTTTTTTTCATATTAAACTAATGGGAAGCAGACTTTTTCTCTGTTGATTTTATATTTTTGCTGCAGGTTTTTAACTTTCCTGGGAAAGGAGTTTTTGGATGTGTTACCAATCTTCTGTCATTTATTACTGCGGCACTAAATGTTTTGACGTTTATTTTATTCTCTGTTAAAGCACTTTGAATCACCTTTTGTTGAAGGGTGTTATGTAGCCATAGACTCTTTGCATTGAGGTTTAATGGTCAGATTATGCTCTGTCAGAAGCAGTTGACTTGGTGCTGTATGTGTTGCTAGCTAACGGCCACTTGGGGTGGAGTGTTATCTACTGAGAATTTGATTATTTAAGAACATAGTCTTCAGGTTAACCAATGATGAAAATAATCAGTAAAAACACAACAACGAATGTTCAAAGGAACTGATTCCGCTCCTGGTTTAAGCTTGTTTCCATGGTAACAAAGCTACATCCCGAGCCGAAAAAGCAGGCATTGAAGCCTGGGAGCTACACTGAGTCTTGGATCACTAATGCTCCCTGGATACACAAGGGGCCGTGACAGGTGACTGTGGTATGCGCGATCGCATGCCATTCCTGATGATTCACGCCACTGTGGCTTTGCTGCTTAGGTTGGATATCTTCAACGGTATCAGCACTCGGATTGTCACGGTTAAATTTTTTTAAAGAAAGTTGTATGAAATGTTTACATTCAACCAAAATCAGACTTTGTAATTTTTAAGTCATAGACAGCTCAAATATTAACTATTAGTATAAAGCTTTTAGCTGTTGGTTTTACGTTTTACATTATTAACATTAGCTGGAATTTAATTCTTTATAAAATAAAAAAAAAGACATGAATTTGTTGGTTGTAACAGTTTTTCAGTGATCATCTTTAAGGGTTTAAGATGTAGTGGAGTCTAATAGTAATGTTGTAATTTGCAACCACTTGAATACCCCACACCTTCCCTTGTCAAGCCCAGAGTCAGTGTCTGTCCATTCTGAGCCACTGTAGGAACGGAAGGGACTTGGTGGAGGCCCAAGTAATTCTTATTTTCAAGTAATTGCGCGCTAATAATTATGAATACTAGATTACATTTCTGCCAATAGGAGTCTCTAAATATGGCGCACTGCACCTTTATTTCTATGTTGAGCTTATTTAACAAGTCTGGTCTAATATCAATGAAAAGGAGACACATTTCGTTTTAAGTTTGTTTGTTTTTTTATCAGAAAAGACAGTTTAAGCATTTTGGTCTGTTATTCTATGCTTCCACATTAACCCTACTACCATAAACATGGTGTAGTATGAGCCAAGGACTTTCAAATCAATATCACACTATCAGTGACCAGCCCACTCCCAGATTACAGACAGCCCATTCAGTCTTTTGGGCAGGGTCTGTCTGAGCATCTATATCAAGAAGTTAATAGTTTACTTGAGCTTTTCGTGCCTTTCATCTGGTACTGAATCCAAAAATATAGTCTCACATTAAGTACTTATTATTATAGTAATATAATAAAAGGTCAAATATACAAATAATTGCAACAAAAATGTTCAGTGCAGCAGTGTTATTACTATACTGTTGTATCTGCCAGATCAGGTGTGTATTTGTGTACAAATCAGCTACTTTCTAATCTTTGCTGGCACATATTTATAGTATGTGCTACCATAAGAAGCCAGGCGTCAGCACCACTACTTTACTTTGCCCTAACTTGCTTCACATGTCTAATAATGTTTAGAAACCAGCATTTATGCTTTAAGCATTTATATTTTTTTATGTGTTCCTAGTCATGGAAAATGTGTCATCCTGGATTATTAATTTTGACAGCCTTGTCTTTTCCTATAGCTGAGAGCAAACTGTCCATATCTGTACTGTAGGTTCAGGAGCCAGATGAGGTTTGAAAGCTGAATGTTGTGGGTTTTGAAGTTTGTAAAGGCCGTTTGAGCTCACTGATAATAAAAATCTGTGTGAATTAACCGATCACTCAAATGCAAATATAAATATAATTGTTGTAATAGATCATCAATGTGATAGAAAAGATTGCTGGATTCACTGTTGTCATCCTTTAATAACAGGGCCATGCATCAACACCTATATTACAGACAAGGTTTGAGGTATTTTCTTTTTAAAATAGTGCTGCAAATACTTGTGTATTTTAAACCGCATTTAAACATCTAAAGGGCCAGTAGTGTTTGTTGTTAAGGAACTTAGCAACAGAGAGAGTCTCCATCTGATATACCAGCATTATGTTGCAGAAAATGCTGTCAGGAGTTACTCGTCTTTTTTGCCATGCGGCTTGTTTTAAACTGCTGTTTTGTAACTTGTTGATTCGTTTCTGTTGTGCAACATTCAGCAGTGCTAGTGCAGGCGAAGTGCAAGGTCGATGCTCGTAATGATGGGTGAAACTACCCGTGTCAACATCAGCTGGAGGTCTGTAGCGTCTTTGTTTGTTTTTTTGTGTTCAGGTGAAAACAGCGAGGACACGCATTAGTGCACAGAGCTCCCATTCGTGCAACAAGTGGCCTGTGTTAAGTCCCTGTTGGGTGTGTACAGGCTGCAGCTTGTATTGTAGTGCCAGTTATCCAGTAAGCTCTGTTTAGTAACAAGCTTTTGTTTGTTTGTGCTCACACACACACACGCAAATCACAAAGTATGACTCAGAGAGTGTCAGACCACAAAGGAGAGAGCTGGTACACACAGATCGTCCCAATTAAAGGGTATTTGTCCCAAAATGACAAGCTGCGCATTTTGAACTCAGCATTCTGCATGGTAACGGTGGCGCTTCTCCCACGGTTCACTCCTTCTAATCAGCTCCAACAAGATATTTTTAGAGCTTGTTCCAACAAGAGATCGCATTTTAAAGCGGGCTCTGTAGGTACAGTGAAGCATCTTTTAGTATAATCTATCCTCTCTGTTTCGCAGAGCTCGACGCAGGAGATCGGCGAGGAGGCTGAGGAGGATGCCATCTTCACCATCACGCTGAGGAAGATGCAGCTTCACCAGTCTGCCAGTAAGGGGCAGCGGTGGCTGGGTGTGGAGACGGACGCGGCCCTGAGCCTCTATGAGACCTGCAGGGTGCGTACCATCAAGGCCGGCACCCTGGAGAGGCTGGTGGAGTACATGGTGTCCGCGTTTAGAGGCAAGGACTCCACCTACGTCACCATCTTTCTCTGCACCTACCGCTCGTTCGCCAGCACCAGACAGGTGCTGGATCTCCTGCTCAACAGGTACAGTGATGGCGTTTACTTATCTTTTGTAGCCAACTTCAATAACCAAATTATGCTATTGCTAAAGTGTTTACAAAGACAGTTTACTGGCTTGTTTCATTGGAGGAATAAAATTTTTATAGTTTTTGTTTTTATTGTATTTTTTTCTTTGTTATTTTGTTGGATTTTTTGGGAAATGTGCGTTAAAAAAAAAAAAAAAGACAGGACAAGAACAAGCTTTTATGATGTTTCATCGTGGCTTTTTAGATATTGAATTGTGAAAATCAGCTAACATGTGCCCAGGTAGATAGAATCATGATGACACAGAAAATAAAACAAGAAACTAATGACAGAACCTTTTTTACATTATTTTAACATCGAACTTAGACCATGAAGAACCCAAATGTTTTAAAAGCAGAAAAAACTTGGCTCTAATGTTCCACTTAAATGACTTTTTGCCACAGCTTTTCAAAAGAAACTATTAAATAAATGAAAATTGCTGTTTTGTAGCTTTTTTCCCTTTTTTTTCAGTAAATGTTTTCCATATGTTCTTTGAGCTTTTAACAGTTTTTTTTTTTTTTTAAATACTTAACCAGTTCACCAGTAAGGCAAAACCTGCGGCCATTATTTGAGATTTTTCACTTTTCTCAAAATCCATTTGCCTGGTAAATAGTAAGAGAATCTAACGATGACACGAAGTTGGTTATTTTATATTTGAACATTTGTTAAACAACATGTATGTTGTGTTTCTGGTTTAGGTATGCCAAGCTCCAAAATGTGCCTGCAGCCACAGCACACAGAGTCTCCCAGGACGACAGCACGGAGCTGAGAAAGTAAGTCTGCTGCGACCTTCAGTGTGGAGCTGTCAACACTAATCACAGAGAACAGCATCCAGCCTCATCCCACTCCTCCCTGGGTCACAGGAACCTCAGCTCAGTTTGAAGTTGGAGCACGTTGTTTTTCTTTGCTAGACATCTGTCATCAGATGTGGCGGGTGGGGCTTTTTCTGCCGGAGTTTGATAAATTACAGCTCACTAACTGATAAAAATGTAATGAATCACTGAAAGCTTTTGTAGCTTTAGGTTTACTTTACCAGATCATTAGTTTTGTTAGCTTCAGTACATTGTGCTCCTTCAAAAACTTTATTCTCTTAAATAGTTCGTTGTGCTCTATTGGCCCTGCAGCGACCATTGGGTCAGAGGTTCACACCCCGCTGCTCCCAACCACACGTCGAAGTGTCCCTGTGCTAGACACTGAACCCCCAACAGCCCATCGTCATCCCCAGCCACGCAGTGTCGGTCCCAAGCCCGGCGTAAAAACTGCCAAACTAACATGCGGACATATGCCTCAGTAAAACCCATTGATGTGTGAACTGCTTTTGATGGAGGCTCACTCTCTAACCAATCAGAATTTCAACAATTTCTCTTTCATTTTTAAGTGTTGCATCTCCTTATGTATTGTCCTTTGACAATGATTATTTCTTTGAGGGTTGTGCAAAGCACCTCAGACGATAAATTAGAGATTAATGAATAAGTCTCATGCTAGTGCTGTCTTGGAGCATATTGTAGGTTTTATTCACGGACGTGATTCTGATGCGGGTTTTCTCACTCTACTGCCTTTTTCTAAAGCAAAGAGAAAGAACACATATTCTCATACTGTAATGTAATTACAGGATAGAATGTTTTAGACAAACACCGTAAGCTGTGAAGATGTTTTTGACTTGAATTTAAATGAAATCTAATATCCAATATGTTCCAGCTCTATGCTGCACAATATATGAATGTTTACATGAGAGGTTATTGACAGATGTACTTTGGTCTTAAACCCCCTGAGAGATAAACAGACAACCAGAAATAGTTTGTGTGCACTGGAAGTGAGTGAAGAGACCTGACAACTTGTCTAATGGGATCAGTTTTGGTTTTGAAAAGTCTTTAAAAGCTTTTGATGGTTTTTTCATAAAGTCTTGAATTTAAGGATTCCAGCTTGTACTGTAGCTTGTTCTTTCTCTTCTTGTTATTCATCACACTTTCATGCATCAATTTATAATCTGTGGAGTGTTAAAAATGTCCTAAGTTTGTGAGTTTAACATTGTAAATGTCGCAGCACCAAAAGCATCACAAAAATCAGCCTAAAGTTGCTATGTGTCTGTGTTACAGCACTGTTTCATCCATCCTGGGCGCGTGGCTGGACCAGTACTCGGAGGACTTCTGGAGCCCTCCCAACTACGACTGTCTGCACCAGCTCCTGTCATACCTGCACCTCCACTTCCCCGGGTCAGACCTGGAACGCCGCGCACGCAACCTGCTGGCCCACTTCCACCGCCGACAGCAGTGTGAGCCTGATCCTGATGGTATGAAGGCAGGACAGGAGAGGGACAACAGGGCAGGGACTCCAGAGTGGAAGTGTCCCAGTAGACAGGAGTGTTTCATGATCAGTGTAAAAAGAAACTGCAAGAATTGTTTTTCATGTGCAGCTACTCAGTTCATCTAGCACTGTACACAGTGTCAGTGTGAGCACACGTGAGACCGGATCTCTACCAAGCTCAAAGAAAAGATGAGAGGAAGTGCAGGAACTGTGTTAAGGTTGAACTCAGGTTGAAGGTTGTTCTGAAAAAAGTGTTTTCACTTTTTCTTTAGGGGAACACATAGGCTGCCCTTTTGCCACACAGGAAGAGAGCGGCTTTGAGGACGAGCTTCCTGCTTTTAGTTTCCTGTCGTTTGACCCCATCATGGTGGCAGAGCAGTTCACGCTCATGGACGCGGTGAGGACAGTTCCCTTAACAGCATGTTTGCACTTTCGTTCAATTCCACAGTCATGTACCCCTACAGGTTCTGCAGACAGTTTGGTTTTCAGATCAATAAAATGGAGGATTGGATTTAAGGCTCTGTTATACGGCCAGTTATATTTATGATTCACCATGTTTCTGTCTAGGATCTGTTTAAGAAAGTGGTACCGTACCATTGTCTGGGAGGGATTTGGTCTCAGCGAGATAAGAAGGGGAAGGAGCATTTGGCTCCCACTATCAGAGCCACAGTGGCCCAGTTCAACTCAGTTACCAACTGTGTCATCACCACCTGCCTGAGCAACCCAACGCTGAAGCCCAACCAGCGAGCCAGGCTGGTGGAGAGGTGGATAGACGTGGCTCGGGTAAGGAAACTCTGTCATGGTCCGGAAACAAATCACAGTTTGTCCCGTCCGTTTCTCTGAATGGGTGATTTCCCCCGTTGTGTTCAGGAGTGTCGAATCCTGAAGAACTTCTCCTCGTTACGAGCCATCCTCTCTGCCCTGCAGTGCAACGCCATCCACCGCCTTAAGAGGACCTGGGAGGAAGTGTCTCGGTAGGTTTTAGGCTCTCTAGGTTCTTTGAAGAAGCAGAACTACTGTTAGATTGTAATAAACAACTGCAGGCTGCTGTTCATGTAATCGTATCTGTAGTGAGTAGCTTTTCCGGCCCGAGGGCAAATGTCTTTGGGGCGTGTTTTGTTTCTTTGTTCTTCATACACCGTCATTCGTGTCGATCCACAGAGAGAGTTTCCGCACCTTCCGCGAGCTGTCCGAGATCTTCTCAGACGACAACAACTACTCCCTCAGCCGAGAGCTGCTGGTGAAGGTGGGTCACCGCTTCTCAACGGCACCGGCACAGCACGTTAACATATTGCAGTACCTATGGAATGATCACATTTATTACATTTTACTAAAAAGAATATTTTCGCATTTTTAGTGCTCAGATTTGCACGGACATATTTGGGGCTGTCATGAGAATGTCAAACCACAGTAGTGAAAAGCTGCACGCTGACGCTTATATATCTGCTCAAGAATCCTCGCAGCCATGCAGATCAATGCATGATGGTTCATACACTGGAAGCATCTTAGTGGACTGAGATGCTTCATGCACTAAAATCATGTAGAGCCATTGTAAAATCAACACTACAGCAAGTGAAATAATCATTTTAAGATCAAGCAGCTGGCAATAACGTGATGTAGGGATCGGTTTGGAAGAAAAAACAAATTGCCTCATTGACCCTGATGCTAGTTTGATAATAAGATAGAGGTAGAATTCCGGAAAATAATGAACAAATGGACCAGGAGAGGTGTTTTTCCCCTCTAAGGTGGCAGCAGGATGTAAGGCTCAGTGAGCCATCCCACCTCACATCTGTCTAACCACAGTTGCATGGGGGCATCCAGAGAATCATCCTGCAGGGCTTTTGGATCCCAGTATTCATGTATTCCTGGTGGAGTCCTGGGTGGGCTCTGTGCCGCTCTCACATTGTCATCATTAATGTGATTTATGGAGTTTAATGCAGAGAGGCGTCGACACCTTCTGGGTGTTTTGTAGCTGTTCTGACGCACTCGGTGTAGGAGCAGCAGGAGCTGACACGCAGAGAAATGTGCTGACAGGAAATGAGATGGCAAAGCTACATATTTATATAAGTGATATTTCAACACAAACAACATTGCAAAACATTGGAATGATTAAAAAAAATAGTGAGTTTCTGGCTTGACCACACATATATGTATGAAGCTTCTAAGAGTCGTAACTCGGTCAAATTAAAACACACACACATTTTCAAGTTTGTTTTCACCTCAGTTGTCCATGGATGCAGACATCTCTGACACACTGGGAATTAACCTCCACAAATCTACTTAGAAATCCCTGAAAAAAACTACAGAACTTGCTGTTTAAATGTTATTAAATGATACTTGTCGCTATACCTGCGTGTTCAGTGCAAACAGGACCTGCTAAAAGTGAATTTGGCATAAACACTTTGAATGGAATTCCTTCCAAAATATGAACAAATGTAGACTAACGTAGTGGAGCACATAACGTAGCCCTCTATGTACAGTAACCGTATCCCCCAGATTATGGCAGGTGTGGCTCTAAAAGTTAGAGCCCTGTTAAACCCTCGACAGAAATAAGATCATAGAAGAATAATAGGAGTTTTTGTATTAAAGAAATGAACTTGTGCCGATATCGAGGGGGAGTCGTTTTTCTGTAAATGGCTCACAAATGCATTCATAGTTCATTTAAGGAGGATCAGTCTTATGCTCAATCAGCTGGTCACTGTAAGGTCCAATACAGCTCACTCAGACTCGTTTGTTGGCGACAAATGTTAAGTCAAAATAAAGTCAAATAAACTTGAATGTGTGTTAATGGTTTGACAAGAAACCAACATCATTTTTTGAGGGGATTTTAGGATTCGAGCCATATTTTACACAGACACAAACTGCCTTATACCCCAAAATGCCTTTTTTGGTGTGTCGACATGAACACTGGAGGTGTTTGATATGAGCCCAAGTGTGTTATTTCTAAAACTGAGTGGTTTGCTCATGTAATCGTGAGTGAACGCCCGGGGCTTCCACTGAGGGAATCCCTGCTGACGTCGCGGGGAGGAAACCTTTGGCAGGTGCAGATAACGGCTCTAATCTGATAAAAGAAACCCCTCTGGGTGTTGCCTCATTGGTGCCGTATCTGCTCGGGGCCAGGCTCTGTTCACTTGACCCGGTCAGATCGAGTTGCACACAGCTGCAGGAGGCCTCTGAGCATTACATCACTCTGAGGAATGTGACTGGGAACACCAGGAGGTTGACCCCCCCCTCACATTTTACTAAGCTCTTTTTCCTTCAACTACAAAAGATGAGTCAGAATAGAAGTAGGATTACACTTGTGTTTATGTTTTTTTCGTGGAAGAAATTACTTTGTAGAAATCTGAACACTAAAGTCTGAGTCAGAGAGGTGGGTGAGGCAGTGAGTAAGTGACAAATAGTTCACTAATAATGGAGTAAACTTCATTTTACAGGCCTGTTGTGTGGATTATGTTTTTAGTTTAACCAGCAAGTGAGTGATGTATTTTGTTGATCGTATGGGGTTTTAGCATAACTATCAGGAATATTTGGAATAAGGAATTTTTTGAATAATTGTTTAACTACCATATAATTTCTCTTGACAACAACAACAACCTTCTCAGTTTCCCTTATAATTACTTTTTTAAAGAGTGTGGGCTTTTTCTGGAAAGTAATGGAAAAGTGGTGGCTGAGTTTTAGGAAATCGTGAACTGGAGAACCTGTAATTAGAGAATTGCCATTTTGGGATGTTTGGGGTTATTAAAGCCCCGTAGGTGAATTATTGGGAAGTTTTACACAAATTTTGAAAAGTTGCAGTTCTGTGTGTTTTTAACGCGATCAAACGATAGAGTGTCTGTTTCCGTTCCTTAGGAGGGCACTTCCAAGTTTGCGACTTTGGAAATCAACCCCAAACGAGCTCAGAGGAGGCACCAACAGCAGAGAGACCTGGTGAGTACGCAGCCATACCAGTTTTTCAGTGAGTTTATGAAATGGGTGGAATCTTTATCTGCCTGCCTGTGTCAGTGTTGTTCCAACAGCTCCATCTAGTGGCAGATGAAGTCACAGCAGTGTGTTTATTTTATTGCTCACCTACTTTGTTCGGCTCCTGTAGCTGCTAGTTGCCCTCCTTCCACCATAAGCCTACATAAAGGGACTGACATGTGTCTCTTTGAACAGGGAGTGATGCAGGGGACGATTCCTTACCTCGGGACCTTCCTGACAGACCTGGTGATGATGGATACTGCCATGAAAGATTACACTGAGGTGACGTCTGTTAAAATCTTTATTTATTAATTTTTTTTCCCTTTTAATTGTCACTTGCACTCATGTCTTTATCTTCTTTTTAGGGTGGTCTCATCAACTTTGAGAAGAGAAGGAAGGTAAAAAAAAAAAAAAAACATCTAATAGAACAAAAGGTGTAAAAAAAAATAGGTGCAGTTGACTAACTTCCTTGACTTCTCTGTTTCCTGCCCTGGTCTCTGCTTGCAGGAGTTTGAGGTCATCGCTCAGATTAAACTGCTCCAGTTGGCCTCCAACAACTACAGCTTCACTCAGGACAGCCACTTCAGAGAGTGGTTTGCAGGCGTGGAGAAACTCAGCGAGGCAGAAAGGTCAGTCAGTCCACTGACGCTTGTCTGTGAAGCAGAATATAAATGTATTTCCGCGGTGCTGCTGTTTGCCCACCCGTCTACAGGGATTTATATTAAAGGTCTCTCCCTCCCCCCTTTACATGTCACAGTCTCACATCATTAGCCCCGGTTTACTAGGGAAGAAAACAGCAAGTAACAAAAAACATGATTTGTTCCAGCCATAAAACATCATCTCTATACAGAGAGATGTTCCTGTTATTTTGCTCGGCCTCACTGGAATAAATGGTGTGGAACAAAGAAACCGTCTGTGAGTGAACAAGCTTGTGTACATGTGAGTGTGTGCGTAGCGAAAAGCAGAAAGCTGCTAAGTTCCTCGAAACTGACTGGCAGGGTCACATGTAATACAAATATACACCCTGAACAGAACAGAACAGAACAGTTCTTTAGTATATGAAACCACTTCATAAAACAATACATGAAACGACTTTACCTACATAAACTCAGCATGTGCAGTTTAAAGTTTCATTTATACAAGTAGACTAATCCTCCTAGAAAAATGTTGACAAGACACTGAACTCTAAGTTGTTCCTGTTGGGCAGCTGCTGTCTTTGGTTTTGTGGGTGAATGTGAAGCAACATTGTAAAGTGCTTCACAAGCAGGCCGAGTTTGACCTGCAGTAAAACTTTGAAAAACAAGGTTTTCCTGTCTTGTCCCTGAGACAAATTCAAATGTACTTACCGTGTTCCCGCAGCTACAATCTATCCTGTGAGATCGAGCCTCTGTCGGAGTCAGCCAGCAACACACTCAGAGCCAAGAAGAACGGAGGAATCATGAAACGCTGGAGCGAGTAAGTGACAGTGTTGAGTGGAGAATAGGTGGAGAACATGCTGCTCGCAGAGAGACTGTGAGACTCAATCACACGCACAAGCTTTAACTCTGTCTCTATCTTTGAAATATGACTTTACTCGTTACTATTTCACATCTAGCCGACAGTTGACGGAGGCCGGCGCCAGCAGCGCTGCAGGCTCCCATTCCAAGTCCTTCGACCACTCGCACTACAGACCATATCAGGGAGGCGGGGGGGACAGCGGGGACGCTCTCAGCGTCACCTCCGTCAGCTCTAGTGGTTCGGACCTGGAGGACGTGAACGCCAGCTTCCTGTCCGATTCTCCGGAGGGACACGAGAGAAAGGTAAAGAAGAAATATCTAACATTCTCACAGATTATATAATAAATTGCATTAAATGTTACATGTAACGTGTTTTTAACATGTTTTTAGCTTTGTGTTTAGTTGGGTAGTTTTCCACGTGCAGAGAAACCTCAGATGACATTGTCTAGTTTTACAGTCTGTACAGTTAAATCACTTCCTAGCAGCCAATCAGATGCCAGTGTGGTGATAGCTTCTGTTTTTTGGTCCCTCTACAGACGTCGACTCCGTCAGTGAAACTCACCGTCTCTGCTTTGGGGAGAGAAGCTCCACCAGCAGATACAACCTCAACGGTACTTTTTCCATTTTCATCTTCAAAATTATCCAGACATATTGATTCTGTATGAATGAAGGATGCTTAACTGTTCTTAAATAATCCTTTTCCTTGGATCCTATTTCCTCGAGATACGTATGTTTTGGTCCATTTGGATCAATTTGGTGTTGGACATACAGGCAGTAAATTGTTTTGTGGTCATGTAAATTTTCCCCTTCTGTTGTCGCGTCCAGTTCTGGGAGTGCACGTCTCTGTCTTCTCTGGACACCTCCGGCATGGGCTCCAGTTCTGGCTCGGCCTCCGGCTCCAGCAGCACCTCCTCATCCTCGGTCTCCTGCTCCACCCCGCTGTCTGCCTCCCGCTCACACAAACGCTCGGTGTCTGCCGTGTCGAACTACTCAACTCTGTCACTGCCGCTGTACAACCAGCAGGTGGACGACTGCTGCATCATCAGGGTCAGCCTGGACGTGGAGAACGGCAACATGTACAAGAGCATCTTGGTAAGGAACCAGAAACAGTGGAATCAGACCAGTTATTAAAGTATTTGCTACATCACACAGTGTCAACGACAAAAACAAAAACTCTCAGTCGCAACTAACCATCATTTATACTGGTGTTGCCATTTGGAGCATGTTCTGATTTTAATCAACAAATGTACTTATTTCAGTCACTGCACTGATCAAAAGTTGTGAAAAGCTTCCAATAATGTTTCAAAGCACAAATGCCAGTTAGCAAACAGCACATTTCCTGAGAACATCAAGACACATTTTAGTGCAAATCTCACATATGACATGATTGATTTCAGGCTCTCGAAGTTTGAATTTTACTGCTTTTTTGTGATTTCCCTGATGTTGTTAACAATTATTAATTGTGATGAACAAACCTAGTTTAAATGTTTTTTTGACTCGGAATTCAGGAGCATGATTAAACGTTTTGTTGCTTGATTCAGGTGACGAGTCAAGACAAGACTCCAGCAGTCATCAGGAAGGCTATGATCAAACACAACTTGGAGCGAGAGAAGACAGAGGACTACGAGCTGATGCAGAAAATCTCAGAGGACAAAGGTAAAAAAGACAATTCTTCCTTGTCAGAGTTGTGCCACTGAATCCAAACAGACATGTGACACATTTCTACCAGACTTGCTTTGACTGACCACATGTTGTATCTTCTCTCTCTCTCTCTCGGGTGTGGTTTTGTAGAGCTGCGGATTCCGGATAACGCCAATGTCTTCTACGCCATGAACTCCACTGCCAACTATGACTTCGTCCTGAAGAAGCGCGGCTCAGCTCGGCCGGTGCGGGCTAAGACGGTGGCCAGCTCGACGCTGCCTCGCATGAAACAGAAGGGACTCAAAATTGCTAAAGGGATCTTCTGAGAAGGATCACACCACTTCCTGCCTCCCCTTCACCCCCTTTAACCCTCTCTGGTCTCCTCTCCTCCAAAGGAACGTTTGTGTTTGGAAAACGATGCCAGAGGAGAACGACCAAGTAACCTCGCTGTGGGTTATCAGAGAGCAGAGGAGCACCTTAGCACTTAGTAACAGCCGTCATGTTATCAGGACCCTCTGAGGACCAATGGCTTGACTTAGTCGCCGGAAACACCAATGTAGAAGCTGTTTGCAACATGAAAGGGAGGACGCAACAAACAGCTGAGTAGGTGTCGAGCCCTGCTGCTTGGTGGCTGAACTCTTGGAACCATTTGAAAGCAGGTCCATTTCATGTCCTGGTCCACTACCTTTTGTTTACATTTTAACGTCCCCGATCAGAAGCTTAACCATTTCTGTTCAAGTCTCTTGCTCAAAAGGGCAGATTCGCACCTTTCTCAGACACACTTTCCCCTTTATTTTCCCCTCAGTGTTCAGGCACGTCCCCCTCCTGGAAAACGGAGTGTACAGAACAGAACAGAACCAAGCCACAGCGAGTTAGCTCAGATGTGTGTGAACCCGCTGGGTTTTTGGAATGTGTTTTAGCTTTTTGGGGAACTTTTGACGCGAGTGTACCACCGCCTATACTGTCTTACCCTGGGGGTTTTTTCTGATGTCAACAGTGTTTCTGGGACTGCAGCGCTCACCATCTCTGCTCTCGGATGCTTGGACCAGTGTCACAGAGATTTTTTAACTTCTGAATGCTGCCATGTTACAAAAAAAAAGAAGCAAACAAAAGGTCAAGCAGTGGGAAACAGAGACATGGTGTCAAAAGGAATCACATGCCACTGTTTTAATTGTAAAAAAGTTTTTTATTAATGAATCAAAACCACTACACCGTGAAGGACGTTCTGTGATCGCACTTGACTGTTTCTGAGAGGGGAACAAATGAGCTGAAAACAAAGTGTATATATCAATAAACACCAACTGTGCAGTATATTCTTTTGAAATGGACCATGAGATTGTGTTAATAGACTCATCACAATATCAACACTTTCTTTTTTTGTGAGTTTGCTTTGTACACCGTTTTTTTTGTTTTGTTTTTTTTGCATCTTTCTGCTCTGATATGGTGCTGCTAATTATTTTCGAGAAGAAGTCACACGAGCTTCACTTCACTTCTTACTGATCGCCATGTTGGAAGACATCAGAAAACATCCATTCTCCCCTAAACACTGAGGCCACGTCTGCAGTTTTCAAACATTTGGAAATTTAGATTTTTGATAGAATGGGACAAACTAGGAATAATGAAGAAATACTCAAATTTACATCTGAAATCATTTGTTGATTAATTGAATAGTGGCTTGACAGAAACTTTTAAATTAAATGTTATGAAATAGAAGATAAAGCAATT
The DNA here is from genome assembly GCF_033026475.1 of Channa argus. Classification (NCBI taxonomy): domain Eukaryota; kingdom Metazoa; phylum Chordata; class Actinopteri; order Anabantiformes; family Channidae; genus Channa; species Channa argus. The sequence goes on from NC_090207.1 coordinate 2,909,521, forward strand.
TTAGTCACATTATAGTATATACAGACAAAATGACACCAGTTCCACCTGCACACAAACTCAAATCTACCAAAATATTCAAACACCACAGCATTTCAAGCCCAACTTGGAACTTTGTTTGGTCAAAGTGATTTAGGAAATGTATTAAAACATTCACGGTGGATTTAGCTGTAGAGTTTAATTGTTTTTCCTCTTATGTGACAAACAGTCAAATTCTGAATTATTACGTCAAACATCGAAAGTATTACATAAGTAGGGCTGCTATACACAATTTCTTTTTCGCATTGGCTATTTTTTTCTGATGTAAAATACCAGAAATGGCAAAAACTTTAAAAAACCTTGAATTTGTCTAAACAATAGTTCCAAAACCCTATTATTTAGATTTAAGCCATTATTGGTTATCAAAGTGTTTGTGGATTCATTTTTAAATATTTTAAAAAACAGCTAATTGTTTAGTCTTTGTAATAAGTATTGTTATTACTCACGTATTGTTCCCTTTTTTTTGGCTGAGCTACTCGGCTAAACATCCTTTACACATAAATTAAATATTTTTGCCAAAAATCTAATAGAATGTAACTATAGTAACTGCAAAGAATTAAAACACTAAATTATTTTAATGTTATCAGCAGTGATGACTGACTTACTGCATGACTACAACTGGCATTTCTGAAAGAATAAAAACAATTATTAACTATAAAAAAAATCAAGTTGTTCTGTCAGATTCCCAGTGAGAAACGTTATCATCTCACGTAACAGAAAACATGTAAGAGACAAAATGGGAAGAAGTGATAAACTGATTAAGTTCTTCCAACATGGCAACTCATCCTTCATATCCATTGGTAACTTCTCTCCACATGTGCCATGACAGGCCTCTGTGTTGCACACTTAAAGGGCGACTTCACCAATTTTCAACTTGCTTTCTATGGCTTTAGTCTCTGACTTCACTATTTTAAAATATTTCCCTGTTTCTAGCTGAAAAACTCCTTCAGCTGCAGGAGTTTTTCATCATTAGGAGTTCAGGGAGCTCTAGTGGACTAAGGACAAGATGGCAAGATGACATAATCTGAACTGGTTATCGGAGGTGTTTTTCAGCTAGAAGTTGAGAGATATTTTAATATAGGGAAGTCAGAAGTAAGTTTAATGGCATTTATGTAAATGAAGCAAGTTCAAAAAAGAATGTGGAGTCCGAAAGACAGTTTTGAAGCCGGCTTGCGTTTCGTAGCCCAGTGACGGCGATTCTGCCAAACTGCACGAGCTGAAACTCTTCTCTCTGTGATTTGCTGGATCTGTTTCTTTGAAGGGAAAAATCCAACCGAGTTTTTAGTGAAGTGCTTTTCAATATTTCTGTTATTCTCATAGATACAAAGTGACATCACATTGGCGTGAAATTTGTGAGCAGTCATTTTTTAAAAACCCATTTTAATGGTTTCTTCATTTAAAGAAAAAAGCTTCTCCTTTCTAGTCTGTGTCTGTTGATTTTGCCAACTGAAGTGACAACTGTCAACAGCTTTGGCAAGAAAACACTGCCTCCAGTTTACATCTTAAGGTTTCCATTTAAAATGAGACCCTTGGAAACCAGGTCTGAAATATGAACTTATGCTCTTTAGCTAAAAGGTCTCAGTCAGTAAACTCAGCATCATCTAATTCATGTGTAATGTGTAGTAAAGAGATACCAAGGGTTTAAGAATGAATTTTTAAAGCCATTGCCTCCGATTACCAAAAATTAAAGAGGTGGGGACTTTTTCAAAAACGTGGGTAGTTGTTTGACCCGAAATCTGAAGGTATTTCCAGAATTCTCATGAACTATTCAAACTTTCTGGATTATAAAAAAAATAACCCAGTCTGCTGCAAAAAAAATCAATTTTTTATTTGCTTCCCAGGTAGTGAAAGTGAGGGCAGTGGTCAGAGGTGCTTGGTTAAAGTGATGATAAAGGTTCATTCAGCCTTATTTTGAAGGGTAAATGAAAGTGATGTTATAGATTGAACTTTTATGTTGGATGTAGACTGTAGGAGTAATTTGTCTTTAATTTTGCTCTTAAAAAGCAAGAAGATTTTCAAGTTGTACCAGCAGGATGGATGATTAAAAATGCACCAGACTGGATTCTTTTGATCCAGATTGCTAGAAAAGGCTATGAAGATTCTGGAAGTACCTTCACAATTTGAGGAAAGAGAAAATGAAAATCCGGAATTAGTTATTATAGAAATTGGCTGTTTAGCTCTGAGACTCACAAACTGGAGCTGTTGTAAGCAGGGTTTCTATTTTTCACAACCTTTTATGTAAATGAAATGCTGTTTAACCTCTAGGTTGTAAACTAGAGTGCAGAGTATCACTAATAATGACTCCATATTAATGCAGAGCTTTCATTAGGCCGGCTGCAGCTACAAACGTACTGTCAGTAAACCTTTATCCAAAAAAAACAAAACAAACCCACTTTATGATGGAATATCTGAAGTTGGATTTTTCCTGATGAGTTGTTACCATTACCATTGCAGCCACACACTAAATCTGTCTTCATTACACTGCAACCATTTGTTGTTGTTTTTTTGCATGAATTCTCCTAATGATTTTCTATAAAACCTGCAAAAAGCAATATGTGATAAGTGGCAGGAGGCACATTGTCCGGCTGTCGTGGATGTTGTTCGTGCCACCGTGGCGTGAAATCCTTTGCTGTTGAACACTGTGACCTTTGACCCTTTCACTCTGCCCTCTTTGCTTGTTGATCGGCATCATGTCGAGCACTGTAAACTCCAAACAACAAAAAAAAAAAAACGGGCTGTCACATCCTCCCTTAATAGTGTCGTAGTGAACATCGGCTTTGCTCATGTTGTTGGTGAGCAGGCTTGACCCTACATGTGCCAAAAATAACAAGGAAAGAGAGAAAAGGTTTGTTCTAACAGTTGAATCTGCTGATATGCACGGTGGGGGAAAAAAAAAAAGTTTGTGTGTTTACTGTCGTTGCATTTTTCTGGAAAACAAACAAGGGTGAGAAGATTATTTAAAAAAAAAAAAAAACAGTCCAGACCCATTTTCCTGTGAATTAGACTGTCATACAAGAAAACCTGAAACAAAGATGTTTGCCGGGAGCTGCATGAAGCTGTTGCAAAAATCCAACTTTTCATGAATTTACCCTCTAGTTGTTTTAATGTCTTTCAGGATCAAACAGCTGCCAGATGTGGAGCATCTCTGCCAATCAAACCAGCAGTTTTTACCCATAGATCGGGTTTTCATTCCAAACATAATCAACAAACTTTAGGGTCCCGTTGTGATCCGGCACATCTCATCGAGAAGGTCTAATGGTGTGGAAGACTTTTGTTACAGTTTTAACTGTACTGAGATAGTTTTTCTGTACTTTTGTTGTTTAAAACCACTGTATTTGTGGTGAAATTCAAACAGAGCAGTGACACAAATGGCTGCGCATGGAGACTGAGTCAAAATACAGTTAACTCACTTGTCCAGAACTTTGATCCCCCTGCTTTTTGGAAGAAGAAAACTTCTAATTAATTGTCAGTTTCCTAGTTTCTGGGCTTTGCAGCAGCTCCATGTCTTAGGTGTGTTCTCTGAGCGCGTACAAATTGTGCACTTAAGTGGAATTGTTCCAGCGTTTCTGTGCTGATGAGGTTGGTGTTGGGTTGGTCTGTGTGTCCTCATAGCCTGTGTTGACATGATGTACCTTTTGTGATTTGACCCAAATCTGTGCAAGTTTGAACAAAGCGGAGTCTGCGTTTACAAGGGAAAAAGAAAAACCTTGAAACTATGTGGTTTGGTGTGTGTGTGTGTGTGTGTTTTTATTTTTAACTTTTTTTTTTTCATATTTTGTGTTTGGTTTCTTACCCCTGAATTGTGCTTTGGTGCCATTTTCCATTTTAACAATAGGGATTTCAGAAACTTTTTCTAACTGCAGAATCTTCTTTGTTTTACTTTTCCTACTTTTCCCATAAACACAAAACCTATGTGCTATACAAACTGTACTCGAGTAAGTCTTTGTTTATTTATTGATTTGTATATAGAGATTTTGTTTTGCATTGTACATTCTCTTCTTTCTTGGTTATAGATTAATATATTCATGTATATATGAATAAACATTAAGTTTATAAAAGAAAATGACTTTCTTGTCATCATTGCCTCTTTGCTGTAGCTTCTTTTTCTGAGGGTAAGGTTACACCTAAACAGGTTCTCCTGCTTTCCTGTAGAAGAGCTACAGTTTGGTAAATGGAAAATGCCCTGGTTTTCCTGGCAGAGTGCACTTTTACTTCGGGAGGATGCTTAAGATGTTTGGCAAAACATTTCAGATTCCATGTGACACCAAAGCAACGGATTAGGTTTAACCACGGTTTTCAGCGTTATCATGCAATATGATAAATACATTCACAGTTAGCAGATGCTTTTATCCAAAGTGTCTTAAGACTAGGCAGCAGACACTAGGGCCCACTCAGGGGTTCAGTAACCCTAACCCTGAATTGCACTAATACAGTGTACTGAGTATTACATAATATGATCTGCTATTTATGATAACTGGAGAACCTGTTTACTTGCAGGTATATGTTAACTTTACTGTTAACACGTCATCTCTCAGGGACGTGACGTATCTGTAGGCGCCTGCGCAGTAGCACAGGGCTTTGTTATTTCATTTCAGTATGGCGCTTAGCAAGACGTTTGGACAAAAACCGGTTAAATTTCAGCTGGAGGAGGATGGAGACTTTTACATGATCGGATCGGAGGTTACCCATTTAGCTTCTTAACAATATTACTCACAATTCATTCATGTTGTAGAAATGTGTGGTTTATTATGAGAGCCGATCCGCCAGCAGCTAGCTTGCTAGTTAGCTAACGATGCTAGCATAATGTAAAGCAAACCCACGAAGAGGCATTCATTTATTTTTGTTTTGTGATCATTTGGCGTATAAAGTGTGTAAATATAAATCCACTAATCCATATGCTGATGGAACAAGTTTACATATGATCCTGAATATTTGTCTTTTTCCAGAGCTTTAGCCCCTTTTCTTCGTTTGAGCTAGCTGACAGTTAGCTTGTTAGTTAACGGTGTGATAAACACAACATTAAACGTGTTACGCAGTTTATAGAAACTCAAGTTTGATTAATTGCCTGTGTAACGATGCTTTTTAAAATTTCATCATATACTCACTTGTTTAAATAGACATATTTGAACTTATACAGATAATTTCTAATGATCAAACTAGCTACGATATTCTGTGCTACTTTTAGTGAAACATTGTTGAGATCAAATGTGTTAATATATCACTTTAAAAAGAAACAGGCTGTTAAAAGTTAAATAACTGCAAGATAAGATCAATCATAAAGAATAAAGACACAGTATTTTGATTCCAAAATACATTAAAAGCCAAGGAGAAAACAATAAGTTTTAAGAAATGATTTAAAAACTGCCAGGTTTCTCTCTGCTCTGACATTTCATAATTGTCTATTTGCTACGTTTAAGCTGTTATTACTTAATAACCTAGTGTATATTATACTAGTCTCATTCATTGTTTGTGCCACTAATATTTTGAACATAAATATGTAGCATTCCAGCATATTATTACTTTTTAGATATATTTTTGTACTCGTGTCACTAAATTTAAATAGCTGTGACAACAGAAACTGTATCAATAAACCAACCAATATAACTTCCCATTTATTACATAATACAATAACAATACAAGCACCTATTTGGCAAGAAAATGGAGAAGAAGTGAAGTCAAGTGTAGGCAAACCATTTTTTGTTTTCATCTTTTTGAATCTTTTTTTGTTTTCCTGGTCAGGTGGGAAACTACCTCCGTATGTTCAGAGGCTCCTTGTATAAAAGATACCCATCATTATGGAGGAAACTGGCGTCAGTAGAAGAACGGAAGAAAATAGTGGAGTCATCACACGGTCAGTAGAATTCAGTCACCACATACATTTTAAATCCCCATTATTATCGAAGTTCTTCACTAAAACATGCTGTTACACTGTTAATGACCTTTTTTGAAAGCAGGAACAATCAATATAGTAATATGAAAGTTACATTTAAAAGTGTCTTTTTTTTTTAATACAGTCATTGTTAAAATATGTATGTTATTTTATGTACAAATGTTTTTCCAGAATGTATCCAGTGAAGTAGAGTTGCAAAAAAATTCCATAGTTTGTCACCCACATACATGTATGTAGAATAGTAAAAAATACAAAATGCTGATACATTCAGTACACAGTAAATACATTTTAAAACCATCTCATTGTGTAATTTGTGGCTGCTGCTGTTTGTTTGAATTTTGGTTCTTGATATTCAGATCATGGTTACACTCAACTGGCCACCAGTGTGACCCTACTGAAGGCTTCAGAGGTCGAGGAGATCCTCGAAGGAAACGATGAGAAGTACAAAGCTGTCTCCATCAGCACTGAGCCTCCGGCCTACCTCAGGTACGTCTAAAATTATCTGTGGACACAGACAGATGGCCAGGACGTGTTTTCAAGACAGCGTCTGCAAAGGTAACGCGTACGTTGCAAAGAGTAATATACTATACATATAGTGTATAGTTTTTCCCACACATTCAGTGTGAAGTGCAGCGAGTGTTTTATTTAAGAGAGTCATTTAGTTGCTATTTGTGTGTGTGTGTGTACTCTGTGTTGCAGAAATAAATAAATTTTCACTCATTTGTCAGTTTATTAGGGACACCTACATCTAAAAGTAGTTCAGTTTAATCCAACAGTCCTATAACTGCACTCACTTTGTGAAGGTGATCATAAGTAATAATAACAATGATAATAACTGCAACTGTTAGTAGCAAGCAACATAGCTAAACAACTTCAAACACTACAGCCTCTAAAATGATCGTACAGGTAAATCAGTATATATGAAAAAGTAAAAAAAAAAAGATTATTGACCTTTTATGAAGTGAGGACTTATCAGAGTGGATTAGTTTCCGCTGAGTGTGTGAATTTTATGATTTAACAATGGAGTAAAGTAGATTCATCAGATGTTCTTGTTACTTTTCTACAAATAATATTTTAAAATAGACATTAATTCTAATCTGGTTCTGAACTTGTTTAGTATGATTAATGCTAAATGCTAAATTCAGATCTCAGATATTCATCAAATGTTCATTTAAGTTTAGCGTATTTGTCTCATTTGTTATTATTAAATTGTGTCACCAGGGAACAGAAGGCTAAGAGAAACAGTCAGTGGGTTCCCACGCTGCCCAACAGTTCTCACCACCTGGATGCGGTGCCCTGCTCCACCACCATCAACCGCAGCCGACTGGGCCGCGACAAGAAGAGGACTTTCCCCCTGTGGTGAGCAACAGGAAGCAACTCAGGCTGCTGAGACTGTTTGTAAGGTTGAAACAAAATAACGGAGCAGCTGTGCAACATGTGCAACACCTGCTTTTCTAAACTGATGTCCCTAAAGTTTCAGTGATATGACACTATGATATTGTACTAGAGTGTAACATTTTAGCTGTTAGGTGTCAGTAATTTTCTTGCTCTGTTCTTGTCTTTTGCAGCTTTGATGACCACGATCCAGCAGTGATTCATGAAAATGCCACCCAGTCTGAAGTCCTAGTTCCAATCCGTCTGGACATGGAGATTGAGGGGCAGAAGCTCAGAGATGCTTTCACCTGGAATATGAACGGTAACATCCCATCGGTTCTTTGTCTCATCTAAGAAAAGGTATATGGCATTGAAGCAAACACAAACAATATATGTGACCCTTCAGAGAAGCTGATGACGCCCGAGATGTTCGCTGAAATCCTCTGTGACGACTTGGACCTCAACCCACTGGCTTTTGTCCCTGCCATCGCCTCCGCTATCCGACAGCAGATTGAGTCATATCCAACGGACAGTATCCTGGAGGACCAGACAGACCAGAGGGTCATCATCAAGGTGAAACTCTGCCCTCGATACTCGTCGCCCTCACTGAATCTTTTCATGCTGATAAGTTGTTAATCCGCGTTTTCCCCACGTTGATTCAAATGTTTATTTGTTCCAGTTGAACATCCATGTTGGAAACATTTCTCTGGTGGACCAGTTTGAGTGGGACATGTCAGAGAGGGAGAACTCTCCAGAGAAGTTCGCTCTGAAGCTGTGCTCTGAGCTCGGCCTAGGCGGGGAGTTTGTGACCACTATCGCCTACAGCATCCGCGGTCAGCTGAGCTGGCACCAGAGGACCTACGCCTTCAGGTATCGTCTCACAAACACAGAGTCTCTTCTGTTTCCTCAAATCTAAGTAGGGACTGAGTGAGGATATACAAATATTAGTCTGCCATCATGTTTGGGCTGAGTATGTGTATTTGACCTAAAATCATAAACGAGCAGCTTGAACTACTACTACTACTACTACTACTACTACTACTACTGCATTTACTAGGTTGCTTTCCATCCAAATGACGAGAAGCTGCAAAGAATAAGCAGGTAATGCGGGTTTTCGTCTTCTGTGACTTTTACTTTATTGAGAAAAACTGAATAGTGCTGCTTCACAAATGTGCTGCCGATAAATAGTTGTGAAGGAGCCAGACATTGCCAGAGGACAAATTTAAAAGAGCTCCAGATCAAATGTGGACTTTCCTGTCACTTTTATGGCTTTGTGTACATCATCAAGCTTGTTGTTGCGTTGGAATGTCTTATCATAAAGCAGCAGGTCTCTTTCTCCTGGTGTGTTTTCAGAACATCCAGATTGAACAGGGGTAAATTATGGTCGTATTTGGTGTTTACCGCTGTTGCTCTGACGAGTTCTCTGGGTGAAATGTAGCCGACAGTCTGCTGTCCCAGAATGTGATGCTACGCAATATTTCCAAACCTCAGGCAGCAGAGCTGACCTGTATCACAGTTGGACTACTGCTGTTTATATTCCTGTGTCTTTCATCCACAATATACGTTCTTTTAAAAAGGCAGGAATCTAGTCACTTCCTCTTTCCTTCCTTGACTTCCTCTGTGTTCATTGGCACTGATGGGCCATTCACCTGTGCTTAACAAAAACAACTACGCCTTGGTGACTTTTTGCGTTTTCTGCAGGTTAAGAGCACATGATGAACCTAACATAGACCTTACTGAAGAACCGGTTGAGGAAAAGCTTGATATTGCTGAATGACACTTAATGAGAAAGCAAGCAAAGTTGAACTGAACAGAGCTGAATTTTCACACTTCCTTTTCATGCTCTTGCTGCACATTCAGGCAGATGAAAGTGTCGTAACAATGTCAGGTATCAGATATTGAAGCTTTGGGTGCAGTTTAGTACAGTTTGCATGGCTCTGGTTCAAAAACATCTCATTTGAGGTACGTGAAGGAAAACAAATCACAATTACAGGAACATTCAACCTCAGTGGGAAACGTCTTGGAGAACCACAGTAAAGTAAACTGTCTTTTTCTTGTTAATGGCGTCTTGCAGTGAGAATCCCCTGCCCACCGTGGAGATAGCCATTAGAAACACAGGGGATGCCGATCAGTGGTGCCCCCTGCTGGAGACTCTGACAGATGCAGAGATGGAGAAGAAGATCAGAGACCAGGACAGAAACACAAGGTGAGCTTTGGTTTTATGGTCCAGTTAGTAAGATAGATCGACATTAGCTTCTGCGTTGTACTTGAGGGTAACGCATGTTTCTCTTTGCTCCACAGGCGAATGAGGCGTCTGGCGAACACAGCACCTGCATGGTAGACGAATCGCCATCCAAACGCCGTTTGTCTGATTGAGGTATGGCGCTGTCGCAGTTTACAGATGTTCCTCCATCACACGCTGGATGTCTCTTCTGCTCGGTCGGGTCCTCAGTCCTGCCGCTCACCATTCAAATTTCAGTTGTTATTATCAATATTATGTTCTGTTTGGCAAAGTGCCAGTTAGAAAACGTCGCTGTTTCCCTCATGACCCTCAGTGTTGAGAAGCTGCTCTCAATTTGACCACTGACTCTTTACCGGACCCCAGAGGGGGGGAAAAAAAAACACACAACCAGTCTGAGATAATATATTGTTATGTTGTATTTGTTGTCTTTTTGTACATTTTAATAATTCTTACAAAATAAAAAAAAAAAAAAGTGAAAGCTCGATTTTCCATCTGGCTTTGTTGTGTATGATTTAAAAAATTGCTGAGCATTAAATAAGCGTATGGGTTGTTACTGTTACCATTGTTTCTAAGTATTTGTCATTCAGCACTGAATTTTAGCGACATAAAAGATGTTATATTTAAAATATTTATACTTTCTTTTTATTATCTGCACAAGTCTGTTTTAGGTAGAGTTTGTGGTAAATTGCTTTTTTTTTTCATAACTGATTTGAAAACATAAAACAGCTGAATCAATCTATTAAAGGTTCATGCAATTCAAAATAACTAGCAAATGCACTTTTCTACCTATTGGTGCTCAAAGCACTTTACACTGCTTCTCATTCCTGCATTCGCTCTCAAATCACCAAGTTTGGGTTCAGTGTCTTGCTCAAGGACACTTTGACATGTGACCGGAGGAGCCGGGGATTGAACCAACAGCTGGGGATCTGGAGGACGACCGCTCTACCTCCCGCGCCACAGTCGCCCCAGAACATTTACAGAGGATTGACAAGCTGATAATAAGACAGAACAAACTGAGTAAGAAAATAAGAAAAATAACTAGATTGAAGCTTTAAAATATTTTATCTGATAAAATGTTTTTTTTTTGTTTGTTTTTTTTTGCTGCCGCTTGGTTAATCTTGCTTTTTTAATATTGTGTACAGGAATCACCATTAACATTTTCCACAGGCATTTGTGATTCTTAAAGAATGAATCCTATCGAATGTTCGAAGGATTCACAATGTGATTTGTCAAAGCTCATTGTGTTTCCTTTAGGAGGATTTTTAAAGAAAAGCCCAACTTTCCTTTCCAGAATTACCGTGTAAATTATACCCACACAGCAAACTGCCAAGTAAATGTGACACACAGACAGTCTTGATTATAACTTGTGCAAATTTCAGATTGTTAATTAGTTACAAGCAGCTCAGTAGTTGAGTGCAAATGACAACAACTGGTGTTGTAAGTGTGTAATGTGAGAATATTTCAGATATTTGCCTCAAACGTTCCTTCATAGTGTTTGTATGTGTTATGTCCCATAATAATCTTACTGTGAATGTTCCTTTAACAGACAGATTCAGTTTCTTGATTTGGAGATTCCACCCCACAGCGATCTGTGACTAAGATTTACCGGCAGTGCTGTGGGCGATGAAGTGTCTTTTGTTGTCGGGGTCCCACACAGACTTGTTTGCATGTTGTTGTGCTAAGCAATTTCCATTTTTAACTCCACTGTTTGACCCACAAAAGGCAGTGGATAAAAGTGCAGCGTGTGCAGACGGGACTGATGGGATTTCAGGCTTTTGGCAGGTTTGTGTGGGCCAGTGGTGGCGACACAACAACGACAGCAGCGAGAGAGTTATGGGACAGTCCTGACCTCTGCTCCTTTCAGCGCTCTTTAAGCGACTCACAAACACAAAAGGGTTTTGTTCTGAATAACTGTAGAGAAATGTAGGCATTGGCAGGAAAGTCAACTGCTCGTGTACGAGACAAAGAAAAGGAAAAAAACTCCACAGGGAACCTTTAGGTAGAGATCATTAGGGTGAACATGCCGAGTTAAGAGTTTTAAATGAAACTCTCCCCTAAGCAGAGAAAAGCTCCAGGACACAAACTTTACCTCCCAAATCCAGTAGGTACAACTATTGTTTGTTTTTTTTCCCTTTTAGCACTGAACGGACACCGAAGAGACATTTTCCTAACTGTGATATGATAATGATGTTTTTAGTTCGGTCCTTCTGCATCTTTACGGTCTTTTACGAGGGTTCCGTTTTTCTGCCAGCTGCTGGTCTTGGTTTGGGGGTCTTGGTTAGCTGTGCGGCTCCTGATCCTGCTGCTCCTCGTGCAGGCCCCCCGGTCCGTCGAACATTACACGCCTGCCAGGAGGACAGTGGTCAAAATGAACTCTCTTTGCATTTGCTGAATGTTTTGAATGACTTTTTTTTTACTAACGCCATAAATTGCATGTTGGTGCCTTATCGACTGAAACACTGCAAGGATTTGACAGGTAAATAACTTTTCATACGCACGTCTTTAGTTACAGATATGTTAAAATAAAACTGATTTTACATACATATTTCTTGTTCTTACAGAATTTCTGGGGTCATCAGCAGCTTCCTTCCTCCTGGCTGGTTTGGAAACACGTCTTCTAGGAAGTAATACATGTGACCAACACCTATTCCTGAAGAGAGAAGGAACTCATGTAGATTCAGTAGCTTATGGTATATTCACTTACTTGTTTTTGAAATAGTTATGTGTTTTTAATACATCACTATAATGTTTCTAAAGCTCTCAGTCTCATAATGCAAACTTCATGATTCACACGCAAACGAATGGTCAGAACAAAGTCTGGTTCCATCTTTAGAGACATGCTTCATACCAAGAAGGTCGACTATGATGGAGTTTCCGAGCAGCAGCGAAAATGCCACGAGCATCCAGGGGAGAAACGAGGCCTGGAAGTTCAGGAGGCCGAAGAAGCTCGTGCGCGTGAGCGGATGTCTTCTACTCCACACGTACACGAGCATGACGATGAAGGCCTGACCCAGGAAGAAGACATTGGCAAACGGGCCAAACAGCTGCCAGTCATCAGGTCAAATCCAATTGCTTTTCTTTTACTTGGGTTTGTGTTCTTCATGACAGTGAAGTTTAACGTGTGTTTACAGTGGTAACTCTGGTTGAAATGAAATGTCAAATTAAATATTTTCTCCTTTATGTGATGGATATGGAAGCCCACATCTTCCAGGAAGACATATTATTATTATTATTATTTAATTAACTTAATTTTTCTGAGAGAAATGCGCTTCCATAGATGAACTATACGTCTCCAAAGCTTTTCTCCCTCCTCTAATATTACCAGACGTTTGGTCAGAGCTGGTGGAAGCGAATCCTAAACCCTAATCAACAACATTCCCTTCATTTGAGTTAAACATGTTTCTGTCCTGGTGACCAACACTGTCCTGATATTATAGTGTTAGTTATATATATTTGCAGTTTAAGCTAAAGTGAGATAATGTTTAGTCATTTGTGCAACCAAGTGACAAATTTCTCAAGATGTCCCAGCAACTGTAGTTTAAACATCATTTGCAAGAAAACCTCCGGATTTATTTTACTCTGTCTTAAACATTTAAAAAAAAAAAAAGGATACAGTGATCACGATTCCTCCAAACAGGAACATGAAAACAAAGTCTGCTGTTCTTCCCCGGAAACAGTCTTCCTCCAGCATCCGACAGTATCGATAACTCGCCTTAGTTAAGGACTGTGTTGCCCTAGTGATGAAGGTATCACTCATAATGACACACTACGTATCTGGTTCCCGCCCGAGGAACCACTGTGATAAAAGATACAGAAAGATGATGTTGAACACGAAACTGAATCCAAGAGAACCAAAGAAGAGGAAGCTGGTTATCAGGCGCCAGATCTGGGAGGAAGAGATAAACCGTGAGGAAACACCTTTAAAACTCGATCACGTGTTGAATCCACATACGTAGTACATGTTACCTGGCATCTCCGGAGGATGAGGTCCGCGTTAAAGTTGAGCTGGAATGGGGTGATGACCTCCAGTTGCTAAAAGCGACAGTTTGAGATCAGTTAGCAGGCTTTAGGTTTTCAAAGCAACATTTTAGCACTAGATATATTTGATCCAAATTGGTGAGACACCGTTTCTCTTCAGTGGAGCATTTTTGATGCCGACCACCTGTCAGCGCATCCATTAGCTCCACCCCCTGTGGTGCTTTCTCTGCTCCGAGTCTTTGGCCCTTTTAGCTCTGTAAGTACTAGATGTTTGTCTTTGCCATTCATGTCACTCACACATTCATGCTGAAGGACTGAGTACGGAGTGTGTGGACCTCTGTCAGTTTTCACAGAACAGACGTTAGTAACGAACGGGTTATGACTCAGGGGGCTACCGAGGAGTTTTCTTACCACGGCAGCAGTGGTGAGGACGCAGGCAGTCGTGTACGCTCGGGTCACCACAGGGATCCGAAAATACTCCTGAGTGAAGCTGTGAGCCATCGCCGCCGCTGCTGCTGCTGCTGCCTGCCGCATCATCACTGTATGAACAGCACAGGCCACGCCCACTCCGCAGCACCGGCCAATCCGATTCCTCCATCACTTAACACCATCCATCCCGCGTTACAGTCAAGATGAAGGTGAATAAATTAGAAGTCTGAAGCATTTAATCCAAGTGTTATAACCTCCCATATAAAACGCTCATTAGTGTAAAAGTTTGTGAAATGAATCTTGTAAAAGTGCTCTACTAACATTCGCACAAGAACACAAAAATGATGTATATAATTAAAAGCAGTTAGCTGACTTATTTCAATTATCATGACTGAACATAATTTAAAAAAAGTTACAAAATAGCTGAAAGCTAAACGCATGTGTTCTGTTTCTGTATATGTCATATACAGTGCAGTTCACTCTTTTTCTCTGTAGTTGTTTCAATTCATTTTTTCCTTAATTAATCTGCACTCAATAATGAGAAAGTGAAAACTGAATTTTAGACTTTTTTGCAAAGATTTTACATGTCACATACAAATTTAGACCATTTGCATCATCACTTCAAATTTAGCTCAGCCTCCTTCCTGTCCCCATTTGAACAAGAACCTGATGGTCACTCTGACTGAGCTCCAGAGATCCTGTGTGGAGATGGGACCAAATTCCAGAAGGACAACGATCACCGCAAACCCTCCACTGATCTGGGCTTTATGGCAGAGCGACTAGACTGAAGCCCATTTAGAGTTTGCAAAAAAAAAAAAAGCACATAATAATAAACCACTGATGGTTCTGTTTTTAAAAGATAAACTGTTTGTGACTAATTTCTGATTCTAATAAACATAAAGTACTGTTTTCACTAAAAACTATATTGATGGTAATAGTGTTATGAAAATTATTTAGATTTATTTCGTTTTAGAGTTGAATTCAAATGTTTCCTGGCTTCATATTTTTTTTATTAAAGTGGATTTTGGTAGAGCTGTGAAATTAAATCAAAAATGGAAACATTTCACTGCACGTCATTTTTAAAAAAACACGTTTTGATTACATTGTAATAGAGAATTAGCCTCAATCTTCTCAGACAGTTTGTTAGAAAAGGTTATGGTTTTATTAAAAAGAAAACAATATGCAGTTCATACATTTCAATGGACAGCGTAAAGGCTACATATGAATAAAACATCATCCAAGACATGTATGTACGAGAAACGTCGGACATGTTGTTTGTGTATAAATATTCTTTCAGAGCAGAATTCACGCTTAATACTTAGGTTGAACAACAGACTGTGTGATGAAAAGGGTTCGGACTCATCAGTGGCCTGCACTGAGAAACCAACATGTGATGGACACGACAGTTCTCATCCTGGGTGTCCTGACCCCCGATCGGGGTCCACCAGATCCTGTCACTATCCAGCAGTGGTGGAAAAAGGAATCAGATCCTTTACTTAAGGAGAAGTACGAAGAAGAAGTAAGAAGAAGACCAATACTTTGTTACAAGTAAAAGTCCTTTTTGTGTGAAGTATTATCAGCAAAATGTTCTTAAGGTATCAAAGTAAAAGTACACATTCTGGAGTAAAAAGTCCTTTCTGGCTGATATATGAATACATTAAATGAATACTGATAGATGAGTGAGGAGGCAGTAGTTTATTGTTAAAGCTACTCAGGCTGGAGCTACTTTTAACTAATGTACAGATCTTAGGGACTGTGAGAAGATTAATAGGGAAAAGAAAATGAAAAAAAAATGTGTTCAGTTACACAGATTTAAGTTTTATAAATGTTTGTCTATTTTTCTTTTATGCGAAATGTTGAATACTTTTACCTCTTCGAGTGCTGATCAGTTATTAAAGGATAACGGTGGTTTACCAAACCTCACAGCGATGGTCCCACATGAAAAGTGACACATCGACAGCGACCACAAAGAACGAGGCTCATTGTTCCCCCACAATGAAGTACAATATTTTTAAAGCTGATAAAACTCGTTTTATTAATAAGTCAATCGAAAGAAATTTTATCTGCAATTACTATGATGCCTTAGTAATTCTTTTAGTTATTCTTAAACCAAACTAATATCAGCAGTTTCCAGCTTTAGAAATGTTTGTTTAGTTTTTCTTCATGTTCCTTTGTATCCGTTTAGAATCAAAAGAATTTAATCGACCAATTAAAAAAAAAGAAAATAGCTGATAGTCACTGTGCTACAGTGTTTGCTTCGGAAATTTAGTCGAATATAATCAGAGTAGTAAAACATGTAAATACTTAAAGTACAAGTACCTCAAGGTTGTACTTCCACCGCCGCCCTTTGTGATAAAAAAAACAAAGCCTGAAAAGCCCAAACGGAGTGAGCGACCATGTTGACAAGCACTGATCCTCACAGCAGCTGCTTTCCCTGAACGTGTTAACCTGAACCAGAGCACCAAACGTCACAGGCAGGCGAAGACGTCATCAACGCCGACATTAAGAAAAACCTCAGTTTTCCTGCAGGGCACCGGCGTTGAACTCCAGATGGCAGCCTGGTGCTTTTCATGCAGCCGAGGCCCAGAGACCGGTGTTGGAAGAGTGACATCAAAACTTCAGCACTTTGTCTAATCTGTGCAAATGCACAAAACTTTGTTGAGTCTGGGAATCAAAAGTAGATAACATGTGAAGCAGACATCAGAACAATTCAACAGTCACGCTGAAAAGTCGGTATACTTCACATATTCACACAAAAGCTGTTTCTTTTGCAGATTTCGTGCAGATTCGCTTTACATTCTGAAATGGTCCAAATGTGTGACTGATGTCTGGGTTTAAAGTTGAATGTCAGTGCCGTCTGATGCCACTCTTCAAACACTTGGCCATTAACAAGTCCATCCAAGCTGGAATGGAAAATAGAAAACATCCACTACATGGGTTAAGACCGTCGGCCTGAAAACTGAAACCAGTCAGAAATCTCAGTTTGAGGCTCACAGAAAAGGAGGTGAGAACGGTGTTGTTCACATGTATGACACTGTCTTCAACACAGGGGCCTGATCTCGGCCTTACGGTGGCAAAATGTGCAAAATAAATATGAGTGTAGCTGCACAGGAGGTGCCAAGTCTGAAAGAACATAACCTGGTTTTCCTGAGAAAAGGTGTAATTGATGTGAGTATCATCAAATGGACTAAAGCCTGAACAGAATGAAAGGGAATCGACCTCCTATCTGCAGTGTGATGGTCTCTGTTCCAAAAGCTCCTCTTCATTAGATGCTGAAGATGTGATTCTCAAAGGCTTCTGCAACCGAAAAAATCCATGCCGATGTAGCGAGGGTAGCCCTCCAAAGAGTTCCTGCCAACGGGATCGAACTTCCAGTACTGTCGTCCTCGAATAAAGTGAGCGTAACCTGGAAGATGGACGACACAATTGGCATCAAGGATGTTGATGAGAGTTTGGACAAAATAGTGAAAAGAGTACAAACAACCTCTGCAGCAAACAGAATTTAAAGACCCTTCAAATAGCAATGTGCTCCAGAAAGGACTTTTACTCAAGTACTGCACTTAGGTTCAAACTTTAATCCTGATTTCACATTAGGTTTCGCTGGCTACGCTCAACCCCCCTCTGCAGAGCCCTTGAGGTTTAGGTTGTAATCAAATCACGATAAAAACGAAAATGCGAAATGTGCAAATCAATCAGAAATCATTGCAATTATCTGGTTGGTTAGAAGGGTGAGTCCGATTGTCTCTGCCACTTTAACTGCACTCCTTCAACTCGACTGTTACGGTTTCCGTTACGGTTTTGGGACCTTACCATACATGTCCCTGAAGGTGGCATCCACGTCGTCTGGAATGCCGCTCCAGTCACGCATGCTACGCGGGTACACGGACTCCACTCGGTTTTCCTGGGGGCTGAACCTCCAGTAGCTGCCTGACTTGAAGAAGTAAGTGTTGTAGTTGGACTCGTGACCCCAGCGCAGCGCCGCCTGGATCCCAGACACAGACAGACCCAAACTTCTGATGGATTCCGGTCCTCTGATCTGCATCTCGGCATCGAACACCCAGTAGTTCTCACCTGCCCGGAGAGACGGTCGTTGACTTTTCACTGCTGCACATTTCATTTTGCAGGGTAGTAGTGGAATTGGAACCCTCCATCACCCGTCTCCTGCTGAAGTGTCTTTGAGCAAACCCTTTACCTACTCTCTCTCTTTTGTTTTAACCTGCCCTGTCAGATGTAACCACATGATAACGTTTCCCCGGTGCAAAGTGAGGCGTGACTCACACAAAGTGGAGTACATTGAGGTAAAATCCACTTTGGGGAACTGTTTGGTGAAACCAGTGAGGACAAGTCTAATCACATTCTGTGTTAATTAACATTTTTACATCTATTTAAGCTTTGCCTAAAAACATCTGACACTTCTGCACAGTTATCTCCCCCCTGATCATCCCTTCACATGAAACCATAAACCACAAAGCTACCTTGGAAGAACCAAATATTCCCTGACTTGTCTTCAAAGGCGGCGTCAATGTTGTCGGGAATCCCCCTCCAGTGACGGGACGCCAGCGCCGGGTAACCGCTCTGCAGGTGCCCGTCCCTGATCCTCCAAACGTAGCCCGACTTAAAGAAGAACAGCTCGCCGCGGATCATCGACACAGCATCGAAGTCCGTCTGGCAGGCGTCGGGCTGGAAAGGAGACAGATCATGTGTTCATTTCCAACATGCAGAGATACACATGAATGTGAGTTTTATTGCTGTTGCAGCTTTAAAGCCACAACTTTCATGTGAACACTGCTTCAGTGCTGCAATGCCAAGATGTAAAAAGCATCCAAAGCACAAAATAAACCCCCAGTTCTTGCTTGAGAGAAACTTTAAAGAGACAGAGGTGTCTTCTGCCTTTGACCCTCATCCATCATCTGTGGTGCAGAAACACTGTATGATGTGGCTACGCTCAAAGAGGCTTCTACTGTAGAAGTGTGTTAGAGTCGCACAAACCAGACTCTTAGAGCATTAAACCCTTGAAACCGTCCCAAAACTCTTAGCAACAAGAGCAACTCCAGCAGCTAATGTGGACTTGTGCTTACTACAAAGCCCTTACATTTACATCCTAACTGATGGGTTTGGGCTCAGACAAGATAGAACCTAATGTGACGGATTAAGCCTGACTCCACCCTGCTTTAATCCATCCTGGAAAAACTACAGCGCATGATGATTTGAGTGTACTGTAGGCTTTTGTTGGTCTGAATCTCTGCTAACACATTGGCGGTTTGGGTTTTCTTCATAGGAACAGTGGTGGCGACAGCATGCTGAGGCCTGACTTATCCATCATCCTGTGATGAGTTAAATCTGAAGCTGATGGGATCATTATTATTTCAGCAGGTGTTTGGGAAGTTAAAGCATCACCAAAGAGATTTTGGAAGATTTTACCATCTAAACTAAGATGAAATCCTCACGGGGGCATTAGAGGGCAAGTCATGAGATCAAGAAAGTTAGTGGGTTTTATCCTGGTCCAGTTCAGGTTTGCAGGGTCTGGTTTGGATCATGTTAATCGTGTTGTCCATTCGTCCCTTTCTCTTGGACACTATCTCTGAAGCACAGCTGGATGAACATAAGCCTGGACAGTCAAAGGTTGTCTTACACTTGTCAAAGTGTAAAAAAATATTTATTTAGACTTTTTAAATCTCAACCGTTCACTTGCTATTGGAAGTTTCATAGCTTATTTTGAGCTTAGTATGTGTCATTTATGTGTTACCTGATGATCATTTCCTTAAAACCGTCTCCCAATCCAGATCCTGATTTTACACTAGTCACTAGGGCCGTAGACCTTGTTGTCGTAAACTAAAACGTGTGTCTGCATCAGCTTCACTTACATGAGGGAGGATCTCATTGGTCTCTGGGCTGGCTGGTGTTTGGGGCAGTGGTGGGGGCGGGGGCGGCGGTGTGGGGAGGACTTGCGGATGAGCTCCGTACAGGTACTGGATGCCTTGCTTGTCATCCTCGCTCAGCCTCAGCGGGTAGGAGAAGGAGTAATAGGCTGACATGATGGCTCCGGGCTCACGGGAGTGCTGCAGGCCCAGGACGTGCCCGAACTCATGGGCTGCAACCTGGAGAAGGTCTGTGCCTGCGGGCGGGTAGACAAACCTCAGAGAATGCAAAACCACACCTGACTCAAGTGCTGGCTGAAAACAGATGAAGGTGTTTGTTTTGACCTGCAGACGGTGGGGATTTCGCTACCTGACATGACTCAGAGCCAACACCACCCAAAGAGCCACAGAAATGTGCCCTCACTGCCTCCTGTTTCCTCTGCAGCTCCTGGTGCTACAGGTGTGTCAGGTTACCTTTCACATCAGGTAACTCAACAAGTGACGTTACATTTGTGGATTAACGGGCATAAGACGTAACTGAGGGAGGCTATCAGAACCATCCCGCTGCACCAAATACTCGCAACAAATGTGGACTCATCCCAACCTGATGCCCTACCCATTGAGCCACAAGGCCCCGCCCCCCCTTTTTGGGACAGAACAGTACAGAATAACACTGAAGCTGTTTTTAAAATGTGCAGCATGATATAATTTCTTAAATATTTGTTATGCTGGGTTTTATTGGATCAAGTCCTATAAAATTAAAAACTATTATGAGGTGTCACTGTGGTGACACTTTGGTAAAAACATCATTTAAAATAATAACTGTAATTTTCTGAAGCAGTCAGGTGATGGACATTCCACAACCATTGTGAATGAAATCCATCATCATTGGCCACAGAGACCGGTTTGTTCACTAGCACGAGCATCAATAGATCAGAAATGTTTGCACCACACATCATCTGCTTTGGATAACAGGAAATCTGTAACTTTTTAATTTTATTTTGCTCTCACTCGAGAGTTAAAATGGGGGAATGGAACCTGCAATAAACAGTGTGAGGTGTGCAAACTCTGAGCACGATGAAGCTGAGCTAAGATGTTTCCAAAATCTCAGATAACAGTACGTTGTTAGACTCCATCTGCTGCTGAAATCCAGCATCAATAGGCACAGAGACCAATTTGTACAGAGCCAAAATCTTTTAATACCAGCAGGATTCCCCACTGCTGCTGTTCTGCAGCTGCTGTAGAAAAGAAAGCTTGAGGGTAGGTGGGGTCATCAAAAAGAAAAATTAGAGACATTGATCCTCCTGCAATTCACTGGACATCACAGACTTAAAAATAGCATCTGAGGATGCGGATTTAAAGTGAACTCCATACAACGAAGCTACAGGAGAGACTGTAAATGCTTTTTGGACAAATTCACATTGATTTAAGACTTTTTGCTGAGTGCAGACACAGAAAGGAAGAAATCTTTGTGCATTTAACTCATCCACCGTCTCCATTATCCCCTAGACTCAACACAGAGAAGCTAATTCAGACTCGTGTCCAGGGCTGCAGTTCAAACACATTATGGTTCAGAGCATCTGAAGAGGCTCTGGAGCCAAAAACGGTTTGTTTTAGGCAAATCAGAATCCATTTTTGTTTATTTTAATGTCTGTATGTTGATCGTGGTCTTTGTTAAGTGGTGTTTCATGTAAAACACTTTCTGTCGGCTGTATTTTCATGTCCCACTTATGTGCACAATAAAAGTCCATAATCCTGAAATGGGTGTAGGATGTTGGTTTTAGGGGAAATGTAATTTAAAAGTTCAGACTGTTTACTGCACATTAGGGATCAGCGGTTCACATTAAGGGTCAGTGGTTCGATCCCCGGCCCTGGCTATATGTTGAAGTGTCTCTAGGCAAGACACTGAACCCCTAACAGCCCGTTCCCATCCCCAGCTGTGCAGCAATTGGGGAGGGTTGCGTCAGGAAGGGCATCCGGCGTAAAAACTGCCAAATCAACATGCGGACAACGTCGCCGTGGCAACACTGAACTCACAGGATAAACCGAAAGGATAAAAAAAAAACCCAAAAAAAACAGCATCCTCCTCATACTGAAATACTACCAAACCTCCTATCCTGACAAATCTACAACCTTTCAATGTGTCCACTTTGATGTGTGCACAGTAGCTCACAGACAGTCTCCTAACTAATCGAGGGGCCCAGGTCCTTGTGTCGACTAAATTTGTTAAAAGAGAGCAAAAATCCCGATGTTTGTTTAGTAAAAACGGTTTCTTTGTGCTCTCAGTGTCACACTCACCCATGTGGTTTCCGAGGGTCCACGCCTCGTCGTAGTCAAAGTGAATGTCGCCCTGTCTGTGGGTTTTTGGGAAGAAGGCGTGAGCGAGAATCCCACCCGGGCCGTCGAAGGGAAGGTTGTCTCCGTGCCAGTACCTGCGGTACGTGGTGCGTGAATCAAACAGATTAAAGCCTGATACCAGTGGACGGACCTCAGCTCTACAGCTGGTTCAATATCTGTAGGTAAAAGGTGGCGCGATAAACAAGGATCACGGTGAATTAAACCATCAGTTTTACCACGAAGGCTGCAACTGATGCAGAGTTCAACACATTCTCATGTTGTGGTCATTTGTGTTGTCTGGTCAACAGTAACTAAAAAGCCACTTATTTTGATTATCATAAAAGACTAAGAACACAAGAAAACAATTACTTTTTTGTATCTATTATCAAAAAACAGCTGTTGGAGTAATGTTTAATATTTTAATGTCAGCCCTAAAAACCAACACAGAAAAGCTAAATTACAGCTTAGTGTAACATCTGCAGACATCAATAAATAAAACTGTAAAAAAGTCTTTTTTAAAAGCCTCAAATCATGGAAAGAAATCATCACTTTACGTTGGGAATTTCATGCTTGTAATCATCTTTGACTTGCTCATTTTATTTCCCGCCTCCTTGTTTATTGCATTTTGTCACACACGCAGGATTTTAATGTTGGTTGTGGATCCGTGTTTTTGTTTTTTTGTTTTTTTTTTTTTGAAGGGAAAAAAACAAAAAGAGCTGTAACAAATGAGGCTTCCATCAAAACCACTTTTCAAAACAGGAAAAACAAGAAACAGCTGCAGGAACAAACAGCCCGAGCTACATAAGACGCAATGAGGTCATTTTAAAGATGACACAGATCCCCCCATAAAACACTGCAGGTTGTAATCTGCTTGTCCCGTCTTGCTCTGCCCCCTCCTGCGTCGCTTTGTGCTGCTCTCTAAAGCTCTTTGTAACCAAAATCAGATCTGAAGTGATCAGATTCTGTCGGCTCAAATTGCTGAACACGTTCAAACGTAGAACCCTTCGCTGCTGTGGACCAAACAGAGCTGAGGCAGAGAAAACGCCGTCGGACTTTCACAAGAACTTAAAAACTCTGTTGATTTGTTTCCCAAATGCAACTTGTTGTCTAGGTAAATAAAAGTAAGTTATAATTTTACAGACATTTTGTCAAAAATATTTAGCAAATCAGTGTGATATGCGTTTTTAATATCTTAGATTAACTAACTTGATAGAAAGGCGATGATGTGTTGAAACTAATGTAAATGGTAGAATCCTGACCCACACTGAATTCCAGCTGGTGCTGGTAATGCACAGCTTTGTTGTTTGCCAACCACCGAAGAAGAAGGAGGAGGAGGAGAAGGAAAAGAAAAAGGAGGTGGAGGAGGAGGAGGAAGATGTGCCTGTGCTCCTGACCTGAATGCTTGTTTTACACATCTCTGGATTCTTCCTACATGATTCTGTAAGTCAACTTTACTCTCTTCATCTGTGGATTGGACTTGGACAGATATTGGATTTTGGACTTTTTGAACTAGTTTAACCTAAGTTCTCTGTACCTTGAAGCCATGTGTTGCACCCCGGGTGCAGCCATCTTGTCCTCCTGCTGTCTCACCTGCTCCCCTCACATCCAGACCAGATTCCTCACCTTCTCCTCAGCCGCCTCAATAACTCACCTCCTACCTAAAGAACCCACCTTATATAACTAGCTTAACTTGCCAACCATATCCTTACCTGGGTCATACTCACCTGTACTTCTGCTGCCTAGTGTCCCAGCAGTTAAATGGTAAATGATCTGCACTTATCTAGTGCTTTTCTACCTATTGGCAAAGCGCTTTACACTGCTTCTTACACACACACACACACACACACAGGGAGCAACTTGTGCTTTATGCTACTTGTGTATCATAGATTTCCTCTAATACAGTACAGTGTTTAATGTAATTATAAGTTTGCTCTAACGGCAGGTCTCACAGCTTTCTTTGTGGACTTTGCATGTTCTCCCCCGGCTTGCGTGGGTTTCTTCCGGGGACGGGTAAAGACATGTTAGGGCAATCGGTGAATGATTTTATTCATTAGTTTCTACTTGATTAGTCTTATAACTACTATGTGAAGGGGCTGTGCAGAGTGGGGTGGTGCATAGCAGATAGTAGAAGAGCAGAGTGTGGAGGTGGAGAGCTGGGTGGAGCACAGTGGGTTTGAGCCAGAATCTCATGCTAGTGCTAGTAGCTTTAAGGTCAGAAGCCAAATGAGTCAAGAGTCATTTCCTGTGCCCTGTAGTTTGGTGTTTGATACTTGGTTTAAAATAATTTCACAGCGTGTTTGTTTGTGAACGCAGCTCTATGCGCTGGCGATGCCGGCGATATAGAATTAGATTTAAACAGGTAGAATATGACAAACGGTGAGGAAAGGAAGATTAACTTGAGCCCCTGGCATTGTCAGTGTCTTTCTTCCAGCTCTGTGGGAAGGGAAACACACTTAACGCCGAGGTGGAACTGTGACCTTTGAACCCTGATCATGCAGCACTGGGTTGTAAATCTGTTGTGGGCTTTTGACAAATTAAATTTGGTGGATTTCTCTGTACACCTCAGCTCTCCCACCTGGTGAAGTCGATGCGGATGTCGGCCTTCCCACTGTGGACCTCGGTGAAGGTGAGCGGCGTGACGTCACTCCAGATGTTCAGCGCTTCCCGAAAGACGCGTCGAACCTTTTCCTCGCCCATCTGCCAGGGGAACCGGACAATCCTGCAGGCGATAGAGGCAGGTGTTAAACCAGAAACAACTAAACCTATTTCTCTATCATAGGCAGATGGTGCAATCCTGATATTAAAGAGGTTGAAGTTCCATGCAGGTCCATAAAAATAAATGCAAAAAATGTGTTTAGTCCTTTTTGTAGTTTTTGGGAAATGTTTACTCTCCATAAAATTATTCTGTCCATAGCAATGCTGAGAGGGAGCAGTCTACTTCCTGTACAAAGAAGATAAGAGGGCGCCATTGTGTATGTGCAGCGTTGATCGCGACGTGAACCTTTTCACCTGTCACACCTGTGTTCCCAGCTGTTGGGGATTTAAACTGTCCACGCTTTTTAAGCCTGGTAACAACTGGAACACAGAGCTGTAAAACGATCAGTCTTAGAATTAAGTTATGGGCAATACATTTATTTTTACCTGAGCATCTTCACCACAGGTTTACTGCAGCTGTGCATCGTAGACCTGGACTGAAGATAGTGCATTTAGTGGATCCACATCACTATTTACAGCTGTGGAAAAAAGCTCCAAGTGAACCAGTAAACATATTTATCTTCATAATGAAAATTCAACAGTCATTTTTCTTCATTTCCTTCCTAATGTTATCCCACATGAATATAAATGATGTCTTCAAAGTGGTCTGAATAAAGGTCTTAAAGAGTCAATTTTGACTTGTTGAAACCTGCATAACCATGACGAACTGTTGGATTTTTAAAAATAAGGCTCTTCAGCTTTTAAGATAAAATAGGGAAACAGTTATTTGTCCCACAGTGGGGAAATTATAGCAGCCGAATGTGAAAATGTGAGGTGATTTTGTGCAATGAGAAAAATCTACATTATACAAATAAGTTTACAATAACACAATCAATTGCACAAAGGTTCATTGTTATTGCAGTTTTACAATCAAAAGTAACGATGTCGTAACATACAGACAATCGTTTCATGCAAACACTCTAAACTGGTCTCAGGCAGCACTTTAAACCGACAACACATACTGCTGTATTTAAAGAAGCTCAGGTGCCGTGTGTGTGTATTTCCACCTCCAGAGGACACACACACTCACGGAGGAAGTGTTTATAGCTGTTCTCAAAGCTGAAAAACAAAGTGTGAAAGTTCCCCTCACAGAGTCAATAGTCAAGACAGACTTTAAATACTGGGATGAGAGAACACATGTTCATTCATTCACTTTGTTGCCATTGTGAAACATGCCGCAAAAAGTTGTGCAACGCACTGAAAGAACCAGCTGAGAGAAGTGAAATCCTCGGCTCGTGTTTCACCACTGCACGGCGGCTGAAGTTCGGATTGTTGCTTCCGCTCACGATGTGAGCGAAAGGCTGACGGAGAAGTTTAAACGCTCTGGGTGACACGAAGTCTGTTGGTGACACGAGGGCACTGCAGCCACTTGTCTAACCTGCAATCTGTGCTGCTTTTGATGTCGGTTTTCTTTTTTAGCCTGTCTCTCATCTCTGTGGTGAGGAATTCTTACTGGTTTGGATTTGGAGGAAAAAGCTGCTGCATCACTTTAAGTGGAGCTGGACTGGTTAATTTTAAAAACAGTCCTGAAAGTCATTTGTTTCATATATTCGTGTGATTTGGCTGCTTTGAAGATGCCAGTTGCACAACAAGGGTTTTCCTCAGTGCAAAGTTCAGATGCTCGAGCTCATCAGTCGTTGCACAAACACCCTGCAGCTAACAATGAAATACTTTCCTAAAAGTGACTCATCAGACCCACACTCTGCAGGTAAGTACACCTGGGCTTTGTGACGCAGGTTTTCCTCCTGCTACACAACAAATCCCTGTTACGTGGAAGCGTTTACAGTCTCTAATGTAGCTTCTTTGTTTGGATTTTACTTTAAATCCGCATCCTCACATCCCATTTTTTTATTCACACTCTGTGATGTCCAGTGAATTGAAGGGTGGGTCGACGTCTCTAATGTTTCTTTCGATGACCCCAGATTTTGGTCTCTGTGCCTATTGATGCTGGATTTCAGCAGCAGATGGAGTCTAACAACGTACTGTTATTTGAGATTTTGGAAACATCTTAGCTCAGCTTCATCGTGCTCAGAGTTTGCACACCTCACAATGTTTATTGCAGGTTCCATTCCCCCATTTTAACTCTCGAGTGAGAGCAAAATAAAATTACAAAGGCAGTGTTAGGCTCAGGCTGGTGTTTTTCTATACAACAACAAACCTCTTTCTTGAAGTTACAGATTTCCTGTTATTCAAAGCAGATGTTGTGTGGTGCAAACATTTCTGATCTATTGATGCTCGCGCTAGTGAACAAACGGGTCTCTGTGGCTTTTGATGGTGGATTTCATTCACAATGGTTGTGGAATGTGTTTTGGTTTTTTTTTACAGACCTTGTCCATCACCTGACTGTTATTTCAGACTTTTGCAGTATTTGTGACATATTATATTACTCACGTACTTTACGTGATCTAATAAAACTCTGGATAACAAACACTTAAAGGGCGGCTTCACTGATTCTGAACTTGCTTCCTTTGGTTCTTTTGAGTAGAACATGTAACTGCCATAATGCATCCCTCCGATTTCCCTATATTATAACACACACGGAGGAAATAAATATTATATTATGTCTGTTGCAGCCCTGTGTAAATTAAATTGAATTTCATAATAAGACCAAAAGCGGACACTTCGCTGGAGACATTAGCCTCTAAATATGTGTTACAGATGTATAGTTTTTAACAAGGCCTCAGTAATTTTGGTCACTATGGTTTTTAACACACAAACAGTAGGAAATGCTGCATTTTGTATGGACTATTATTTGTGTTTGGACTACGCAGCGGATGAATCCACATTTGGTGGGATTGTTTGGCGCAGCAGGACGGTGCATGCGGGACTGAACCAAAACAAGCTGCAGCGCGTGCAGTCGTCATGTTGATGAAGAAAAATCTGATTAGATGACAGCAAGAAAAACATTCACATGACTGAACCTAGTCTTTAATTTTAGGAGAAGATCAAAGCAGAAACATACGGACTGAGGTTGTAAATATAAATCAAATCTTTCAGCCCTTTAACGTTTTGCAGCTTCTTCTGCTCGCGAGCATCACAGCAGCTCAAACTGACCCGGAATGACTTCTGCTGTCGTGCCAGAAGTCGCTTCACTCTCAGCTCTCAGATTTCAGTCATGAAGAAGGACACGGTTCCCATGTCGGGTGATGCAGACGTAAAGCTTAACTTTGCAGGTTGTTAGCCACATCAGTTATCACTGTGAGCTCTTTGTTGCTTCCATCCAGCAGAACCTTATTAGTCTGTGGCCGCTGCTGCTATTAAAAGCCCCCAGCCCCCCCCCCCCCGCTCTGCCTGTCTTCATATACTGTTACCTTAAGGAATGATTACAATGAAGGGGACCCCAGGAGACGCAGACACAGAGGCAGCAAACAGCAGACGACTGCCAGACACTCGATGGTGCCAAGACCTCAGATGAAAGAAAACCAGCACCCTCTTTTTTCACCAACATGATTTCAAGACTTCATTTAAAGAACCTCCCATTTACATTTTCCCCCTCGAGTTCACCACTCAGGGGATCTGAAGTCTAGCAGAACCTGTCTGCAACACTTTTCCCCCTGTGAACTTGTAACCAACCTGCAAAGTCATTCTTCAAAGCTGCAGGATGTCGAGCAGAAGCCATCTGTAGCTGGACCTTTCCACATCCAGGAGAGAGAAAAAACTCCTCCTTCATTTGCACTGGTCATGAATCAAAGTCCAGTATTTTCTCTCTCTTTTAGTTCCGGTATTCATCGTGCTTAAAGTCCACTTGTTTGCTTTTTGTGGAGCTTTTGACCAAGTCACACACTGTTATTGCAGGCGTATTCTGTTGTCATGAAGCTACTGCATATACTTTCAGACCTCAACAATCTATTACACTGAGCGCATTCGGGACTTCCTGTCTATGTTGGAGCGTCACTCTCGAACTTTAAAACAGCAGTTACATCCTGCAGGAGAGATAACTACAGTACTTTGGATATCAATTATATATTACTAAAATATACATCCATGGAGATAAGAAAGTTTACCTCGACTTTGACTTTCAGCGGTTGAAGTCACAAATAGCAAACATTGTACATTTAACACCATTGTTGGCCAACAAATATCACAGAAAGAGCAAAGGTGTGGAACAGTCCAGGAGGTTTGTTCATGGGTTCACCATCAGGAGAACAGTGAACATCAGTGGTGAACATGGATGCTACTCTCCAGAAAGACCATTTCTGCCTATCTGCAGTTTGACTAGGACCACGTGGATAAACCTTTTAGGCTTATTACGTTTGACAACAATCAAGCTCTGCACCCCAGGAGGCTGATAAACAGGCACTGGAAATGCGACAAATCAAAACATATGTGTAGGTTTTTGGTCCCATTTGTTTGACTGCACACTTGGGGATTCGGTTTGGAATTCTGGTGGATGACTCCTCTAACCACTGATCCACAGCTACCCCATCATCATATTTATGAAGAAAAAGTGTTCACAAACTTTGAAGCACCACAGTAAATCTTTAGTTCAAGTCCTATAAGTAAATAAGACAGTTGCAGGTGCATTTGTACCTGTAGGTGAGGTCCGTCTTCTCCAAACGTCCCCCGTACAGGACAAAGCGTCTCTGGCGGCGCTGCCACCTGTAATGTATGTCTTTGTGGGCAGGGTAGTCCGGTACGCCGCAGCGAGGTCGGCTCCACGTGTCGGGGGTGTTCTTGGACAAACTCACCTCCGTCACCGAGTCTTGAGGGTGAGAAACTTTTGCTCTCTTCTTTTCCGAGACCTGGAACAAGACAACAAACATGTAAATAGCAGGGAAGAGAGAGGAGACCTGAGGCAGATGTGTATCTCAGTGCTGACATCATTTTGAACTTGAACTGAACACACACACACATAATTAAGTCCCTAACCCATTTGGTTTGCTCCACTTTTGGTCCCACAGTGTCCCATTATCCTTAGTACCCACCCCCTGGGTGATCTCTGCTCAATTCCACAGAAGCAAATTCGAGTCGTCCCATCGTCATTTCCTTTTCCGCTACCGCAAGGAGCGGCCTGTGGGAAAAGACACTATCGATATCTGGTGAAGAAATGAAGGTAATTACGTCTATCTGAGCTCAAAACCTCTGAGGCCAGTGCTGTTTTACTGATGTACTTGTTGCTGCTGGGAGTATTTGGATACTTGCACGTAAAATCAGTAGAATAACTGTTGTTTACAGTGGATCTTTAAGCAACGGCGAGGGGCCCAGAAGAGCACTGACAAGCCCTGTTGAGACGGGCCTTCTAAAAAGCTTCAGTCTTTCAATGCCATTAGTGGGCCTGGTGGATCAGTGGGTAGACCATCAGGTTGGGATGCAGAAGCCATTAAGCCATTAACGTTCACCTTGGTCCTGAGCCTGAACAAAATGGGACCTGGTTGCGGCAGGAAGAGCATCTGGTGTAAAAACTCATGCAAATCAATGTGCAGAACACTTTCCGCTGAAGGGACAAGCTGAGAGCCGCTGATCTTTCAGTGCCATTAAATCTAAAGTGCAGTGCTTTAAGTTTAAATTTCTTACTTCCCTTCCACTGCAACTCAACAGGGAAACAAACATTTTATACTAACCAGACTTTGGAAAATATCCTCTATGTCTCTCTGTGTTGTCCCTAAGACCGACTGAAGACTGGATAAGTTACAGATAATAAACTGATGGGTAGATGGATATGGTCAGTATGAACAGGAGGAATGAGGACGCCATGTAAAACCCGATTCATTTAGATTTAGGACATTTAAACAAGTTAAACTTTATACTTGTCCTTAAAAGCTAAATTATCTCCATGGGTTGTTTCCCACTGAGATGTAAAGTTGGCTTCAACGTCTATGCCCACACAGCCTGCTACAGCACAGCAGAAAATATAGAGTTTGACGGGAATAAACTTGGCTGTGACTATATAAATTATTAATTTGCCGCTCATCCCCAACACATGCATCCTAAAGATGTTTGTGTCTGTTTTAGAATAAAACTACATATTCAGTCATGACAAAGGACATTGCATCCATGTGATACAGAGACCGTGGACCCGTAGACTGTCAGCAGAGTCACACTCGGGTTTCCCGTGTGTTCCAGCTCTGCAGGAACCAAAGCGTGTCGTCGTTAGTAGGTTATGGGGAACAAAACCCAGCAGGATTCATGGAATGTGCTCCAGCCTGCAGAAACACAGCGACTGATGGCTCAGGACCACAGAACAAATAACACACACACACAAAGCATTTGGAGCTGCTTGTTTTTTTTGCTCTAAGCACCGGCTCATGTGCCCCCCCCCCCCCCCCCCCAGCTTTTCCTTAAATGGCTGTGAAGGAACTGCTGCCAGCTGTGTTTCTGCAGGTTTGCGCTGCTGCAGGAGACACGGGACAATCTCTTATCACAGTGTGAAATGCATCATGTGGAGTTTAGTCTCTGTTTGACGCTGGAGGAAGCTGATGGAGGTTAAACTGACCTGTAGTTTCTCCCGAGGACACTGACCTCATGAAGTGTATGGTAATTTGGGGATTTAACCAAACTGAGGAGAAGCCGACTTTTTTCAGCTGAAGAATTTTCAGCAGAAAATGTTTTAATATTCAAAATCCACGACGAATCCTAAAACTTTCATAATTCGTTTTCTATAGGGTGTAATCACCTGAAAATACTGTAAGAATCATATTTTCTTCAGCACTGAATGAGCCCAGAACAGACAAACCAAACACCAGCTCTACAGGGAAAATTTGTGTCTTCACGTTAAAGCAGCAGCTCGAATTTTGTGACACGACATTAATTCTTGGAGAAGGAAGACGGACAATCAGCATTTCTTTTTTTAAGTTTGAGAAAATTGGACGATCCTATTTAAAGAGTTAAAGGCTTGAGCACGTAGCATGTTCTGGCTAGAACGTAGAACGTAAGCTCATGGATCACTACTAGTGAACATCTTACAAATATTCTTCATATTTGAACACCCAAAAGACTCAGTGACCAGGAATTGCCCACAGCTGCTGATGATTATTGCTATAGCTTTACTAAATAATTGAACTAAATCCATCTTCACTGCCACTGAATGACACACACTGCATTGTGACACAGGGCCCTTTGCAGATAATTTGTGGACCGGAGATGTACCTTGCTTGCACGGATAGACTTAGAATTAGAAGCAGTGGGCAGCAGCCCCCAGGCACCTCTGGAGATAGCACTGAGTGTCTCGCTCAGGGACACAACTGGTGCATTGGCTGGGATTTGATCCTGCGGACTAACAAACACTGTCTGGACAGTGGACAGTTTACGCATTACGGAAAATCATGGATGTTGAAGTGTGGATAGCGGAGACAATAGAGTCTACAGAGGACTATGATCAAATAACTTTGTAATCAACCAATCAAAACTTCACTGGTACAAATGACTGTATGAATGAAAGTGCTTTAGAAATGACTGAACATTGATAAATAGTTGAACCAAGCAAAGACAATAAAAGATAAAAACGCCCACTAAACAAGAAAAAACAATAAAAAATTAAAGATGATAAAGCTACATCCAGGTACAGCTGTAGTGAGTGTACGTCTGTCCCAGTGGTGGCGTCAGGTTTGATATTTATAACTGGTATCTGTGACTGATGATGCCAATAACATTCATAGTGTTAGACGCCGTAAGTCGCTGCCAGAACGTAAACGCAGGTCGTTTTAGGTGTTTAACACACTGACCTCTGTCCCCAAACAAGACAAACTAGACTGAAGTGTTCAGCTGCCGGATCCCAATCAGAGAGGTCGGATGAGGGGAAGGGAGTGTTGGGTTTCAGCCTCATTAACTGAGTTACTTCTAAATTAGGTGGGGGTTGGGGGTGGGGGTGTTTGTCAGTTGACACAGAGACAGAGATAAAAAATAGGTTAAAGGACTAAATCGCCCCCTCTGCTTGTGTGTTAAATTGATTGTTTGACCTGTTCGACCCCACGGCTGGGTCAAACCCTAAATGTTCGCCAGTGTTCAAGGTTAAAGTCAAACAAGAGCATCGACTTCCTGTACGGCTGTTTCTGTTTTACTGAGCAGGAACCACAACTTGCCTTTTCCCTGTCTCCTGTTCAGCTCACTACTTCATTTGACTGCAAGAAAATATTCTTCAGATCATATTGAAATGCACTGAGAGAAATCCCAAAGCTATGCTCGCGTATGTGGCTCCCACTGAAAATGAAACCACAAAAGCCACTTGTGTGTAGTAAATGTGTGGTATGTGGATCATGAGTGTGTCTGTTGACAACAATTTAAGATCCGATGTACACAGGAATATTATCGATCAGGCTACAAAGTATATTCCAGACTGCTTCTATTTTTTATTTAAAGTTTAAGAAAGTAAAAGTGTTTTCCAGCTGAGAGTTGCACGACCCAGTTACAACTTAATAATATGTTCATTTTGGGGGAGATCTGTACGATTGCAGAGCAGCTGACTCAGCCACCGAGACAGATGTTTCAAACCTGCTCACATGCAGGTTCAGAGCCAACAATGGAAACTCAGTCGGGAGACGGTGAGACCAGGTTTGAGAAAAACCCCTCACAACAATTAGTCTGTCAGTTTGTGCTGAGAGCGCGAGAAGCCGGCGATGAAACTTGAAACTGTGCCACAGCCTGAAGGCAACATGGACACTTATTCATGCTGGGAACATGTGAATGTGTTTGTGATGGTGGTGGTGGTGGTGGTGTGTGTGTGTGTGTGTGTGTGTGTGTGTGTGTGTGTGTGCACTACAAGTATGGACACATCTAATGTAGCTTCTGGTTATAGTGATGACACGAGGTGCAAAGAGCAGCACAGGGGATCTGACAGTGGTATTCAGAGAGCAGAGGGAAACATGTCTGCACACGGAGCGTCTGGAGAGCGTCTCACACACACACACACACACACACACACTAGTCACTCAGCTGCAGCTTTACATGACCAAGACTCTGCATGGACGTGTAAAAAAAAAACAAAGAAAAAAACCCAGCGTACTTTGTCTCAGCAGTAATTATAGTTGTAGTAATTACGCGCAGGCAAAGGAGAACTTTTGCTGACACAGTAATACCGTCACAGCGGCAGCGTCAGGAGGAGAATGCTGTTGGGTCTTGTTGGGTCCAGGATGGATCGTGGAGAAGAAAAATAAAATCTGAATTTATGCTCTCATGTTTTATTTTCTTGTCAGCTTCCAGGCCATGGTGCGTGGGTTTTTGTCGTTTTACAAGCGACGTCTCGGTCCGCCGCTCCCCCCGTGCCTACTGGGGACTGACAACAAAGCTTGTTGAATTCTGAACACACCCAACCACAACCACTTTTAGCTTTTGTGCCTCAACAACAGCAAAATTTTAGGATCGTTTCCATGCCGATGAAGAGCACGTGCTGCCTTCAGGGACCTGTTGACAGTGTACTGTCGCACGGATGGGAAGACGTGTTGACCCCGCTTCATCTGCAGTCAACAGATTAATTGGCTAATTTATTTTTGGTCTTTTTATGGGATTTGCTAACTATAAAAATGTAAAAAAACACAAGCCTGAACTTTTAGCACCTTTTCTTACCAGTTTCTTTTGGCACTTTGCCTTTTTGTGATAGCAGCAGTAGAGACAGAGACAGGAAGTGTGGATCTGTAGAAAGGGACATATATCATCTAACAGAAACCGTGGTATGTGCTTTAATCATGATTGATTACCAGAGACACGCATGAAAGTGGGCCCCTGGGATCATTTTCTGTCTAAGTTTCATTGTCCTTTGTCTCTACAGGAAAACTGTCTGAGGTTTGGTGTTTTTTGGTGCATTTTTTGTCACTTTGTGGTCAATCTGTGTCAAACTGCATCGCATGTTGTCCATTTTGGCTCAATGTTTCTTCAGTCTTGGACCGTATTGTATTGATTTTTGGGTGTCTTTTGTCTCTTCAGGATAGGTAGTGTCTGTCCCTTTGTTGCCATTGTGTGTCTATTTTGTCCTTTTAAAGCAATTTAGTCTTTATGTCTCTTTGTGGCTTTTAACAGAGGCCAGTGACTTTAAAACACAAAATATGAACTGCTGCTTGATACAGTCTCTGGCCCCGGGGTTACTGATCTCTTAAGCCCCCGATAAATAATTCTGCAAGAAATCCATCATTAAAAGGCACAGAGACCAATTTGTTCGCTAGCACGAGCATCAATAGATCAGAAATGTTTGCACTACACAACATGTGCTTTGAATAACAGCAGCAGGAAATCTGTAACTGCTGCAAAAGTACCAGAAACTTTAGGGGTCAAGTGGGTTCAATGTAGAGGAAATTATAAAACTCGATCCAAAAATTATTCCAAGAACTCACAGAAATTCAAGGAACAGCCTCTACGTCGAAGCAAAACTGGTTTATCAGTTGTTTCGAAGAAGCTGCAGGTGATACTGGAAATGCTGCTGCGGAGGATCAGTTTCATAGCAGCAACGCTCGAAATGTTGGACATCGACTGGTCTACTGAAACTGTCTGAGGCAATAACAGTGAATCCGGATGACGGGAAGTAAGTCATGAGTGAGTGTTTACTTGAGGAGACAGATAAAGTTTCAATTTGAAGGGTGTGCTCTGACTGAAACAACAGGGACAAAGGGCCGCTTACAGTGAGAGAGGATTTATTGTGCCACATAAGGGGTGGGGGGGTTCATTTTTCATCAACAAATACCTCGTTATCTTCCGTTTTAACCCCCTAATCCAATATATCAGCAGAAGATCAGAACCAGCCGGCAGTGGAAGGTGATATAAACCATCTGGGCTTAAATCTCTTATCTTTTATGGAACAAAAACTCTTCTGCTCAGACCTCCGACTTGTAGATCCTCTGTCTTTCTGGCTCCAGGGTGACTTGCTGCTGATTTCACGGTCGATCTTGATTATTATAACAGCACATCCCCCAGGAGAGGATTAGTTACTGGGCAAAGTATGCCGTCTTTATGTTTTATTTAATGGTTCTGTTTGGCGTCTTTGTGTTGTTTGATGGTATGAAGTCTAGGTTTGATTTCACCGAGGAAACAGAGGTGGCAGCTTAAGGCCAAGGTAATGAGCTCGAGCCAAACTGGTGGAAGTCGGTGCATCACTGTTCATGTTCACTGCAGTTAACACAAGATTTATTTATGTGGGAAAGTCAGGATGGTTTTAAAACCAGAGAACGGATTACGGTCGGGAAAACGAAGCTGTTGCTTTATAAAAATGTCACGGGTACTGACTTTTTTTTGATATGATCCAATTCAAGCTCAGTTGCATTGTGTCCGATACGTTAATGATTATGGTCATGAAATCCAAACCAATGATCAGGTTTGTGCAAGAAGACATTTGTTGCAGGGGAACAGGACATTAAAGCACCTCACTTCCACGTCCCATAGTCTCCTCTGCACTGATGTAGCAATTTTGTTTTCTCCGTTGTCGACATGATGCAGGGAGATGAAAGGCGTCGAAACGCTGGGTTTGCACCTGTTATTTCAAATGGGGTGTCTGCCAAACGCTACAGTACAGAGCTTTTTGAACAGCCAGTTTAAGTCCATCAATCTTCAGCCGCTTATCCAAAAGTAGATACTCTCCAATAGGCTCTGGGTCTGACCAAGCGTCCCCTCAAAGTTGGACGTGCTCAGACACCCTCCAACAGTTGAAGCGTGGACTGACTGGTCAATTTAGAGTTGGTGCCAGAGCCAGATCCGAGCAGGTTCGACTTGAAAACCTTTTACTAACTAGTTCTCCACAGGCGGGAGAGCCACCTTGGAGCCACCTCATTCTCCAAACCAGACCTGAAACTAGCTTGGTCGTAAAATGGGAACCCGTGCATTTCCATAACTGCAAACTTCTCCGGTTCCTCCTTTGTTCTTTGAGTTGACTTCAAACTCACGGATGTGTGTTTTACGAATTCAAATATCTGACAGGATTTATTCAGTCAGCAGAATCACCAGCCCAATCTTATTCCCAAGGTGTCAAAAAGTGCCGCTTTGTCCAGCCCGCTCTCTGTTACCTGCTGATGCGTAGTGTACCTGTTTGCATCAGTCGGTCATCAACACTCGGAGCTTTCAGCGTAGTATATTGGAAACCCCAAGAATTTAATATTTGACGCCTAAAACAATAACATAGAATTTAAAATGAAAAGGTCTTGAATGAAGGTTGATGGTACGACAAGACACAGGAACATTCCACAGGAGACCAGGGTGATGATCATAACACAGCGTGGAACATGTGGTTACCGTGACGTTGTCACATATTAACACGTGGTAACATAAACTTACCCTGAAGTTGTTTTTACTAACCCTAAACTGTTTTTCTGTGTAAAGGAAGTTGTTCCCGTGGCATCAAAAAGTGCTCGTGCAGCGTCCTCTACTAATGCCAGCGTGTACTTGTGGCATCAATATGATGGACATAAAGGACATAAAGGACATTTCGATGACTTAGGAAGCATCATTATCTGACACGGTGGGATGAAAAGGTGTTGGAACCACCTGAAGGTTGGATGCTCCGCCCAACTGCTTCACCCGAAGTCATCAGCATTAAAAACAGAAAAGTATGCAAATGCGAAGCGACGTACAACGACGTTCCTGCCCCCCACCCCCCACCCCCCCCCCCCCCCACACACACACACACCCCACCCCCATTATGCTCCCAGAGAAAACAGGCACTTTGTGGACCCCGCTGCCTCGAATGCCACAGACACTGAGACATGTCCAGGCTCGCTGTTAATCACACACTCCTTTGTCAACAATGGGGAACAAATTGAGAAAACTGCAGATTAGATTTCCCCAGTGAAAAGACAACACAGACATAACAAAGTTGTCATCACAGGTGCAACGGAGCTGTGATAATGTGCTAGAAGACGAGTCATTTCTCATGTGCGCAAAGCTGCCGTTCAGCTCAACCGATTATCGCTGTGTCAGCAAGGACATGGCAGAACTCGGTGAATTACAATAAAACGCAGAAACACAGGCGACGTTTGAGCCCACTGAGATGGTCTTTGTGTCAGATTAGGCCTGTGCTTCGTTTCAGGCTTTAGAGTCCTGAAAAACTCCAAAACTGTCCAGTGATTTAGAAGCTAAAGCAAAGATTAGTTTGAGACTTTCCTGTTTCTGTTAATCACCTCATGACCTGTCTTATTTATCTAGTGACCCCTTGTCCCAGTCCTGGCCCTCAGGTAAGTGAACATGGACTCATAAATTCTTGATGGGACTATGCGGACAGACATGATGGACTAAGTGTGATGTGGACAGGGAATCCGAAATGAGGTGTCGCCGAAATTCTTGACGTCTTTTAGCCTCTTCGACTTTACACCCACTAGTTGCCTGCGTGTGTTTGTGAAAAAGCAGGATCTGCTGTGACTCAGAGCTTTGTGAAGGGGCCACGTCTAGCTGCGCATGTCCACCATGTCCTCCAGTCATGTGCACGTTCAGTGGAAGTCCAGATGTCCTTTCTGAATTTATCTTTTTTTATTGCAATATTTTGTTACATCTTCATCAAATGTGAAGTTGTCATTCCTTCACATTATGTTTAAAGAATGACGTTCTCATGTAATAATAAAGCCACAAATGTTCACCCATTTTTCTACTCGATCCAAAGACCTACTGCCCTGTTCCTGAATCACATGAAGTATTTCTGTCACTTTAACAAGAACTTTTGAAGCCTTGAGCTCCGGTACAGCGACTTTAATTTCAGTGTGTCATTTTAGACGTTTTAGAAAAGGACTGCAGTGGATGACAATAGACTGAAATTCAGCATCATGACGTGTTCCAGCCTGGATGCAGCCACTTTTCCTGTGATTTACAAGAAGATCATTGTGGTAAGATGAGTTTCTTTTCCTTGCGAAGTTTGTCTGTTTTCATTACTGTATGTCGTAGTTATGATAAACCAGGCTTCATTGTTGCACATGTCCCAAGTTAAACACGTCCTGAATGTCACATGTGTTTTCTTCCACTTTGACACACTGCACAGGATAAGACAAGCCATGATAGCCAGCCGTGCTCCACATCTGTATGGCTGATGTTGTGTTGGCCCAGTCAACATGTGACTGAGTGTCTGCCGGTAGCATAATCTGCATCACTGTTCTCACACTTCCTTCCATACTTTGTGAATTGTCTTATCCTGAGCCCGTCACCCAAGCAAAATGACAACATGTGTCTGTGTCCGATGCACTGGCCGGGACACAGTCCAGCTCCAGGTCACATGAAATAATGTACTGCAATAACAGGAGGACGCGAAACCAGAGCTTCGGTGCTGTCAGAAACCTCTCAGTCATTTACTCGGTAAACAAGACGGCTGAGTCGTACAAAAACTTCCCTTTCAACATTCTGTAACACTGACAACTATCATTAAGCAGAGGTTCCTTAGACGTACTAGTACACACAGACCAGTTAATACTCATCCTTAAAGTATTTTCTCTTGTAAACTAATAGTACTGTGTATTCAACCACTATTAGATTTGCAGTTTTAGCAACGCAACGACTGCATTTATTTCATAGATTAGAAATAATTGCAAGTGGCCGAAAATAATGGGAAAAACTGATTCAAAAGCTAAATCTACAGATCATCTCCATTTGCATTTAGCTTGTCTTGTCACAAAAATAGGAGCAGACGAGCAGGAAAAACCGCTCAAATCTGAGTAGACATTTCTCAGAGATGAGAGAACACAAGAAGTCCAGCGAGGAGCTGACTCAGCACCTGGTAGCTTCATCTGAAAGTGGGCTTTGTGGACAGATAGCAGCAAAAAATATTATGCATTCGATTTTGCTCTTCCGCTTGTGAATCTGTGAAGCTACAGTGAATCTGAGATCATCATCCAAGGACGTTCAAGACAAGCTAAGTGTAAAGGGGAGATCACTTGTCACTTTAGCCTAAAATTCTATTATTCCATCCTTTCCATGTTCATACAAAAGGAGATATAGAACGTTGGGAGGACTCTTAGATATAAATGGAAACTTTGGGATGTGCATACATCTTTATGCTCCTGTAAAAGTGAGAGGCACTCGAATGGTAAGGAGACACAAAGACGACATTTATGCTTTAATGACCTTGTTTTTTTTAACAAAATGCCAATCTTTGTAACTTCCTCTCTACTGATAAAGCGCAGCACAATGCAACTTCCCGATTCCTCTGTGCAGCGACCGTCTCTAAACTCTCTCCTCGACTCATCCCGTGACTCCAGGGACATGACAAAAACAACGCACCATACACACCAGTGTCCTACAACAATCTGCCCCAAACACTTGCATTCTTCTCAGTAACTGCTTATCTGAGCCGCCACTTTGTTTGGACAAATGACTGATTTGTCAGTGCAGGACATTCCTGTAAAAGAGCATGCATGCTAAACCTGCCTCGGTGGTGTAAATAAATGTTGGGCTCCAGGAAGTGCTACAGTACATGCTAAACAAAAGGAATGTGTAAGACGGCGTCCACACTGGAACCGATTAATATGAAATAATACAATGGAAAGGTAACGTGTGATCGCGTGCGCAGATCCCAGCAAAAATTCAATTATGGCATAAAAAGGAGAAAAGCCATGTAACCAGGCAACTGTGACAGGAACAGTAGAACCGTAAAGTGTCCCACTGACCCTTCTCTTTTTATAATGCTGTTGACAAAATGTCTTTCAGACGTCTGCCCTGCAGACACGGGAACTCAGCAACCTCTTCTTTCTGTCTTTCCTTTTTTTTTTTTCCATGCCCTCCTCCCCAGAGATCAGACCTGGCTGCTGTCACCCTGCAGGCCCAGCTGCAAAGTCCTGCCTGCTGCTGCTGAGCACATTAATAGTGATGATAGTCATTTCTTCAAAGTAAGAGCAGCTCCCGGTTTAATGACAGTGACAGGGCAGCGGCTGTGCCTGTAAAATAACCTTTTCCTTAATTACAACAGAAGTCACATTGATGATTCGGAGGAAGGTGTGAGGAGGAGGATGGGTACCTGTAGCAGTCATCTGGACATTTTTAGTTTTGGAGCAAAGCAGTCTGCAAATAACTGTGGCGCACACAGAGGCCATGTGTGTGTGTGTTTAGGGGGCTGGGGGACGGGGTGGGGGGGGGGGCACAAGGGCAAGAGCAAGAGAGAAGTAAGTCAACAATGCAGATGCCTTGAAAACAAGTTTCCCGAAGCTAAACTAAACCCACGGAGTCTGCACCACAACAGCCCAAAGTTCCCAGCGTCTGCAGGAAACTTTGCCCTTATTGTTGTGCCGACTTTGCGAAAAGTGAAAAAAACGAGCCACCTCTAACTCACCGGTGCCGCTTTGAACCTGCTCGGTCCCCGCGCTGGAAGACAAAGCGTGCTCGTGAGACACTGCAGCGCCAGGACGCAGCAGCACGTAAGCAGAGAAGTCCGCATCCTCGCCGCCGTCCGGAGCCGCGGTGGTGCACAGGCAGGTCGCGGTGTGCGCAGCTGTGTGCGGCGCGCAGTGCCGGATCCGGGGCGACTCCTCTTTAAATAGACTCGGATTTCTTTGTTCGCCAAAGATTTTTTTTTTTTTTTTTTTTTTTACAGATAATACCACCCGCC
The DNA here is from genome assembly GCF_033026475.1 of Channa argus. Classification (NCBI taxonomy): domain Eukaryota; kingdom Metazoa; phylum Chordata; class Actinopteri; order Anabantiformes; family Channidae; genus Channa; species Channa argus. Next base: position 2,950,848 of record NC_090207.1, read on the forward strand.
ACCATGTGACTCTTAACCCTTTATCTGCCGTGTGGCGCTGACCTTAAAACAGATGATGGCTTTGAGTTTTTCAGACAAAACTAGACCTCCGGTTAATAGCAGAGACACATAATGTGTATTATATACACATGGAAATAATGTGAGTTATTAAGCATCAAAATCACACATAGAGACAAAATCCCATCTATTGTTTCACTGGCAGTTTACCAGGAAAATACTTGAGCCATAACATTAAAACTCCCCCAGAAAAATCAAAGTCTCAACTTTTACTTTTGCAAAAGAAAAAATGTCTCCAGCGCTGCATTTTTAGATACAGATTTGGGTTCAGGTTCATATTTTCCCCCTCGGTCAATGTCAGACAGGAAAACGAAAATGGCTGGGATCAGTTGGAAGGTGATTTTATGTTTTCGCAGTGTTTGAAGCTTGGCTCTGTGGTTAATCCACAGATTAGTCCGTTTTCTCATCTAACTGTCACAATCGAAGGAAACAGTTTCATTAATTCCAAGATAAAAATCCTAATTTACTGATTTAAGCACAACTTTTTTGTTTGAAAACCTACGGTCATATGAGTTGTGTGGAAATTAAACCTTTGGTAACTTATGTTAGTGTATGAAGGGCACTCAAATTTCTGCATCCATCAGTGTAAAATAAAATTTAAGCTTAATAACTTGGTAACTCAATTTAATCCTGCCTCGAGTGCAGGATTTGAAGTCCCCTCCTCCATCCACTTTTTCAAGGTGAGAATAAATTGCTTTACAAAGAAATTGGATTAAATGTCTTAGCCTGTACTGTATAGTTCTAGTGAACTGAGGGATAAAGGACAACACCAGCTTGTCCTACTATACGCAGTGCTGGTTGTATTTAGCCAAGTAAACATCCTTTCCTCCTTTCACCCCACATTTATTTGACACCACTGACATTAACTTTGTGTTCTTTGTCCCGTAGTTGTCTTTCTCCTTCTCTGTCCCCCTCTCTCTGTCCCTCTCTGCAGGTGTCCCCGGGCTTTGGAGCTGTGTGTTTCCCAGTGTGCAGCTACTGGTCCTACAAACCTGCCCCATGTTTTGTCGTTGCTCTTTTCTTGTCTCGCTCCACTTTCCACTCACCCAAACCGGTCGAGGCAGATGGCCGCCCACCCTGAGCCTGGTTCTGCTGAAGGTTTCTTCAGTTGAAGGGAGTTTTTCCCTCTCCACTGTTGCCCAGAGCTTGCTAGAGGGGGATTTGTTAGGTTTTCTCTACATATCCAGTCTTGACGTTATTATGCAAAGTGCACTGAAAGGACTTTGTTGTGCTATATAAATAAAGTTGAATTGAATTGAATTAAACTGACCATCTTTGCCCTGTGTCAGTGGATAAAATGGCCTTTGTGAAATTTGCTAAGGTAAAGAGGAGAGTTTTTTTATTTGTGCTAAAGGGAGAGAAAGTGTGTTGGAGCCTTTACTTCTATGGAAAAACATATTTGGAGCAACTTAACAGTTATGAGTAGTCAACATTAAAATATTTGTTTATAATATCAGTAATTAAGTTCATGGTAAATAATAATGCATTTATTTCTAACAGTTTCTAAAAGCAACAAACTACACAATGTAGTTTGTTGCTTTCCACTTAAGTTTTTTGATTGTCATAACTCAGAAAGCTTCACAAACAGTTGGGGTTTTTTTTTTTTTTGTTGTTGAGTCAAAACATTCGTTTTTTTACAGTGAACACTACAAAATATAATGACCAATGGAAACAGTGTATGTGAAAGTAGTTTGTGCCTGTGCTAAAGTAGCAGAACATACTTGGAGCACACATGCAGGCTAAGACTCTGTTGACTTATTTATTTTTGCAGCTGGGAGATGAAATGCAGCAGCTTCGCGGCCTGACCCACAGGAGGTCTCTGAGCCGCTTCCGCCCCTTTGTGCGGGAAAAACTGAGTCAGTTTGAGATCATTTCTATAATTACAAACACTAATGGCAGTAAAGAATGTAGCCGTGCTTTCCTTGTGTAATGGCTGTCAGGTTTCTGAACACTACTTGGACATGAAAAGAGACCTATAATAAAATCTGATTGCCTGAAAAAGGAATTGCAAGCTCTGCACCACATCAGGCCTGTTACTGCGTGAGTGCAATGAAAGAGAAATGGAAAAAGGTTTATAAGAAATCGACACTGCTCATTTCTGGACAGGAGACTGTAATTAATGTTAGTGCACCCAGATGTGTTATGTACAGAGGCCGATTAAAGGCAAAGCTGACACACGATTGGTCAAATGTCAGTGGATTCTGGCCTCCACCCTCTTATTTATGCTGTTGGTCCAGAGTTCTGTTTCCCCAGGCTCACATCAGAGTCTGATTCATCTTTTTTATATTGCATTTAGATTATAGGTGACCATTGTAAGTCAGTAATAAAATTTTAAAAAAGATGCTATTTTTGCCCACTAATCACACTATGACTCTTAATCAAAAACAAAAAAAAAATCTAAATCAAAAGCTGTAATGTCTATGACAGTAAGTGACTGTACACGTTTCACTCAGACTATATAATTTTATGATAACCTATCTGACAAACTTGAGCGACCGTGATAAATGGTCCTTGTAATGTGCACAGGATAAAGAAACAGTTCAATAACTTTAATATTAACATGTCTTTGTTAAGCAGCTAACATAGTGTTTGTTCTGAGTCTGAGATAAATGTGAAAATGATTTAACTAAACCAACTGCCCTTTTATCTGCTCTAGAATGTGATCTCATTTCCCCAGACCTCTTAGCAAAGTTCACACTTAACTAAATTTTACCTGACTTTAAGGGGAAGGACAGCAGGTAAAAAAGCCCCAGAACCACCAAAGTGTAGTTCAAATGCCGAACGACAGCTTTAAATTAAAGGGTTTGTTTTGGTGTGAGCCCTCAGAGTACGGACAGTACAAATGAATTAGTTATTGATTTGCAGAAGTGATCAGGGACTAGCCCTTATGTGACGTTATAACTTCATGTGGATGCAGTGAAGATGTTTAGATCTACACTACTTTTAACCAAGTGCATCTCTAAAGGCATTGTTTTCTCTCACTGTTCGACCAAAATGGCCTTTTTTTCTCTTAGAATAAAGCTTTTCCTCGACAGCCTCTTCAATGTGTCTGAAAATGCTGGCTTGGCGCTGTGGTGCGTATGTGGAAATAAAGTTTAACCCAATTCACTCTGAAAAACACTCAAGTGTCTTTGTACTGTGTAGATCGAAGAACCTGTTGCTGTTCTCTCCCTGATCAGTGATGACACCATAACACCAAACTTACATTCTTGTTGTCTGATGATGAAAAACCAAATGTCCTAAGCGGATATGGAAGTTTCTTCCCCTTAGCTCGGTGTGGATGCCCAGTAGAGGAGCTGCCTTTGTAATGTGGAGGGAAGTGGCTCCGGAAACTGATGCGGATGCTTGTAATTTATGCTCAAAATCAGCCTTTTAGTTTAGTGACTTAATGTAAACATTTCCTCAGAGAAAATATGACATTTGAGGTTTGAAAGAGAATCTCAGATCTACTGTGTTGGAATCGTGCTCCTAACATTGTTATTGTGTTTGAAAGAGGATTGTCTGTCAGCTACTACACTTAACGCTGCTCTTTAACTTCAAGTGACCTGCGTCGGTCGGCACCTTTGTCATCAGGTGAATACTATAAACAAGCCATCTCATGTTCCCCCCAGATGGTACCAATATTTTTCTCCTTAGTATTTTTACAAGAGGTGGCGGCGTTCCAGCACATGACAGCAGCTTCCAATTACTCGAGAAACATGCTTCAAAATCAGATTCAAGTCCCTGCCAAGTGCAATAAATACACAGGAATCTGCCTCAGTGACACTGGAGCAGATTCACATGATGAACAAATCACAGACATATATTTGCAAGTATTTGCATGTGCAAATTTTATTATTTATAACGTAACGTGCTGAAGTCACTTTATAAGACTACAACTAGAAACACTGTTAAAATTAGAAGTGGAAGGCCAAGAAAACTTCTGATCTAATGAGATGTTTCCCAATTTCTTCTTGGTGAGACGAGGATCATGTGGATGCTAAGTTGTACCTTCCACAGTTGTAAGAAGCTTGATCAGGAATTGTCTTTGTGGAAGGAGATAATTTTCAAATAGAAGAATCTGGGGAAAAGGGGCTTAGTAAGAGAGGTGACCAAGAAGCTGATGGTCAATCTGACTGAGCTCCTGAGATCTTATATGGAGATGGGACCAAGTTCCAGGAGGACAGGGTACGCTAATATGGGCTTTATGGCAGAGAGGCTAGACGGAAGCCTCTCCTCAGTCCAAACATGAAAGCCCCTGAAGGACTCTCAGACTGTGAGGAACAAGATTATATAGTTTGATTAAACCAAGATGGAACCGTCTGGAGGAAACCTGCACAATACCATTCCTACAGTGAAGCATGGTGGTGGCTGCATCATGCTGTGGGGGTGTTTTTCAGCAGCAGGGACTGGGGTCAGGGTTGAGGGAAAGCTGGATGGAGCAAAGTACAGAGATGTCCTCAATGAAAACCTGTTCCACAGTGCTCAAGACCACAGACTGGACTGAAGGTTCACTTTGCAACATGACAACAATCTTAAACACACAGCCAAGACAACACAGGAATGGCTTAGGGACAACTCTCTGAATGTCCTTAAGTGGCCCAGCCAGAGCCCTTTTGAACATCTCATGAGAGACCTGAAAATGGCTGTCCACAGATGGTCCCAATCCAACCTGACCGTGTTAAGAGGATTTGCAAAGGAGAATAGTAGAAAATACCCCAATCCAGGTGTGCAAAGCTTGTTGCGTCACATCCATAAAGACCCGAGGCTGCAATTGCTGCCAAAAGTGCTTCAACAAAGTACTTCGCAGATGGTCTTAATGCTTATTTGCATGTGATTTGACATTTTTTCCTAAAATTCTTCTTTCACTGAGTGCATAAATGTAAACAACTGTAGCACCTCGCTGCAACATAACAACACCGAACAAAGGTCTGAAAACTGCACTGTTCCGTATATACAAGCCCGGTTCTGCAATTTAGTTCGAGGCCTCAGTCTAATCCTTGTTCTAGCCTCTTTCCATGCAGGTAAAATCAAGCTGAAGATCTTTTCTGATGAAAAGACTGGTTTCCATCTGCTCCCGAATTAGCAGCTGGTGGTCGGTTTCAAATGGAAGCTCGAGTGTCTTTATGCACAGATTATCCTGATGGAGCGCTGTGTTTTTTTCTTTTTGATACAAATGCATAGACCATGGAATCAAAGGACACACAACCAAAGTGCACAGCCCGCTATTCCAGTGAGATAACTCTGAGTCGGGTGTTTGCATGCGTGTGATGGGAGCAGTTCATTCCAAGGGCTTGACTCGTTCAACCGTGGCTACAGCTACACCTCAGCTCACATGTCCACACAAGTTTTAAATTGTATTTATGAAGCTCCTTTAAATACTTGGATGCGACAATAACATCATGGCTGGAAAAGCAAGTGTGTGCAGAGTGTTCACTGGGTTAATTCCTGGATCAGCTCGATAAATATGTGCATACTTCATCCTTCTTCATTGCCAAAAGCACATAATTCCCAACAGCTCCAGTTGCCAACAAGTCAGGCTGTTTATGGGCTCTGTGCATAAAGTGTGGCCATTAGAGCGGTTTCGACTCAATTAAAGGTACCACGTTGGCTAAAATAAGACCAGCCTGCAGCACTTCTATTACTTTTTTACTTTTTTATTGGCAAACATTCAGCTTCTCATTTTTAGGCACGGCAGACCAGGCTGCCGTAGTAGGAAACCCACACAGGAATGGGGAGAAGGTGCAGTCTCTGATGCCGATCCAGAGGACTTGGGGCAGTGTGAATTTCGAGAAACGTGTCACGCAGTGCAGCAGTGAATCCAGGCCGCGGAATGACAAGTGTTAGTTTTAGCATTTATTTGGTGATTGTGGACTAAACCATTGATTTAATGAAATGACCAACGTTATCATTATACATACAGACCAGAGATTGGCATTGAAACCTTCAGCTAATGTGCAGCAAGAATGTAAATACACACATTCTGCATCCCAAACTATTCCTTCAAAGAGCCTGACTGACGTTTTGACTTTCAGATTCAACTTGACTAAACCAGAACTCGAAAAGCCCCTAATTTGTGACTTCACTTGGACTTAAAAGGACTTTCTCAGACCCTAAGATTACAGCAAATGTTTTTATTCAGGACCTGCGTATCTAACAGGGACACACAGTTTTAAGGGGACAGGGGCTCAAACTTTAAAAGGAACATTTACTAGTCAAAGATCCCATTTTATATGGGTATGGGACCAGCACCGAGGTGGCCCTTGGTGGCTGGGTTTCCCTGAAAAGGAACATTTACTAATACAGAGCACAGAGTGCAGGGGCACTACCAAAGACCATCTTTGACTCTGTGGTGGCCTCCTTTTATGGATTGGTTTGCTGGTGCAGCAGCATCTCTATGGCCGACATGTAGAGACATGTAGGAGGCCAAGCTATCCTCCCTGCTGGAGAACGAATCCCATCCCCTGTATGACACAGAGACATCTCTGAGCAGCTCACACACTGTTACAGCGATATCATAAGTATCTATAACAGAAATTGTTACTACTGATTGTGTAACTTATGTAGTTTCTTTTTTAAATCTACTTTTTTGTTTTGTATCGCACAAAAATCGTTACCTCACATTTTTGCTGCTGTATTTTATTAGCCTCTACTAAATATAATTACTAGTAACCAGTGCACATAACTAGCATTATCTCCCAGGGAGACAATCTAAACAGATGATATTAAGCCGACCTACAGATACTGGATTTTCTCCTGAGCTTTTCATCTGTGGCTCTGGGCTACACATGTGATTTCATGGACTAAAATATTTTATTATGTGACGTAACAACATATTCAGATGTCCCATGTTAAAAAAGGAATTAATTTCCATTTACTTGTTGGCAGAGTACACTGTGAAATTTATTCAATTGTTTATATCGTATTAGCAAAAATGGCTACAACCCTGCTAAAAGGTCATTGACTTGCAAAATGATGATTTCATCCCGACATATATGACTAACAAACTGTGTGTTGTATGTGTGTGATTCAGCAAAATCAGCATTCGTGCTCAGTGAAGCCCAGTGAGGTGAGAAACGTCTTCCTTTCGGCTCAAGGTAACGGAAAGTTTACCCCCACAATGCACAACTCATATGAAAATATTAAACTTGGCTTCACGGAACAGTTTCCATTGGGCTTAATGAAAGCGTTAACTTGCTCTTCGGTCAAACGGTTTCCTGTATTTTGCAAGAATTAATGTCCTCCCATAAAGCCGGAAAATGAGCTTTGATCCCTGGAACTATGCATATGCCACATATGCTTCTACCCCAAGTTATACTTCAAAAATGCCCCACAATCGTGCCTTTAGAGGATAATGCTTCTTTATTCTTCTCTCAAACCAAAAGCCAACTCTCTCAGTTCGTTCACACCCCCCCCCCCCCCCCCCTCCCTGTGGTATAATCCCAAAGCCCATTGATGCCTACAAAACAGATTAACATGATGCAATACCAGAACTCCTACTAAATGGACCTTGTGGTTTAAAGTGCTGTGTCCAAAGTCAGGAATTTACTTCGACATTTAAGCCCACATGAAGAAATAATCCTTGAAGTGGTTGGAAAAAGTGGAAATATGAAATATCTACCATAGAGATATTTCAGCCACTAAATAAACCTTCACAGTTAACAATTAGCTTCATGAATCCAGTGCAATTTCATTAAAGCTGTGCATATGTTGGGAAATATTTTCGGCGGTGGATGAATCCACATTTTGGCGCTCTGGTAAATGTGGATGGTGTTTGAAGGACGGCATCAGGATGGTTCAACGATGGATTTGTAATCGTTTTATTGGAGAACAGGGGCATTATATTTATATATACAATTGAATATAAATCATTCAATTGTAGTTTGGCATTGCGGAGAGACTGCTTAAAATTTTAGAGGTAACAAGTTTGACCCCTGCCTCTGCTAATGTGTCCATCCACCACCATGTGGCCCCAACACTGAGCCACTGCATCGGAACCTGTAGAATAAATGTCTGTTGTTTTGCTTTTTACAGCGACTCGTCACAGATGTGATATTTCAGAATGAGTTGTAACATCTAACATTCGTTCAGATACATATCAGGCATCAAACGACCTAAATCAAATCATATGCTTCCTGCCGATACGATACCTCAGTCTAAAGTAAAACACTGGCCGCGGACAAGGTTTAGCTCAAATTCTCTGCCTGAGAAATCAATTTTTCATGTGGCTGGTTAAGCATTTGTGTCAGCCGCACTATTCAAAACAAAGACCACATCTGTCAGTTTAACGCAAACCAGATGCGGGGATCGAACCAACCAGGCTCCAGCTGAAAAGTATGAAAAATGACCCCAGTGTGGGTGAGGGGAACACACTGGGGGTTATTAGTGGGTTTGAAGCCATTAACGCTCCTTCTCTGCTTTTGCAGCGACCCCACCTGACCCCTGGGAGGCCTCGTTACAACGAAAGGCCCAAATGGGTGAAGGACCGATACAAGATCAAAACAGGGGAAGAAAAGCGTGCCGTCGCCACTGCTGGTGTTCCTGCTGCTAATCTTGGTTTTCCTTTAAAGACGTCGTGCTTCAGTGTCGTCTGTGGTCAAATAATGAGTTTCCCTATTTTGAGTTAACTTCAATTTGCTGCAGTTTGATGTCGTGGGTGTGCAGGAGCTTTGATGGCCACCATGGCACTGGAAAGCAGTTCAGCTTTAAAGATGTAGCAAGCTGATCCAGGAAGTTCACACAACTAAGTACTGTGAGCTTTATTATACTTTCTGAATGTTTTAGTGGTACAGTATTTAATTTCATCATGCAGTCTTTACCAGCAGATGGAATTACTGCATTGTCACGGAAATGGATCTGCTGATGGCTCAGTTGAGTTTATGATATCAGCCATATCTGCCAGCTACATTTAAACTCTGGAAAAAGCCACTAAGTGGATTATAAGTGTATCGGTTTCCTTTTGCCTGGGTTAAGAATGAATCTTCATGCTATTATGTTTTCATACAAGCACAGTCAGACACACACATCTGATCAGTAAAAGTTTACACGGTAATGTAATGAATCATCATCATCCTCATCATCATGCACACAATCCCAGACTTTGTTAACACATTTTATAGATGTTATAAATGCACAATCATGCAACTGCACGTTGTTTATGTCATTCAGGCAGGAACAGATGTTTTTTTTTAGGAGTTATACTAAGAGGTGAACAACCCGGAGAGGTTATGTGAGGTGTGTGTAATTTATGGAAGATGTTTAATAAGTAGACACAGTGTAATAGTTGCCCGTTTGTACTGGAATTTTTCTTGAAATCACCTGAAATATTTTCATGATGTAATCGAATTAGTACATAAACCTTCCTGCAGCTCTTTAACCTAATGTTACTACAGTACACTACTGTAAGTTAGTCTGATTAATTGGCCCCATAATTATTTTGTTGTTGCAGCTGGAGCTGACTGCATTCCAGGTGGGGGGGGGGTCTCATCTCCACAGCAAACAATGTTATTTGACCACCAGGTAAAACATACTCTGCACCTGTGGTATAGTACAGGTACATTTATTTAAGTACTGTACTTAATTTCTACTTTATGTAAGTACTTTCTGCCAGTTCATACACTGACTTCACTGTGTTTCAGTGGCAAACACTGTACTTTCACTCCTCTATATTTATGTCAGAACTATATAATTGCTAGTTACATTTCAGATCCAGATTAATAATACAAAATACAGCATGGTATAACTTTATTTCCTCATTATGAAATTCACAGGTACTTAGCTGTATGCAAAGAAAAAACATTTATAATATTCAAAACATGTAACTGTATTCTTTACTGTAAATTGAGTCATTTTGCAAGAAGTACTTTTACTTGGGCTACTTACTAGCTACTTACTAGTATACTATTTACTTTTACTTAAATAACATTTTGAATGCAGGACTTTTACTTGTCACGAATTTCTAAACTGTGGTAACTGTAAAGACGTATATGATCTGAGCACTGCTTCCACCACTGCTGTGAACAGAAACAGGACATTTGCTGACCTCTGTCGGTAATGAAAAGAGACTGCGACAACCTCATATAAACACATAGCCCACTGCATTGTATAGTGTGTTTAAAAAAAGTAGTTGAGTCTGTGAATTTGAAGTTCAACATGCAAAGTAATATTTTCACAGTTCAAAAACTCTTAGTAAGAAAGAGAATAACCCAAACTCATAGTAAACAAGTCACACCGTCAAAAATATTAACAAGACAGTAATAGAAAATACACGTGTTTATACTGCTCTGTATTTGCATTTCTTCCCTCCCTTTTGTCTGATACTAGACTATAGTTACACCATGCAGTACCTAAAAACTGCATCTTTAGATCCTGTAAGTGTTGTGTTTTTTTTTGTTATGATTGGTGACACAGTGTCCGATCAATGCAGTACATTTGGAGTTTTATTCCCCTTTTTTGAGATCATGTTCTTTACCAGCATTTATGTTTCACATTTACTCTCAGTAACTGATGACTCAGATTATATTCCGCACATAAAATAGTAAAAACACCAAGGCAGAAAGTATTTCCACCTTGAATCTGAGCAGCAGGTCTTCACATTTCAGAAACCATATCTCAGGAATGCTTATAATTATTATTTGAATGATCAAAAAATAATGGCTACATTATTGAAATTGTTGCAAATTAATGTTTTCAGAAACCAGTTGTTTCATCTCTACATCTTTCCATCTATATATCTTCATAACTTTGACAGTATAAAGATGAAGCAAACTGAAGCAGGCAGTGACACAAACATAAATCATTAGTCCTAAATAAATAATCATATGGGTTAAGCAGATAACAACGTACTACAAGACAACTAGGCACGTCAAAAAATACTAAAAGTATTAATGATAACATTAGAATGAATAGCTTGAAACAATATATCGATGTTTAGATTATTATTATGTGGTATCTTACAACAGTGTAGCATTTGAAGTTCTGGGATCTTAAAAAGGGAATTACAGTGGACATAAACATACAGCTTTAAAAAAATATAGAAAACAGACAATTACATAACTATGGCAGATATAATTAGTCTGACGACAAACATCGTAGAAACGCTTATTGGACAGAGCGGAGGCGTGAGAAGCGGAAGGAGCCCCGAGCGGGAGCGGTTACCACGGCAACGCAGGCCCGCGTCACAGCCGAGACACTGACTAGAAATTGAAAGGCGAAGACAGACAGAACAAACTTTAAACCTATGCGCAAGAAAAAGAAATATATGCGGTGACATAACTATGGCGGATAATATCATTTCTGACGAAGATAACAGAGATTTATTTTTGATACAAGTTCGGTATCTGGAGGAGCAGTTGGAGAGGTGAGATTGTGCTAACAGCTAACAGACCCGTTAGCTAACAATGCAAACTCCGCTAATAGATTCCGCGTCTTTAAACACACATGTGGTGCATGTGGGTGTTTGGTTACTAACGTACGGCAGCAAGTGTTCAGAAACCTCAGACATCCCATCCCATCGCATCCCATTCCGAAAAATGGGATGCGATTTCTGGATTATTTTAGCGGTGCTTTGTGGTATCCCGGTCGCAGAGCTAGCTAAAGCTAACCCAGGGACTGTGTCAAGTTGTCGTTTTATATGTAGAAACCATACTAAATATTATTACCATCTGGTCGAGGACATGGGCCAGTAGACTGGATGATTAATGTTTTTTTTCTTCCTTTGTTTGGACTTTGCTTCCAAATCTGAACAAAGATGGCGTCCGACCAACTTCTTGTAACAGGACCCAAGGTTAAAGGGCAGAACTGTGATTGGACTGAATGGTTTTGTGTGTGTCCAGATGGATAAACAAGTCTGTGCATGAGGAGAAGAAGAAGAAAAAAATCAAACAGACCACAATTATATTAGCTATAAAGCAGCATCAGTATAATAATAACATCTAATACAATAACAATAGAGCATAGCCTAAACTGTGCTCTTCCAACTAAGGTTCCAACAAAAGGGCTTATTTTCATTACCTCGTAACATAATATGGAAATTGTTTTGTCAGTGCACGATTTAAAGATAGCAAATTTACTATCATACATGGCCAAACAAAGATCCTCACATTTGAGAAACTTTAAAAAAGCAAGTGACATTGCAATGTTACATAATGAGTGTAATATATTTGTAGATCAGAAGATTCATTTTTCAACCACCTGTTTCAGCTGTATTTCCAACCTACACAGTTTCAATATTTGGGTTGTTGCTTTTTTTACCATCTTGACCTTCATTTTACTCACCTCAACATATTTTGTAGATCATCATGTAATTTTATTACAAATTACACAAATACTCCTATAGTTTATTTTCACTTTATGAAGTTTTACAGCCTTTGTTTTATATAATACAACTTTTGTTGGCAATTTATTTAAGCTGACATTATCACGATTTTCTCTATATCTTGTGTCAGTATATATTAGTGAAATTAAATAACATAGCAACTCAGTTCTCTAAAGCCTGATGCCCAGATGGCCTTTCTGTTGTGCAGATGTCAGCTTAAATGTGATGAGCTGGAAGAAAAGAACAAAGACTTCACCTCTCAGTACACTGCATTGGAGAAGGACAAGAAAAACATCACTGCCATCCTGAAACTCTCAGTGGCTGCAAAAGAAAAGAAGGTAGATAATCTTGTTAAGCTACTGGAGAATCAGCAGCAGACAGCAGAAAAAGAAAGAGAGGTCCTGGAGCTGCAGCACAGCCAGCAGAAACAGACGCTAGAGGAGCAGATCGACAAAATTAACTCGGAGAACATGATATATGGTGAGACTGGCACAAAATGTATGTGTAGTAAAATTTTAGAACTAGGGCTGCTGCTTAATATTCCCTTATTTTTTACAGTTTAATGTCTTTATTATGTCTGACAAAATATGGATGACTGGCACATTGAGAAAACTGTAAAAATATGTTGAATGCAATGTGTAAAATATATAATGGGATGGTTTTACCGAGCACAATTGTTGCCTCTGTTGTTCTGCCCTCAGTGGCAAAGATTGAGGAGCTGAAAGAGCAGTTGGTGCAGCTGATGGAGCAGCTGCAGGACTTGGAGTCTGCAAAGCAGCGGCTGGTCAGTCAGAAGGAGGAGTATGACGCGGCCATCCACCTCCTCAAGAACGAAAATGAGTGGAAGAAGGCAAAGTAAAGTTTAAGACAAAGTTACACTCACAGCATTACATTTGCAGGGGAATTTTAAACGCAGAGTTGCTTTTTTGAAATTGGATTCAAAGGAAAACGATCACTACATTAAGATGTCGGGCAACTGAAAAAACGACCCATTTTATGACAGCACCTTCAGTGAATTTGCTTATTTAATCTGAGGAAAGTTCTGGTTCTATCTATATTCTGCATGTATAAGTGTAAAACAACCATGGGTGTTAAAAAACACAGGGGGCATCCAGATTTCAACTGGAGACCTTTACCCCCACATGCTATTGGTTTCACCTGCCCCTATCCTGTTCTCCAAAAACAGGATGCTCGAGGACATGCGTGACAGAATGGATAATTTGTTGAAGGCAAAGATCTTAGACGTCATTGAAGAGGAGAGAGCTCACTACGGGAAGTGCATGGAGCAGGTCCACTTCCTGCAGAGTGACAGTATGCTGCTGCTGAAGGAGAATGATGCCCTGCATAACAGAAACAGAGATCTGTGTGCTCAGAGCGACAACCTAAAGGAAGAGTTTGACAAGATTAAACAGATGATGATCTGTGGAAGAAAGGTAAGAGGACAAGAGGCAGGGGGGCATCCAGACCTGAACTGCAGTCAGATGCTTTACCACTGAGCTATACCCTCTCTAAATTGCTTCTTATGGCCACAGTGTCGTTTGAATAAAAATGTAAAGTTGCCAAACATCTCATCCAACATTAGTTTGGTTTTTGGCCTCATTGTGAGGCCATGTTTCAAGTCAATTTGGGATCCACATTTAAACGCAGCGTCAAAAAGAATTCAGACTTTTCTTTAAACCTGAAAGCTTTTTTATTTTCCACCACTTCATATGACACATTTTTCATGTGGCTGTTGGGTGCAGAGCAAATCTTTCGTTTAAATTTATGCTGTAAAGGTTTATGATACTGTTATTTTTGTGTAACATTTCCTTTTGACATTTAACAATCTTCTTCTTTTCCTTTCGGCTGCTCCCTTTCAGGGGTCGCCACAGCGAATCATGTGCCTCCATCTAACTCTATCCTCTGCATCCTCTTCACTCACACCAACTAACTTCATGTCCTCCCTCACTACATCCATAAATCTCCTCTTTGGTCTTCCTCTAGACCTCCTGCCTGGCAGCTCCAACCTCAGCATCCTTCTACCGATATATTCACAGTTTCTCCTCTGAACATGTCCAAACCACCTCAATCTGGCCTCTCTGACTTTATCTCCAAAACATCTAACATGAGCTGTCCCTCTGATGTACTCATTCCTGATCCTGTCCATCCTCGTCCCTCCCAAAGAGAACCTCAACATCTTAAGCTCTGCTACCTCCAGCTCTGCCTCCTGTCTTTTCTTCAGTGCCACTGTCTCTAAGCCGAACAACATCTCTGGTCTCACCACCGTCTTGAAAACCTTTCCTTTCATTCTTGCTGATACTCTTTTATCACACAACACACCTGACACTTTTCTCCACCCGTTCCAACCTGCCTGCACTCGCCTCTTCACCTCTTTTCCACACTCACCGTTGCTCTGAACCGTTGACCCTAAGTACTTAAAGTCCTGCACCTTCTTCACCTCTGCTCCCTGTAACCTCACCATTCCACCTGGGTCCCTCTCATTGACACACATGTATTCTGTCTTGCTGCGGCTAAGCTTCATTCCTCTGTTTTCCAGAGCAAACCTCCACCTCTCTAGATTTTCCTCCACCTGCTCCCTGCTCTCACTACAAATAACAATGTCATCTGCAAACATCATAGTCCATGGAGATTCCTGTCTAACCTCATCTGTCAGTCTGTCCATCACCAGAGCAAACAAGAAGGGGCTCAAAGCCGATCCTTGATGCAGACCCACCTCCACCTTAAACTCCTCTGTCACACCTACAGCACACCTCACCACTGTCTTACAGCTCTCATACATGTCCTGCACCACTCTAACATACTTCTCTGCCACTCCAGACGTCCTCATACAATACCACAGCTCCTCTCTCGGCACCCTGTCATACGCTTTTTCTAAATCTACGAAGACACAATGCAACTCCCTATGACCCTCTCTGTACTTCTCCATCAGCGTCCTCAAAGCAAATACTGCATCTGTTGTACTCTTTCTAGGCATGAAACCATATTGCTGCTCACAAATGTTCACCTCTGCCCTTAGCCGAGCTTCCACTACTCTTTCCCACAACTTCATTGTGTGACTCATCAGCTTTATTCCTCTGTAGTTGCCACAGCTCTGCACATCTCCCTTGTTCTTAAAAATTGGTACCAGTACACTTTTCCTCCAGTCCTCTGGCATCCTCTCACTCTCCAAGATCTTGTTAAACAAACTAGTCAAAAACTCTACTGCCACCTCTCCTAGACACTTCCATACCTCCACAGGTATGTCATCAGGACCAACTGCCTTTCCACTCTTCATCCTCTTCAATGTCCTCCTCACTTCACTCTTACTAATCTTTGCTACTTCCTGCTCCACACCAGTCACCTCTACTTCTACTCTTCGTTCCCTTTCATTTTCCTCGTTCATCAACTCTTCAAAGTACTCCTTCCATCTTCCCATCACACTCCTGGCACCTGTCAATACATTTCCATCCTTATCTTTAATCACCCTAACCTGCTGCACATCCTTTCTATCTCTATCTCTTTGTCTGGCCAACCTGTACAAATCCACCTCTCCCTCTTTAGTGTCCAACCTAGCATACAAGTCCTCATATGCTCTTTGTTTGGCCTTTGCCACCTCTATCTTCACCTTACGCTGTATCTCCCTGTACTCCTGTCTACTCTCTTCAGTCCTCTCAGTGTCCCACTTCTTCTTAGCTAACCTCTTTCTCTGTATACACTCCTGAACTTCCTCGTTCCACCACCAAGTCTCCTTGTCCGCTTTCCTCTTTCCAGATGACACACCGAGTACCCTCCTACCTGTCTCCCTGATCAAATTAGCTGTAGTAGTCCAGTCATCTGGAAGCACCTCCAAACCACCCAGAGTCTGTCTCAGCAATTCCCTGAAAACTAAACGACATTCTTCCTTTTTCAACTTCCACCACTTCGTCCTCTGCTCTGCCTTAGTCCTCCTTATCTTCCTCACCACCAGCATCATTTTACACACCACCATCCTGTGTTGTCTGGCTACACTCTCCCCTACCAATGCTTTACAGTCACTGATCTCTTTCAGATTACAACGTCTACACAAGATGTAGTCTACCTGAGTGCTTCTCCCTCCGCTCTTGTATGTCACCCTATGTTCCTGCCTCTTCTGAAAGAAAGTGTTTACTACAGCCATTTCCATCCTCTTTGCAAAGTCAACCACCATCTGACCTTCTGCGTTCCTGTCCTGAACACCAAACCTGCCCATAACAGTCTCATCACCTCTGTTCCCTTCACCTACATGCCCATTGAAATCTGCACCAATGACAACTCTCTCACCTCTGGAGATGCTCTGCATCACTTCATCTAACTCACTCCAGAATTTCTCCTTCTCTTCTAACTCACATCCTACCTGTGGGGCATAACCACTCACAACATTGAACATCACCCCTTCAACTTCCAGCTTCAGACTCATCAACCTGTCTGATACTCTTTTCACCTCTAGAACATTCCTCACAAAATCCTCTTTCAATATAACTCCTACTCCATTTCTCTTCCTATCTGACCCATGGTAAAACAACTTAAACCCTGCTCCTAAGCTTCTAGCCTTGCTGCCTTTCCACCTGGTCTCCTGGACACACAGTATGTCCACCTTCCTTCTCTGCATCATGTCGATCAACTCCCTAGCCTTCCCTGTCATAGTACCAACATTCAAAGTCCCTACTGTCAGTCCTACATTCTTAGCTTTCCTCTTCTCTCTCTGCCTACGAACACACCTTCCTCCTCTTCTTCTTCGTCTTCGACCAACAGTAGTCCAATTTCCACCGGTACCCTGTAGGTCAACAGCACCGGTGGCGGTCGTTGTTAACCCGGGCCCCGACCGATCCGGTATGGAAGTCTTTGTCACGATTCGCATGTTTGATTTGGCATGTGTTTTACGTCGGATGCCCTTCCTGCCACAACCCTCTGCATTTATCCAGACTTGGGACTGGCACAAGAAGACACTGGCTTGTGCCCCCTTGCGGTTGCATTTGACATTTAACAATAAATACCTGAATACAATAAACAAAAAGAGCAACATGCAATGTGTCATCTAAATAATAGCAGCACCGATAGTTGTAGTTATCACATTAAATAAGAAACTATTAAACGTACTATTCCAGCATGAATTGTTGCACTTCGCCATATTATGATAAGTTTATAAATGTGAAAAATCCGCCACATCTGCCCTAAAATAATGACAAAGAACCCTACAGTTTTTTTTCTAGTTCACTTTTGCACCTTTGTAAGCTTGCAACAAACAAGCTCTCAAGCTAAACGTCTTCTCAACGCCTTCCCTTCTTCAGGAGGTGGTGCAGCTGTCGGAGAATTGCCAGCAGGTGAAGGCGGAAGTAGAGGACTGGAGAATCACTCACCAGGACAAACTGGCTCAGATAAAAGGGTTCAGGTTAAACGTTCATCCCTTTCCCCTCTTAATGCCGAAGCTCCACACTCACCAATCAGCCAGGACATTAGTCAATAATAAACCCACAGTAGAATTATCCAGTGTCTGACAGTAAGAGTAGAACTTTTAAAGATTTCTTAAGACTTTTTAACTTTTAAAGATGTAAAGAGATAATGCCGTTACTAAAGGAACAAATTATCATCAGGGCATTAAAACAAACATAAATTACACATCCAGGTTTGAACCAGACACTGATGTAAATGGCAAAAATGCTCTACAACTGAGCTATAACCTCATTGTCTGCTGTGGTTTTCAAACAACACCTACACTCAGAGTTCATGTACCTAAATGTTAATTTAGGCCTTACACCATGTCCTTATTATATATGCCAACAAATAGAAGACACCTTCCCTATACAGTATATATATCCCTATTTAATGCTTTGGTGTCTGTGGTGTTTTCAGACAAAGCCTTTCTCCATTGTTCAAGGAGTGTCGTCAGAAAACGGCTGAGATAGATCGATTGGGGGCTGAACTAGTGAAGGAGAGGAGCAAGAGAGGGCGGCTGGAGGGAATCATCCAGGATACAGCCATCATTCTCAAACACATCCTGATGGTAAGAACACAAACCAGAACAGCAGCGTCAGGATAGCAACATTGGAGCACACTGCATGGTTTTATTGTTCGAAAGGCATCAAACAATAAAGCAGTGTAATATCAAAATCCGTGGCAGTATTCAAGGGGATGGATGATGATTAGTTGATATGAGTTTATTTAGGTTGATCTTAATCCAGAACAGTCCCTATTACCTTTCGCTGCTCGGGATAATACCACTGACTTTTGCAATGTCTGTACAGTATGTCAAGTATTATTCCTCAATTAGCAAAGCTCGGATTTCCTTTCTGTTGTGTGCAGGGCTCTGGGGCGCCGTCTGAGGCTCAGTTTAAGGCGCATAGGCTGCTGGAAATCCTGGAGAGCGCTGACCTTTTAAGGAACAGGCTCGACTGTCAGCCACTCCACGAGAAGTGTGTTTGAGGACAGGAACCACAGTCCTCCAGCCCCAAATTCAGCAAGGTACTGGAATTACTTTCCAATTGGTTCGTGTTATCACTTTCCCTTTTGTTATTGGGCTTAATGCAAAGTATATGTGTGTACTGTATATGTACTGTATATACAAAAAATACGTCAATCTCATTTGATTCCCAGTTGTAGTATATTGGAGTAAAGCAGACCCTCAAAAGTCCTTCATCTAGTCTCTTGCTTTCAGCTGCAGTAGGAAGCTGTTTTTACTGAAGAGGCTCTGAAAACAAGCCAATGTACCTGCCACACACCAAACAACAGGCAATGATTTACAAGCTGGTGAAGAAAGTGAATTATTTAGAAGCTTGAGAACCAGGAGGTGGTTTAACACCAAATCAGAGCTAAATTGAGAGTAAATAGTGGAATTTATGCATTTTACTGCATTTTTGAAGGACAAAAGTCCAAACTTATCACCTGCACTAGCTCAGTGATCACCACCATACTCATGTTCACCACCCAAAATCTATCTCAAGACACACATAGTGCACTCCCTCCCCCATCTTCCCCCTCGAGACCCCAGCACTGTCGTCCCCCTCAAGACGTCCTTGATGGCCTCAGGATATACAAGGAAGGGTTGACTCCAGCCCGTCCTCTTAAAAAGCCTGTGCCCTTTAGAAGTTAAATAGAGCTGTCTGAGGTTCCCTCAACCTTTAAACATTCAATTATAAGAAAGCTGCTATCACAGGACTAAATGACTACAGGCCAATCGCATTACATCCTAGAACTCTTCGTATTCCCTGGGACATGCACACAGTGGACTTCAGCTAAGCGTTTAAAACTATCATCCTATCCTCCAAACTCTCCCAGATCTCTGTATCCCCCTCCCTCTGTCAGTGGGTCACCAGCTTCCTGGTGGGAAAAGCGGTGGCTGTGGCCCAGTTGTCCACGAACCACAGGGTCAGTGGTTCGACTCCCGGTCCTCCGGGCTACATGTTGAATTGTCCCTGGGCAAGATGCTGAACTCCAAAGTTGTTCCTAGGGTCTACGTTTTTGAAAGTTGCTTTGATTGAACTTGCTGAGATGAAGACGAGATCCACAGTGATGAGATCCCCACACAATGACACAACCACACATGTGCACTTGCCCCTGGGTTTGCTGTTGTGTTGAGTTATGTTATGTTGTCTGTATCATTTACTCTTTCAACATGTCCTTCAGCTATTAACCACCAAAGCAAATTCCGTGTATTTCTTAGCGCACTCGGCCAATGAATTCTGATACAGATTCTGAATTTGCGATGTGTCAATAAATAACATGTTATTTAACAGTGTATTTCACTATTGGGTCAAAGGGTCAGTTCATAGTGTTTATACTGCTGCCAAGTGGCTAGAACCATAATCACTCAATCACTAATAAGTTGATAATAGTAATAATAATAATTTTTTTTGCAAGGTTATTTTGTTTTCATGCAGACTCTGTTTTTTGTATGAATGTTGTTGCTGTGTCCTTTTATCCAGAAACTCTGCAGCGCCATCAGCCCATTTGACCTCCCTCTCCAGCTGGATGATTCCGAGGCTGCAGCCCCCTCCTTTGCAGAGCACCGACCAAATCCTGTCAACAGTAAGAAGGATGGTGTAATAAGACCACTGTGTTTCAAAATAAAGTTCTGAACGTCATGTGAACGTTAACAGAATGCAAGAATTAAGTAATTTCGTTAAAACTATTAATCATTTCTTGTGTGCACAGCTGCCTGCCAGTTTATCCACCTGGGTGATGAGCTGAAGCAGCAACATTACAGAAAGTTTAGTCTGCAAAATGTCATAGATTCAAGAAAGAAGTAGTTCAAATTTTTATATAAAGTTAGTTTGTATAGTTAGTATTTATATAGTTTACATAGTTTTTTTATGTGAGGTTCTTTAGACACATGCTAGTTGAAATACAATTATAACTTGTGATTGCAGTTAAAATAAGTGCAAATCCTGTAAGATTATAAAAAAGGATAGCGCATTGTAAAGTCTTTGATCATATGGTCATCGACTGCAAGCCAGACTTGTCTTCTTTTCACTTACTTCTTATTGCGATATAAGAGCTCACTGACCCACAGATTAGAGGCACATCGAGTAGATGAAAGGTGAGGAATCTCTGCAGTGTTTACGAAATGTTGGGCAAAGCCGCGGACAAAGGTGAGACTGCTCAAACACCCCGGCCTGCTCGCTTTGAACTGTCTACACCATTTAAACATCCGTGAGACTTAATGCAAGGAGAGGCGGAGTCGTGGGTTGGTAGAAGATAACAGGGACGGTAGGGGACGACTGAAAGCGCAGAACGTACACCGTGGAACCCAAGCAGCCTTCACACTCTGACATAATGGAGCTCTATCTCGACCTGGTTTCCCAGCCCTGCCGCTCCGTCTTCCTGTTTGCCAAGGTGGCCGGGATTCCCTTTGAGTTCAAACCTGTGGACCTCGCTGCCGGTAATCCCACACTAACAGACAGACACAAGAAGAGAACTTTGAAAGGCACACAGAGCCTGTTTGTGCAGATTTCAATTCGTTTTACTATTTTCAAGCAGAATATTTTGAGTGTACAGGAAGTTACCAGATTTTTGTATAATTTGCACAGTAGATTGTTGCATAAGTTGCAGTTGCAAAGTTTCTTGACATTTTGTTCTTTCCGTGTTTAAGATACATAACCCATTTTGCAAGAGCTGGCAATTGAGCGCCCTTCAGACTTTGGTCTATGAGCCTGAACACTAGAAAAAAAGCCTCCTCTGCTAACCAGTACACGGTACATTTCACCTAGAAGGCTGTCAGTCTCACAGGTTTCTAAAGCAAACAGTGGGTGGAATGTCATAGGTCGGACGTCAGATGCTCCAGACAAAACATTCCTGCGTCCCCAAGACGATGGGATATCACAGACGATCCACAGACGACAGATCCAGACACTTGATGGGGAAATCACCAAAAATGAAAGATAATTTTCAATGCACAGAGTAGGAAGAATTAACCAAACACCCACCATGAGCCCTTATCTCTCAGTTACAGTATGTGCTATGTTTACTGGCATTTGTTTCTGTGACATGATAACACAAACAAGGGGACAGTAAAGATTTTCTTTCCCTTTAACACATCTGTAATTCTCCTTTGTGTGTTTGTCTCAGGACATCATTTCAGCGAGGAGTTTGGAAAAATCAGCATTCTTAGGAAGGTACCTGTCATGAAGGATGGAAGTTTCATTCTGACAGAAAGGTAGGTGACAAACTCAAAGCAACATCTTACATCTATTTATTATTTTAAATTATTTAAGCAATGATGACTTTGCTGACTTGAGCTCTTTCAAAATCATAGTTGTAGGGATCATTTCATCTACAGAAACAAAACATGCTGCATTGAGCTGCATATCACCCACATGTAAGTGGATCTAACATGCAGATAGTTCAGATTTTATATTATCAGCTATTTTTAATCAACATAATATTTGGTATCTATCTCCATCCCAGTGCAGTGCACAGTCAACAGCAGTGTGTTCGTTTTACACTGGGCTCATCCGTCCATGACATAAACACACTACAATAAGTCGGGGCCTTTTAAAGGCAGAATGTTCTTGAAGAGTCGGAATCAGTCCTCCCTCCCCCTGCTCTGAAACAGCTTTACACTCCACCATGTTCTGAACAGTCCATCATGATGAATAAACTTTCTAATCCAACTGAAATTGTCGCCGTTCCTATAATTGGTCAGCAGGACACAACCTAAACAAAGTAAATCGATTTAAGGTTGATAACAAAACAAGGTGAAGGAGTTTGACATGTTTGCTGTTATTAAGTTAGTAATTTTTTTGTGTTGCAGTGTTGCAATCCTGAAGTACATGGCACAGAAATACTCATCGTCCGTTGCAGATAACTGGTATCCAGCTGGCCTGCAGCAGAGAGCCTGTGTTAATGAGTATCTGGCCTGGCAGCACACAAACCTCAGACTGCATGGTTCAAAGGTCTTCTTGCTCAGGGTATGCGTCCAAAATCGCTCCCACCCTGCAACCTCACCTGATTCACTCCAGTACACAAATTCATATATGTTACTGTTACATTTGTGTCCATACTGTTCGGCCTCTGTGCTTTGATCTGTTTCATCTATCTTTATGTACAGTTATGCTAGGAGCTCTGTGAGAGTGTACGCAAGCAAAAGGATCATGATTTGAGCTAAATGCTAATGTCTGTGTGCTCACAGAGACAGAGCTTACTTGTTGATGTTAAAGGGATATCATGTTTGACATCATAACTATCAAAGAAAACTGAATCCGAAATGTAAAAGTCAGGTATAATGTGTTATATGAGATCAACTGCTGCTACAGCTACTATACAGTGCATTGACTGACTGTACTGACAGTGATCTCTGTGTGTCTGTCTGAGAAGAGTTTATTTCCCATCATCATGGGCTCTGAGGCCCCGAAGGAGAAGATGGACGCTGCTCTAGAGGATCTGAAGCAGTCACTCAACCAGCTGGAGGAGAAGTTCCTGCAAAACAGATCGTTCATCGTTGGCGACAAAATCTCTCTGGCTGATCTGGTGGCAATAGTTGAGATCATGCAGGTAATACTACTACTGTTTTTTTACTATCGTTACGGCTAATGGTAAGTAAAAATACTTTATGATAGTTTTTTTGCATTTGTATGAAAAGTGTGGGTGACAAATAGGAATTTATTGATTTCAGAGAATTCTGTCCGCATACAGGATCTTGGTACCAAGACTGAAAAACATGGAATTATGATGTCTGTTCATGATGTTGTATCTTTTTAAGAAAACCCGTATATGCTGTGTCTTATGCAGCCCGTTGGAAGTGGCCTGGATGTGTTTGAAGGCCGGCCGAAGCTGATCGCCTGGAGAGAGCGAGTGAAGAAGGCGCTGGGCGAGAAGCTGTTTGACGAAGCTCATGCGGCGATCATGAATGCGAGCAGCCTGCCGCAGAAGATGATGCAGGACAAAAGCAAGCTGGAGATGCTCAAACCAAGGTTTCAGAGGCTTTTCATCTGAGACAGTTTCCCTGCTCAAAGATCACACACCTCTCACTTATGAAAGTCACGTAATTAGTTTTAAATCTCATGGTTGTGTGATGGTTGCTGTTTCTCTACACTAAGAAGTCGTTAAGGCACTTTTCAAGTATATAGATGTGTTTATCTGATGATGAATGGATGCTGGTTTATGATCTATATACCGCAAATATTAAAATGATGCAAAAAAACTGATTCTGTTGTTTAATAGTTTGTAAACTTCATGGATTTCTGAAGTGCAACTTTATGTTGGATGCATGCTGGGGGAAGAAATATGAGCCAAGATTGAAAGTAATCTCATAATTTTGCAAACTAGCCCATTGAGAGTATTAAATATTGTTTTATGTTGTGGCTGGTCTGAACTTAATCTAGCACCCGAGTAGAGAAGCATGAGCGCATAACGTCTGTAAAGCATAAAAGTGAAGGGCAGATCTTGACTGAATGCCCTCAGTTAAATTCCAGCTGTGCACATGTTGCACAGACTGAGCGGTTGTCATTGTTTTTTCCTGCGGCAGTTTGTGTGGCCTGCCCACAGCGCTCGACTTGTCCTGCTGCAGACAAGAAGCTCTTTATTTTAAAAGAGAAAGATGAAAAAACGGAAACATGGATTTACTATAAATCCTTGGTTTTGTTGCCCAAGGAGATCATACAAGTTTGTTTACTTCTTTTTTCATTATATGGCAAGATTTGCTCCTGTACATCAAACATTCCTAATTTTTTTTTTTTTTTTTTAATGTGCAGACAGGCTGAGCAAATCCTTCAAAAGGCAACGTCACCAATTTTCAACTTGCTCTCTATGGCTTTAGTTTATCACCCAGAGGAGTCTTTCCTCATCAGGAGGTCAGATATGATCATCTGGAGGTGATCCGGAAAAGCAAGGTGACCGTGATTACAACAATAATCGGAACTAACGGTTCCTCCAAGTGATGTCATCTAAAGGTAGAGAGATGTTTTAATGGAGAAAAGGAAGGAGAGAACTTTAATTCTTAAGAGATCCCAGGGACATTTTGTGCCATTCCGTTTTTAATTTTTAAGCCATTTTGGCTGTGTTGTATAAATATAGCTCACATTTGCCAGAGGATATTTATTAAAAAAAAAAAAAACTTGTGTCACTTCCTTAAATTAGCCTAAAGTGGTGAAGCTGCTCAAAGACAGACACATTTGAGCCCAACGACACATCTTGTCCACCAGATGGCGCTACGTTTTCCTATTCAAAGATACGTGTGTCCTATTGATGTTGGATTGATGGTGTGTGTGTTTTCTCTTAGAAGACCACACTTTGTTTGGAAAGAAAAATAAACCCATTTAATTCTCAGTTGAGACAATGCGTGTAGAGATGTAGCCGACATCCAGTACTAATGTTCTGATGTGATGTTAATGGACTTTTACTTGATGCAGGACATTTGCACCGTTTAAGCTGCCGCTGCCGGGGGGACGGAGGACGTGTGGGCAGCTGCAGGACACTGGACACGTGATCTTTCACACAGGAAGAAGAGTCAAGAAACGAATCGGAGGCTCCTCTTACACAGAAAGTCAGAAAAACCCCGAGCATCAGCAGAGAGGAGGAGGAGGAGGAGGAAGATGCCGTGCAGTAAGGTGCTCCGTCTATGTCAGTACGAAACCACCAAGCTGGTCCGGATCCAGAGCGTCCGGCTCGGCTCATTGAAGTGGAGTCTGAACGGAGCCATTCTGCTGTGTATCTGGTGAGTGGACGCCCCCGCATCTCCGGGGCTGCTGCAGTGATTCCAGTGATTCACTGTCACATGTTAGCACATCAGGATCCAGCGGTTTATAGTGTTACAGCCATAACTGTCTGTCGGCCTAATTACAAGAGTGCAGTAAAAACTGTAGATCAAATAATAAGTAGAAATAGTAAAGTTTTATCAAATAAGATTAAAAGATCTAAAAAATGTAATAGGAGTGAAGAAAGACTTATGGCAGTTTCTCCATGTTGTGATCTCTGGCATCACCTAGAAATGAATTAATATTCAGGAGAGAAATTTAACTTATCATCTATTGTCAGTCCATCCATATGCAAGTATCCAGTAGAGAAGAGATGTTGTCAGTTCTTCTCATAGCACTTTGCTTTAAAGTTTTCTCCATTGACTTACTGTAGATTTTTGGCTGCGTTGCACCTCACCTGTAAGTCACTTTTGGCCAAATGACTACATGACTACAACACAACACAAAACACACATATGATGTGAAATACAACACATGCTTTGTGATGAATAAAGGCATGTGCAAAACACGGCAAAAGACCAGATCAAATGACAAATGGGAGGGTGAAAACCACAGGACAAAAACAGCCGAGACAACACTGTCCAAACAACCTAGATGGAAACGGGGTAAACAAAAAAAAAAAAAACCAGGTGACAAGCACAAAAGTAAATATAATGGCAGAAAAAACTGCAAAGAGGATAAACTGTGCATAATCACAAGGGAGGAATAGTTCTCAAACAAGGTGAAAGTAAAGGTGAAAAGCCTCTTTGAGTTTTTAAACTTGGTCAAACTCATCCAAAGCAAGAAAATGATTGTGTTGAGGTCTTCGGGTTTCTATTCGCAGTTTCCACAGAAAGCAGTACTCACAGAGTACTACTCACCAGCTGACCTTAATGTGTAAACTCATACAGTAAACAGTTTTTTTTTGTTTTGTTTTTTCAGCATCATGATGCTATGGAACAGGAAGTACCAGGAGTTTGACCTGGTGGTGAGCTCGGTCACCACAAAGGTGAAAGGTGTAACTCAGGCCCACCTGCCCGGGGTCGGGGACATGGTCTGGGATGTGGCAGACTACAGCGGACCCCAGGTGGGAGCTGGCTGCTTTTGGTGCTAAGCTGTTGAGATCCTTTGTGTTAGTCAAAGAGGAGAATTTACGGACATTTTTCTCATTTCTTTTTAGGACAAAAACTCCTTCTTTGTGGTGACCAATGTCATTGTGACGAAGAATCAGAAGCAGGGAAAGTGTCCAGAGGTGATTTGTCACTGTTATTATCGCTACTAAAATTACTATCATCAGTTTTAATAATACAATGTGAGCAGAGACCAATATTTGAGCCGACAAAATACAGCTAATGCTATGATGCCTTCATCGGAAAGTCGACAAACCTGTCTGATTTTGCAGAAGTGTTTATATTCCAGGTCCCCCATAAGGACAGATTGTGTCGGACTGATAAGGACTGTAAGAAAGGAGCCTGGGACGAGCTGAGTCATGGTACGGGGGCTTCTTTTTATTTTATAGGTGTTGGAGGTGGTTTTTCCTCCATTGTTTCTGTTTTCTTCTCTTTTTGGTAAATCTCGACCTTTCAGCTGAGCTCTCCCACTTTCCAATAGGGAATGTTTCCTAGTGTCCTATGAGATGAGTGCCCAGTAGGCCCATTTGTAAATCTGAGGCTTGGAAAACCGACTACTTTAGTCTTAAAATAAGTCTAACTTTATTTTAAAATAAAGTTACTCATTCTTCCTATCAGCACGATGTCCATAAACATTTAAAGTTGCATAGATAAACTAGATTGGAAATCAGTAGTGTGATAAAGAAATGGGCTTAAACAGACACCTGCTGCCTGTTTTAGCTTGTCAGCAGTTCCCACCTGCTTCCACACGAAGCTGAAAAATGTATCATTGGCGTGTTGCAGTTTTAGCTTCAGCCAGTGTTAGTTTTCTGCTGTGTCTTCTGTGTGTTTTTGGTTCTGCAGGGATTCAGACGGGATCATGTGTAAAGTTTGATGTGTTGAGGAAAACCTGTGAGATTTCAGCGTGGTGTCCTGTAGAAACCAAGACGAATCCTCCGAGGTGAGCTTTAACACTAACCCGCGTTCTGTTGTCCTTTGCTCCGATTTCTTTCGTTTGGGCTTAATAATACAGTTGGGTAGAATCCAATGAGCTGCTAATCTCATCGACACATATTTTATTCACAATAAAACATATACAACATATGAGATGTTGAAACTGAGACATTTTACCATTTCATGGAAAATGTAGGCTCATTGTGAATTTGATTGGCATTGTTTTTATTTCCGTCCCAACTTTTTCGGAATTGGGGTTGTACAATTCAACAGCACAACGAACTACAGCCTTCACATAAATCAGGTTAGGATGAAGGCTCGTATTACAATTTTGTGGGGATTTCCAATAATACAGGCCTGCTGTTCTGGCTGCAGCTGAGAACTTCACAGTGCTCATCAAGAACAACATCAGGTTCCCTGCATTCAACTTCATTCGGTGAGACTTTCACAGCTGTGTGTCAATGCTTTTATTTTGAAACCTTATCTTACTGTTTATATTTATGTGTGAAGCAATTTTCATCTCTGCCATTGAAGTAATTGACTTTATTAATTGCAGTAAGTTTGCTGTTTTGCTTTAATATATTAGTCATTGAATAGTAAGAGCTTTGATCAGTTGCATCACCATTTTATTATCTGCACTTATCTGAAACAAGACACATTTTTAAGTGTTTGCAGGTCACTTCTAATCAGCGAGATTGATTATTATTTATTTTTACAGAAGGAACATCCTCCCAAAGATGGACAGCGGCTACCTGAGGAGGTGCCAGAGAGCAAACGACTTACTGTGTCCAATCTTCCGACTGGGGGACATTGTTCGAGAAGCCGGGGAAAACTTCACTGAAATAGCAGTAGAGGTGGGATTGCATGCTGCAAAACAAATATCCTGTGATTTATGCATGTATGCATATATGTATTTCGTGTAGTTTTTGTTTTCTGTGAAATAAGATAATATTATACGGCTTTTCTTCATTTTTAATGAAGAAGTTCTTAAACAAATCTCTAAGGTGTATGATGAAAATATAAAAAGATTTTGCCATCCAATTTCTCTTTTTTGTGTTTCCCTTCCCCATTTGTGTTGAAAATAGGGAAATAAAAGTAGGATGATGCTTGTTGTTCTCAGCAAGAGACCAACTAAAAATGAAACTGCTAATGAAGGAAGCTGGCAAAGACAGCTTCTTTCAGCTGGTGGATCAAAGTGCAGAGTCAGCGTTGCCAGTGTTATAGTAAATAAAAACCTTAAAAATAATAAGTCTTATAAATTAAAAAGTCCTTAATTTTTGTGAAAGGGCAAAAAAAAAAAAAAAAAAAAAAAGATCGATTAAATTCTAGTGAAAAGTTGTTTCGGTTATTCTTTCGAGCGATGGCTGACTGTGCATCGGTTTGTCCACAGGGGGGCGTCATCGGCATCCTGATCAAATGGGACTGCAACCTGGACCTGCTCATGCACTCCTGCTTGCCCAAATACTCCTTCAGACGGCTGGACGAGAAGGAGAGCAACAGGACTCTGTATCCCGGCCTTAACTTCAGGTCAGCCGGCAACACTGGGGTCAAAGGTCAAGTTCAAAATGTTCACATACTCATTTCGCTCACATATGTAATATAATTTTCATGGCTATCACAAGAAGTTTGAATGTACTTGCACTGAGATTTTCAAAAAGAGTGCTGATTAATATTCTATCAATTAATACGGATGCTGCAGTGTTTTATATAAAGTATTCATATATTATTTATTTGTATTCACTTTCACAATTCACTGTATTCACTATTGTTTATTATTTATTCTATTTATATATTATACTATATATTGTCTGGTCAGATATGCAAAATACAACACAGTGAATGGCGTGGAGGAGCGAACACTGTATAAAGCCTTTGGGATCAGGTTCGATGTCATGGTGTTTGGACAGGTAGGTTTGTTTTTTTTGTTTTGCTTTCTTCCAGATTTTCGTTTTTCTTTATTTTATTTACTTATGTACGTTAAGGTTTATTAGCATCATTTTATTGTTCCTTTGGTTTGTTTTTTTGGGGCCCTCCTTGCAGCGTGGCTCTGAGATGTGGGACGTTTACAGCATAAAGCACATTTTTATATATAGCACTATACAGTGAAGCAACACACACAGGCGGTGGATGACTCACAACAACAGCCCTTGTTTTCAGTCCGTTTCTGCCACTTGTCTTGTCAGCCAGCCAAAGTTTAAGATTGGTCAGTGCCACTTTAAAAGGGCTGAAGTAACTTTGTACGTCATGTATTGTCAAATTCTGACTACAACTAAGGAGAAGAGATGTGAAAACCAAAACCCCACAGTTGACATTTTGTTTTCCAGGCGGGAAAGTTCAGCTTCATTCAGCTCATCCTCTACATCGGATCAACACTGTCGTACTACGCTCTGGTGAGAGACCACGCACCATCAACTGCTAAGTGTCCACCTCTGCATTCATCCTCCATGAGCACTGTCCAGAGTGGGTTTTTTAAATGGTAGCAACTCTGCACAAAGCGAGCGAAATGCATCGAAAATCTTCTCTGTGCCTATCAATGGAAGAGAAAGCAGCAATGATCACTGGCAGAGAAATCTCAATTAAAAACTCAACATTGATGTCTCCTGAAGCCTTTTTACTGTGTGACTGACACAATAATTTATTTATTTTTATTATGGGTTTTGTTTTTACCGGCAGTTTGAGGATTTTCTTCTTTATTGTGATGTACGTAGTCTCCATTAGAGGATTTAAGGATCTTCAGCAGTGTTGGGGACATGTGGAGTGTGTTGTATGTTGTGGGTGAAGTGTGAGCTGCTGTGGTCACGTGAAACGGTGTCTTTTCCTCCAGACAACCGTGTTTATCGACTGGCTGATTGGAACCAGCTGTTATTCTGCAGAGGTCGGACAGAACTACTCGCAGAAGAAGGTGGAGGCACTTCAAGACAACCAGAAGGTGAAGAACGGTTTGACATAAGCGACAATACAATTTAAAACAAACTCTATCTAATAGGTTATGGTCATTGTGATGTGTGACGCTGTGTTTCAGTGCATCCTCTGCGTTTCGTACGTTGATGAGAAAAACATTCGACTGGTGAAGAGGTCACTGAAGAAAAGTTTACAAGACCTGAAACCGATATCTGCTCTGCCACGTAAGGTAAACCTGGTCTGGCAAGGACAGATCCAACGAAGATTCATGTACTGTGGCCTCGGGAAGTATTCAGACTTCTTCACTCTATGCACAATAGATAGAATTGCCATTTTTATTCATCAGACCTTGCTCAAAAACCGATAATGACCGAGTGAAAACTTTTGAGAAATTTTATTATTATTTATTTTTTGCCAAAGTAAATCACAGACACGGACAGAAATCAGTTAAAGCTTTGAGTCTTCTTACCAGAGTCTCTACAAGCTTCTCACACCTGGATTTCTGACAGATCCTCTCAAAGCTCCTCCTGCAGAGAACATCTGAAACAGATTGTTTTGAATATTACTTACTTTGTGGTTAGGTAAGAAACCACATACCTTGACTTGGACAAATTCAACTAAATGCAGTCGTTAAGAGTTAAAAGTGCAAAACGATTTGTAATCTTTGTAAAATCAACAGTTTTAAAAATGTGTAAAAGGGTTAGCAGCTTTAAACAGCCATGGTTTCAGTGACGTGTTCTATCCTGACAGGAGGACATGGGACACCTGAGAGCTGTCCTGTGTCTGCTACGGCCAGATGTTGAACGGAATCATGACGTTCAGCCTCCCGTCGACCGTAAACCTGAACCGCAGCCCAAACCTTCTCCCCCATCCTGGTGTAAATGTGGCTGCTGCTCTCCCTCCTCCCTCCCACAGGAGGAGCTGTGCTGCAGGCGGAGTGAAGGTGCTTGCCTCACCTCCTCTCCCCTCTTTGGGCCGTTGGTGTTATGTCGCTCCCTGGTGGAGGCCGTGGTTCTTTACCAGGACCCTCTGTCTCCACGCGCTGATCGAGATCAAACCACCGCCCTGCGTCACTGTGCCTACAGACAGTACATCAGCTGGAGGTTTGGGGTCCCACCTAAGGAAACCCACCCTGTCATCCCCAGCTGCTGTGTGTGGAGAATCAGGGAGGAGTACCCGAGGCCAGATGGACGGTACAGTGGCTTCACACCTGTCAGGACGGTGTCCATGCAGGCCTGTGCCAATGGGGACGTTTGAGAGGAGTTTTTCCTGCTCACAGAGGAGGGGCTCCACTGCTGACTCACCTACTAACAGTTTACTCACAGTGTTGCTTAAGTGAAACCTTCTGTAACTTTACTCAACTGGGCAAAACATGATCCCGAGTTAGTTTTTGTCGGCCTGTGTACGTCAGGACGTGGATGTATAACCTCAGAGTCAATTGATCACTGCATTTTCCAAGATCTTCTGTCGAGGTATTTGACTCAATAAAATATTTATAAAACCTTTGTCCTGTTGCCACTGTTTTTAATCAGCCTTTTCTAGGCAGAAATATGCCTCCATTTGAAGAAAAGTTGAATAATTTACTTTATTGAAGATGTGATTTTGTAGGTAGCTGGCAGCTCCACTTTTCACTTAGGCCAAGTACATGAATAGATTTTGCATTAAAATCCAGTTTGGCTTCACCAAACAGCTTTACACAGTCCAACGCTTCCTCTGTCACATTGAGCACAATAATAGCTGGAGTAATATTAGCTATCTGCACATCAGGCCATTCTTCAGTGCTTGACATTCACAAGCACTTTCAGCCTTTCACTTTCCCAACTCAGACTCCAGACCTTGACCATTGTTGTTATAATGGAGCATTTGAGTAAAATAAGGCCTCTTTGTTAAACACCTCAAGGCCTAAAATAGCTGCAGACATCCCTGTTTCCTCCCATTTCTCATCCACTGATCCCTCACTGTTGCTTTTGTTCACAGGAACCGCACACAATGGGGGCTAATCTGTTAGCATATGCCTTTTAATTTTATTTTCAGAATGGCCTGGAATGAGGAATAACTGTACAGGGGTTGGTTTCCAGTAAGTTACATTTGCTTATATTGTCCATGAAGCAATATGTTTTAGGAATGTGTGTTATCTTTATGTGTTCATCAAACAGTGAGTGCGTTTTCTCATAATACAGGCTGACAGTGTCAGTCTGCAGATGGATGTGGGGTGAAGGTCACAGTCAATAGATTATGTGATGCAAGTGGAGGTAGATTGGTGCTGTCTGCACAAAATCGCGCTAACCGTTTTTTAAATTTATGGAAAGTAACTAAACTTCTACAACTCTGACTTCAGATTTCGTAAAACTTTAACCTACAGAAAACAAATCTTCAGTTCCTATCAAGTTTTTCTTTTTCTGCAGAGTAGTATTGGCAATGCCACAAAACAGGTTCGTGCTTACAAAGCCCAGGTGATCTATTAAATGCAAACTTGACATTTATTTGTCCTGCACATACCTTAAATTGTACTAACAGAAATAAAACCAGTGGTATTCAGGCACAATGCACTACAAAGAATATCATAGCAAGTCATTTCTGAACTTACAATATTTAAAAAAATGTATAATCACAAAATATACTTCAAGATTTTAAAGTACTGAGTGTAGAACTTTGCCCACATCCATTTTCTACTATGGTAAATTATTACTTACCATTTTACTGCTTATGTTGGCCAATATTTTTAACTATTATGATATTTTTAATTATGACTTAATGTGCTGATGATTTTCTTAATTGATGTAAAATAAAAGTGGTGAAGTACAAGATCTAATATTTCCTTCTGAACTGCATTAGTACTTCAAGGTGTACTTCAGGGAATTTGCATAAAACTCGATTAAATGTTTTATATTTTTACACAAAACAGAACTTTACAGAATAGTTTCAATCCCTGACAGGTGACCTTTGGATGAATTTAATTTTAATATCGTCAGTTGGTTAAAGGTTAAAGGTCATCCAGCGGTCAGAGGTCGGCCATCATGGCGGGTAGAGAAGAAGTTCATTAGTGTAGCTACGGACGTTTTCTTCGACAAACAAACCGAACAACATGAACTGGACACGAGACAAGTTCGAACACGGAGTGAGATTTTACGAAGAAGCACTTTATCGGGGACTAAACAGCGTTAGCTTTGATGTTGACGGTGACCTTTGCTCCCACGTCACACAATGGATTTATTTACGCGATGACCGTCGCGGCTCAAAAAGAGGTTAAAAGAGGTAAGTGGAACATTTCGGAACCTAACGCGTTTTGTCGCGCATTTACTTTACGGTAACGTCACCGCGGTTTCCAGCGACCTAAACGGACGAGAGGTTCACGGACTGTTGAGATTACAAAGAAGTTTCTGTCCGACGCATAACGGAAAGTTGAGCGCAACTTAAAATATGTTTCATAAAGAAGAAAACAGTGGTGCTCCAGTACAGTGAATGTGCTTATTTGCTCTGAGTTTATGAAATATTTCAACCAAATTCCGTTTGTATTTCCACATCAGCAGCCTGCTGACTTGGCCACACGTTATTGTCCAACAGCTACTTGCTTCAATTAGGCCGCTGAAGGCTACAATTGAACTAACAGGGTCCGTTTAAACTGCCAGATGCTGGTGGTTTTACTTGAGAAGTCTCACTAAGATTTGGGGGAAAACGGGGGACAACTTTGTTCGCTCTGGTATTTACGGTTGTTACAGTGCGATGATGCCTTTCAAAGAATCCACCTGCACGCATGCAGCAGTGTTTCTCCACCATCGTGCAGAGAGCGTCCCCCTCCCCTCCACCTCCACCTCCACCCCCACCCCCAACGCCTTTCATTGTCCCTGTCCTCACTTTAAATTGCAGTCTGAGGTGCTGCAAACACAGCACAGAGGAGGCCAAATGGCCCTAAGCTTAATTGCCTGTGGATGTCGGCGTCCCTTTGGAAAGGTTGGAGTTTGGCGTCCAAATATACGTGGGTGGTCCACCTGTCATTGTGTTTGAGTATTGATAGAAACATGATTGAAACTTTAATTTCACTCTTGTTTAGGGTGTTCTAGAGCGTATACGCGGTGCCATTGGCCTCACATTGTTTTGTGAGGCTGCAGAAGTTGGCCTTTCTTGTTCCCACGACAAAAAGCGAACAGGATTTTTCCACTGGCATTTGGATTATTGTGGCAAATAAGCTTCATGACCAGCAAAACTTGATTGACACTTTTACGTTTTGTTCAGCAAGATAACACTCACAGTTGAACAGCACATTTAGGATTTTTGAAGCTTAAATACAATCAACGGAAGTTTAAAAAAAAAAAAAAAGCTATTGTTGGGGTTGGCATGACTTCAATGTTACCACCATGGAACCTTCAATTTGTAATATGCTTTGATCACATGTACTTCTTCTACACTCGCCTTTATGCCAAGAAGTTCTTTTATAGCTCAGCTAAAACCTTCACTGGATTCATGTTTAGAGTCCTCTCTATTATGATCCAGGGAACCTTGAAGCCATTTTTGTGGCAGGTTTAAGAAAAAAACATTGTTCACATGTTAAACGTGCCAAATATGAGCTTGTTATAATGTTTATTTAAATGGAAAATCACTAAAAACATGTTAATAGTTAATACTTTCCTAGCTGTCATTGGGTAGAAGGCACAGTCCAAAACTTCTATGATGAAACAGTCTTGTCATAATTTAAATTTCACACAGTTCTAGTTGTAAGAACTGTGACATCATCCTTGTGTTCTCCAATTCCAGATGATGGTGCCTAATACGCAGGCGCTGGGCTTACTGCAGTTTTAGACGATGCCATCCTCTACCTACTTGACTGGGCCGCATTCCCACTTCTCCAGCAGAAGAGGGTGAGTACAGAAGTCCACTGGACTTTGAGTGTTGCATCTTGTGATGCACTGACCACATGCAAGACCAAGGAGATGGTCATTAACTTCTGAATACAGACGTTGAGGTACGTGCCAATAGAGGTTTGTAGGTACAAAGAAGGTGTATCTTTGGTAATATTACATTAGAAACGTTGGGTGTCTCCCTTTTTATTTTGAAATGACAAAAATGAAAACAATGATTTTTATCCACATAATATTTGATGCACATTGACTTAGTATCAATGTTCCTTCATCAGAAATGAAGTATAGTAAGTTTTAAATACATTTATCAAGAGGGATACAAACTAATCAACCAAACCAATAAAATTTTCATTCTTTTATTTTACTTTTTTTAATACACTCCTTGATAATTTCGCAGGATTTAGCAGCTTTCGCATCTTACACACGTGGCTTTTCTACAGTGTAATTTAAACAACACCACAACGGAGACCAGATCATACTTTTAAAGAACAACTTTTCTGTATTTTATACTCTGGTCTCTGTCGTCACAGATGCAAACACAACTACATTTCCTCTTCTTCTTCACTGGCTGTTTATGAAACTGAGCCTCAGTGTCTGAGCCGTATTTGTGAAAACTGTGAAATTGCTCTCTACTTAATCCCGTTAAAGTCCTAAGTCAGAGGCTTTGAAGTTTTTATCCAAGTGGCAGCTTTTGACTAATAATTTTAGCCACATTTAGATTCACATGTACAGTACAGGCATGTGCACTCTTACATGCAAACACTGTACAGTTGTGCATACAATATGAACACATGCGGTCACATGTGATTATTGCATGCTTGCTATAAAAAGCCACAAAACCCTGCTATAAATACGCACACATGGCAGACACATACACAAACTCGCACATCTTTTCATCCCTCGTGCTCGGTTCAATTGTGCTAATTGGGGGAAAAAAAAATCACTCGTGGTGGGAAATGACTGGTGTTTTCAATCTGCTATCTGTTAGTGGGCAGAGCCCTTAATGCTAAAAACCAGCTCCACTTTTTCTTGCTCCCATTAGTATCGGGCAGCATTGTTCTTTATTGCAAACCTGAGATAAATTCAGGAGGTGGAGATATAATTAAAAGCTAAACTTAGGTGTGTGTGTGTGTGTGATCGGTTGCTTGCTGTAAGTAGAGGTCCTCGTTCATCCGAGTTTAATGTGGGAATCCTTCCATGGAGCCATTAGCTGAAATGCCTGTTTAACCTACAGGGAGCTATTGAATCTGCAGCCCTCCATTTAAACAATGGAATGTAATTATGATTATTAAGTCATTATGATGGTTGGTTGAGCAGCTCACAGCACACTGCACCTCCTGTGTTTGAGCAGAATGTCAGTGTTCATTGGTAAATCAAATACATTCACGGGATGCTTTCAGATAAAGTGACTCACAGGGAATCAACAGTTGGCAAAAGTAGCCTCAGACAAATTTCACTCAAATCTTAACAGATCGTTTTGGATTGCATCATTTACACCTCCCTTATGATATAATCATCTTTTATTTCTACTCAGGTTAAACATCTATAAATCCACTTAATAATCACAGACAAGACGATCACTTCTTTAAGTCTTTTTGGATTTGAAAGTCATGCAGTAATCAGCAGCTGTGCCCCAATTCAGGGTCTGTGTGCCCCACAGATGAAGTCTTTCCCCTGACAATCACCGTCCACTGAAGGCCCCATTTTCAGTCCTGCAGGAAACTGTGCAAGATCAAGAAATGGAAATGTTTTCTGCAGCGCAGCCCGAAGTGGATATTTTTGATTTGTCAACATCACTTTTTGATCAGTATCATAACCCTGAATTCTAAGACGGCACATAGAGATCAGGGCATTAAGATTTTTAGTATTCACGATTTTCAGATATTTTATATATGGAATGGTTAATGGATATAAGGCAGATAATGATTAAGACATTACTGGATAATGGGAGCAGTTGTTTGGTGCAGCTCTAGACTTGCTCATGTTTCCTTCCAGTCTTACTGTATGTAACCTCAGGGTTCATTAAGCAGCTGGTCACAGTCTGTTTCCCACTAATTCCACAGCCACTGATTTGACCTTTTTGTTTAAGCTTTATCCACTGCCTGCTAATGTACATAGGATTCCACATAGGATGTTTTCACCAAAGAGTATCTTACTGTACTTTTGTCCAAATCTGACACGCAGCACTGTTTAGCTGGTGACTAGGTGTTTGTGATAGCTTTTTTTTGTGCAACCATTTGCCCAAAACACTTTTCCGATTGTAAATTAACTGAACATTCATAACATAAATGTAATGTAAAAGGAAACGTAAAGAATTTGGACGACAGATGAATATGATAATGCATTGGATTTAGTGTTTCTCCCCCTGCTGCAGTGTTTGACTACGTGACGTTTCTGTGTTCTGCCCCGAACAGGCTCCAGCCTCCTATACTGATGTGTCTTGCATCTGTGGCCTGCGTTTGTGCATCTGTGTAGAGACACAATGTAAACGCTAATTGCCCCTGGCAACAGGCGGCCTGTCGCCTAATGAACCACGTGTCTGAGTTGATCCAATTTTGACAGGAGCACTCACAGGCCGCTGCGTTTCTTTGAAAAAAAAAGGGAATTTTTCTGAACACATGAATCATGCATGAGCACATGAATTATAAATGAGGCTGTTGGGTTATGAACAATGTAGAGTAGAATTGACCAGACATTTGGACCCCCACTGCATATGCTGGGTGAGGCAGCTGGAGTTTAGAACGTGGTATCATGTTCTCATAATACAGCTATAGAAAGATGTAACCTTCCTAGAAATACTGTATGTGATACATTTTTGCTGTTGATGAAAAAGCCTCGAAGGGGAAACTCAGAGTAAAACACCGGTGCCTTTGTGACAACAAAGACATCTTCTTTTGATGCAAATCCTCTGCCAAACCATGGCATCACAAGCTCTCTTTTCCAAACATTTGGTCACAAGATGGCTTCCCCCGCTGGCCTCCTTGCTGCTTTCATGCATTTTGTTTTTTTTATTTTTATTTTTTTTAAGGTTGGTGTGTTCACATGGTCCCAGGGTGTTAACATGTCTCAAAGATGTCAGACAACTGACTGCTTGTTCAGCCGCCTCCGTGTTTAGCCTCATAACTCGGGCAGATGAGGCACCCCCTAACCTTTGACCTTTGAAAAAACAAAAACAGATGTAAACAAGGCAGCTAACGGCCTTCCTACCCACCTCAACAGCCACCTTATGGTAACAAAAAAACAAATAGTGTCTCAATAGTGTCTCTGTTCCCCACTGACAACCAGCCTGGAAGGGTAAGATGTTCTCCTCCCCCCCCCCCCCCCCGTTCCTCCTCAGCCAAATATCACAGGAGAGTCTTTGGTTTCATGTGGTGAATCAGCAGACGGCGTGGCTGGGAAGGACGCGTATGGTTACAGAACCTGGTGGCCTTTTTTTGTTTCTTAGTGTTATGGCATCACAAAAAAATAAAACAACCTTCACCGTTTCCTGCACCGTATATTAAAGATTCTAATAACTTTACTGATGCCACAGGGAAATTGTGTTGCCTTGTTCAAACTACTGATCAGTAAGTGAGGAGTAAACATAATTCAAACAAAAATAGTAAATGAAATAAAAACAATTGCAAATGTTTGCTTGCCTTTATTTTGAAATTTCAAAAAGGTTTTTCATCAACAATATATAAAATTCACATATAGCTAGCACAATTGTTTTTTTGCTGTACACTGACTACATTTGGGTTTTAAGAGCAGAAGAGGGATATGATGGCCTTCCTACCTCAATACGTTAAAACACCACGGCATGTTTTGTATCAAATGACCCAAACTTTAAGTAAGCAGTAGTATTTGAAATTGAAAACAGCTAGTTTTAAAGTAAATAAAACTTTATATTTGGTTGCATATCCTGGGTACCCAAGTAGGTATGTTTCGATACCACTTGCCCATGTACTGTGATACAAGTACTGTTATTTGTTGTTTAGTAAAGTTAAGATTGCAAAAGACATTAGACAAAAAACCCTCAGCTGTGTTGTCTGTAGCCATTTTGAATCTCTGTGGTGGTGTCTCTTTGGAGGTGTCTTTTTTTTTTTGCTCTTACGATCATATTGTGTATCTTTGACATTTTTGGCCTCCTTTCTAAAGCTATAAATTATAAAGCCTGTTCACACATTGCCATGCTTTTAAAGAAATGACTGAGTGTGTGTAGATGACATAAGAGAGCAGGCTGTTCAGTAAGTCTGTCATAAATCGTGTTACAGGCTTTGCTGAAAGAAGATAAAGTGTCTCCTCTCTGCATCTTCAAAACACTGCACGGTTTCTCTGTGCACCACCGGCACTGCTGCCAGTCAATGACATAACAAGCTGTGATGTTTTGTGGGGTCTTATGTTGAGGAGTGAAAATTGCCTCATCTGCTTCTTCATGCCTTGAAATGTCTTATTGTTTTGCTTGCGTAGGTTTCCTCTGGGACCCCTGGCTTCCTCCCACAGTCCAAAGACATGCATGTTAGGTTAATGCCCGTAGGTGTGAATGTGACCCTTGTGTTCCCCGCTGGGATTTGTCTAATTTTCTTATCCTCTCATTTGTGTACATGTGGAAGAACATCCTTTTGCTGTGTCTCTTGCCACGTGTGTTGTTGAATTTATGTGAGGGAAGCCTGCCCATGTGTGCATGTGGGTGGGTGTAAGCAGTCTCTGTGGAGCTGGAAACCTGCTAGCTGCTTATTGGCTAACAAGCGTTTTCTTCAAGGAGTGGAGACGATGCAGAGACATGTGTACAGTTATAGCAACAGTGAGGAAGATGGAGAGTGAAGCTTTACAGCAGAGTCGGGCTCCCTTTTCAGTAGGAGCAGGACTGTGATAAATTAATAAAAAAACACCCCAAACATGGCTATATACCTCTGCTGCTTAAAGTATGATGATTCTACTATAAACAAATTGTAATTTCCTAAATTGGTTAAAAAAAAATTAATTTCTTTTGTGATTTGTGTCATTAGGTTGGTCCTTTTTATAATGGTTGGTTGGTTTGTAATGTTGTTGGTTCAATATAGTGATGACAATGGCTTCATTGTGTTTTCATTTTTTATTTGGCCATGTATTTACGGGTTTTCAATGATAAACATTGTTGTGAAGGAAGATATTTTACTCTGTAATAGCGTTTTTCAGTGGAATAATACACAATAATAACTCGCTATTGTGGCTCAGTGACTTTTCCCATTCACACACTCATTTTACTCTAATATGCAGCAGAAAACTGCACTGCAACATCAGCTGGCTGGAGTTCACATAAGAAATGATCCAATGTTGATTTGGATTAATTTTGGCAAATATCAATAAATTAATAGACGCCCAGATTGGCCTTAATACTGATCCTCACTGTCATCTCAGTAAATCTCTACTTATGTTTCATGCCAAATTGAGAAGTCCCATTCGCCCAGTTATTCTTTTATTTATATCACATGAATAATTTAGGCTTGGGAACAATTTTGAACCAGGCCCTCCCTTATATTTATGAAATAATCTAAAAGCCTCTTGTTTTTTCTCAGCTACAGATTTAATGAGCATTCAGTGTTGCTGACTGTGATTATGTTGGCTGATAACGAATAACGAAGGACTCAGAATTGGGGCCCAAAATACTTGATTGGTTGATCCCTGCTAAAGAGTAAGTTTGCTTCTTCCATAAAGGTGTAGAGGTGTTGTGCAATGGTCATAGTGTAAGAGCTGAGGGGGGGAAAAGAAGGAACATTTTCAGACAGAGGGAGGAAGGGTGGGGAATGGCTTTTCATGAGAAAGCGACGTGAAAGGGAAGTAAGGAAACATGTGGGTAAGAGGTAAGGGAGCAACAAAGCGTGTGTGTGTGTGTGTGTGAGTGAGAGAGCGGGGCAGGGCGAGCAAGCAGGGGGAGGAGAGGGAAGCAGCAGTGGCTGCGCTGCATCATCACTGTACTGCCACTACTGCAGGGAGGAGAAGTGGTGTACACACACTGATCTCTCTCCCCTTCTGTCTGTCTCTCACACGAGACTGTGTGTGTGTGTGTGTGTGTGTGTCTGTGTGTATAGACACTCTCTCTCTTCACACACGCAGCCGACTGCCTCCCAGCCTCAGATGAAGCTTCACAGAGCAGAGATCCTGATGATTTTATCCATCATCTTTGGATTATCGCCTGCCTCCGCTCGTCTGTCTCCAGGACTCTTTCTGCCTCAGATGCTCTGTGTGTGTGTGTGTGCGTGTGCGTGTGTTGATCCCTGTTAACGGATAGTGGACGAGGCTGCTACTTCCAGTGCCGTTTGTTTTGACTGTCATGACTTTCCTTGTGTAGGCAGCCGTCGCTGGCAGCATGGAGGAGTCCCGGGAATTTTAGCATTGTTGCAGCCTCCCTTTTCCCTTGCCGGCGTGCAAAGAACGGCAGCATATGCCAGTTTTTTTTTTTTTTTTTTTTTGGGTGGCTGTGTGCCAGAAGAGAATACTTATCTCAGGATTTGTGGTCAAGGGGAGGATATGATAAACAGATGTGAGGGTAAGACTGTTTGCAGTGCAGCATCAGGCTGGCATCTCTTGTTCTACA
This sequence comes from Channa argus, assembly GCF_033026475.1. NCBI lineage: Eukaryota > Metazoa > Chordata > Actinopteri > Anabantiformes > Channidae > Channa > Channa argus. Next base: position 2,992,739 of record NC_090207.1, read on the forward strand.
TCGGACAGCGTTGCCTCTTGAGGTTGCTCTCATGGACATATTTTACACACAGCAGCAGCAGAGCCAGGCTGCATTTTACTCGGACTAATGGGAGGATTGCTGCAATGTTACGGAAGAGCTTCTGGCTGCTGAGGGAGCAACGATGCTGATTTAAGAACAGGAGGCACACTTCAGTTTTGGAGCTAAGGACAGGACGAGCAACGTCAGGATTAAACCGAAGACTTCAGTGACACGATGGCGGCTGCATTGAGCTGAAACCACCCCTTCCTCCTCCCTCCAAACATGAACTCTTCTTCTAATGTGAACCAAAGCGGCTCTCCCCTGTTCTGCCTGCTGGGTGCCGTGGGTTATTCCCACGCCCTGGATACCTGCGTGCTGGAGGTGGCCGTCATTCTCTTCCTCACGGTGCTCATCATCGCTGGCAACCTGGTGGTGATCTTTGTCTTCCATTGTGCCCCGCTGCTGCACCACCACACCACCAGCCACTTCATTCAGACCATGGCCTATGCCGATCTGCTGGTGGGCGTCAGCTGCCTGGTGCCCTCACTATCCCTCCTGCACTACCTCGGAAGCCTGAATGAGGAGCTCACCTGTAAGGTGTTTGGGTACATGGTTTCTGTGCTGAAGAGCGTCTCCATGGCCTCACTGGCATGCATCAGTGTGGACCGCTACATCGCCATCACCCGCCCGCTGTCGTATGCCACCCTCGTAACGCCATGCAGGCTAAGGGTGTGCATTGTCCTCATTTGGGTTTATTCTGCCTCGATCTTCCTGCCGTCCTTCTTCGGTTGGGGGAAACCGGGATACCATGGGGACATATTCCAGTGGTGCGCAGACTCCTGGAAGACCAACCCGGCGTTCAGCACTTTCATTGTGGTGCTGCTCTATGCGCCGGCAGCACTAACTGTCTGCTTCACCTATGGGAGTATATTCAAGATCTGCCGGCAGCACACCAGGGAGATCACCCAGCGCCATGCCCGCTTCAGCTCGCAGAAAGAGGGTGACAAAGGTGAGCGGGGCGAGCGGTGCGAGGGCTGTCCGGACAAACGCTATGCCATGGTGCTCTTTCGGATCACCAGTGTCTTCTATGTGCTGTGGATGCCCTACATCCTTTACTTTCTCCTAGAGAGTGCTGGCCTGTATCACCACAATGTGGCGTCATTTCTCACAACGTGGTTGGCGATTAGCAATAGCTTCTGTAACTGTCTCATCTACAGCCTCTCAAACAGTGTCTTCCGGAAAGGTCTAGGCCGCCTCTTTAGCCCGTTGTTTCCTTCCTGCCTCGGCTGTGCAGATGCCAAAAAGGCTCCAGCTCCTGCCAGCCCACGACCAGATCCTCCATGCCAAGTATGAGCCCTTGATTTACTCTGGTCCATTTAGAGGCATCGGCCCTTTGTGCGTGCTTTGCTGTAAGCTACGTAGCATGACACAGGTCTTTTTGGTCCCACAGTGAGGAGCCCCTGCACACAGCACAGAGAGGGTCTTTTGCAGATGCCTGTCGGTCATCGCAAAGGATAATTTTTATTTATTTTTTTTTTTTTGTGGAAAAAGGAGAATGTAAAGTTCTCCCTGGGTCTTTTTCGATTGCTTGTCAGAGTGATGCTGCTCTCGCGTGGAAGGATCACAAGCTGATGACAGTAACAAAGTCTTATGCTGATGAAGAAAGTGGACCGCAGGAGAAAGATTGTGTGCAAGTTCAGAGAATTTAATAAGCACCCCTGCCTGCTCTGACATGCAAACTACCAGATGCAAAAAAGGAAAGCACAGTGCGACCTGTGCTGTGTGATCCCCTAAAAGGCAAAAATGTTTTCCATCTTTTAAAGCCTGACTGAAGAATCTGTACATGAACTTTCAGGGTAGATTTAGGTGATGCAAAAAATGTTAAACACTTGAAACCAACAACATGTCTGTTTCCTTTAGGGAAATCCTGATCCTAATGAGTGTGTGTGAGTGTGTGTGAAAAACAATTTTCCACCAAATTACGTGATGTGAAGGGTAATCAGCCTGTATGAGTTAAAATGTGCATTGGAGCTCATTTCCCAGAGAAAAGATTAAGGTTTATTTATTAAGAGCTCATGTGTGTTTTATCAAAAGGTTTTCGCTGTCTTGTGAAGTTGGGTGTTACTGAGAAGTTCCAAGTATGTTTACACAGTTTCTGGTTTCAAATGAAAATGTTAATTTATGAATTAGCTTTTCTTCACAAGATGACTGCTGACCCAGGGAGTTTTCCTGCCAGCAGACAATGGTGAATCCTAATCGCAGAGACAATAAATTGTATTTATTTGGAGAGTTCTATTCTCTGTTTGCATTTCCTCCTCAGGTTTCTCAGCAGTTTTTGGTTAAGCCTCCAGGCTGTTTGCCTTTGTTCTTAAATCACAAGCCATGTAGCGTATTAAGATAATCACCAAATTGTTGTATAGTGGTCGTCAGTATCGATACTGAATCTGCAAACTCACATCATGACTTTGATACAAATACTTGGATGTAAAAACAATTGCATTTGCAATGTGCAATTTTATTGCTTGTCTTTTTAGTCCTTCAGCAGCTGATAGCTGTTTACATCACTGGAAAGTGGAAAGGCAGAGTTTTTGCAAGCCTGACCTTAGACGCTAAGAAAGTCAGAGCACTTTACTGCGAGAGCTTGTGGCTTTTTGGCTTTGTTTAAAAACACTTCAGAGTTTGAATATTTAAATGGCAGACAACTGGGCCCTTTGGGAGGTGTCTTGGCAGCCCCCTGATGCAAAATGGACATCCAGGGTTACAAATGGTCTTGTGTACAGTGTTTATGCTTTTGAGATCATTTATTTGTCACAGCCAAGAGGTCTGACATGTTGCACTCAAGATTGAACTGGTGTTGAGAAGAAGGAAGAGTTTCTAGGAATTATTATAGGAGGTTGTTTATATTACTGCAGGAAGCTTTGTTCACATTTAAGATGTAGAGTTTGGTTTTAAGTCACAATGAAATTTCTGAGTGTCTTGCTCCTCAATTTGACACACTTTTTTTTTTTGGGTGGGGGGGTTTAATTGCAGCAACTGGATGGGATCCATTGCAACAGATCTACATGTCCTCAGAGAGAACTTTGCCAACTGTCAAATTCAAACTAGCCTTAGCAATTAGTAACGAAAGCAGCCTTTTTACTTTTTTCTCACCTAATATGTAAATAACAAATGTCAGAATTGACAAAGTGACATCTTTAATATTATTTATTTCCTTCTTTGTTATGTTGAATTACAAGATTTAACCTGGCTCGGGCTGTGAATATCTCCTCACAGCGCTGGTGTCCTAACATCTCAGAGAAGGATTTAGGGAAGCAGCTGTGCATTTGCATTTGCAAAACCAACTGCACAGGCCTCACCCCGAAAGTCTCCCGACAAACATGGCGCTCAAAGTAAAGCGGCGATCGCACCTTTTGTGCAGGTTGTTCAAGTTCTTTTAACAGCACAGCAAGCATTGTCAAAATGGCAGTAACTGTCACCTGGGCTTGCAACTGTAATGGATTTCACACGTGTTAATGATGTGAAGCTACTTTAAAATTAGCCCAAAAGTTTAGTGGCAACCGGATTTGCTAGTTGTTCTTGAAGACATTATACCTGTCGTCCATGAGGCTGAGGTGTATGTATAACCATGACCTGAATGACTTTAAAATCACTTTTTGAATCACTTATTTAAATGCATTAAATTGTATAATATGCACTTATTTAAATGCTTTAAATGGTATGAGCAATTATGACTTATTTAGCTGTCAAGGTAATAATTTATAAATGTGGATATAGTGCCAAATGAATAGTTCTGTCAATTTCCCCCAAATGTACTGAACATTTCTATAAACTACATATACATTTCTATAAAGAGTGCATAGTTTTGCAGGAAAAATGACAAAGTGAAGCAGCATCTCATTTTTCTGATGCAGTTTGAGGATGTGTAATGCTTTTTTATTTTTCAGCTTTAGCTTTTGTTTGCAGTTTACAGGTGGGGGTAATATTTCAGCAACCCCCAACAGTGTCATCGTGCTCAAATGATCTGTTATACCTCACAATGTAATTGTGGGTAATTTCTACATAATAGGATGGTAATAGTGGGGGCTACTTCTTTGGTAATAGCATGGGAATAGGTGGTGTAATATTTTTGAAATTGGAAACTACGCTATGTATTAACAGTGTAAGTATTATTATGTTGATCAGTAATTACCTTAATGTTACTTTTTAAAGTAATAACCAAGTAATTGGTGAAGGCAATGGATACATCCGAATAATAGGAGGCCAAAATTGAATGGGTAATACCTTGTTATACCCTTTTACTATTACTCTGATTTAAGTGAAAGGGGCAATTTTTCTGCCGAGGTTTTGCAAGAACGTTTATTTATTACAATGTTTGCAATAAATAAATAAACAAACAAATTCTTTGCATGTTGCTTTGCTCTCTCTGCTCCTGTAGAGCATTTTGCGTCACCTGTGAGTCAAAGTAGTTAATTATAACACAATATACATCTTCCGCACCAATCAATAACTTGATAAATCTGTTGACATAACGAGGGCAGGGGTTATGGCCAACGCAGCAACTGTGGCTTCACCTTCACTTCTGGGGAGCTGTCATGTCGTCCCCATTTCACTACAGATATTACCATTAAAATAGAAACAGGTTGTTATGCATTTTACTACAGAAACTACCTCGCATGTTTCCAGGTAATTACTGTAGCTCTTGATGTTTAGTTTCCACATTATTATCTGTGATTTTGGCCTCCTGTTATTATTTTAGTAATAAATCCTGATTATTACTTAGTAATTATGTATTTTAACACAATTCTGTTAAACTGTTATACCTCGTTACTAAAGTATGAACTCCATATAATTTTTTATAAACTTGATATTGCCTCTATATTACTTTATTTCTCAAATATTTTACTACTATTAGCCTTCTGTTACCAGGCTGTAAAGTGCTTCTCAGCTTTTCTGTAAAATGCCTGCAACGTGACCATAATTTATTAAATATGTTCACACAGTATATTTATGAATACATTTTTAATAGGTTGCTTATGAATATCAAAACATGTACATGTGGTGTTATACATGAGTAATTTCAAAACGAAACACTCATTGGCCACTTTATTGATACACCTGTTCGACTGCTTGTTAATATCTAATCAGTCATTCACATGACAGGAACTTTGTGCATTTACTGTAGCCGTGTAAACACGATCAAGACTGAAGCTCAAATCGTGCATCAGTCGGTTAAATTGCCTTGTTAGGAAGAAAGTTCCACAGCACATGGAGCCTTGTAGCAGGTGGACTACAGCAGCAGAAGACCACTACAGGTGCCACTCCTGTCTGCTAAGAACAGGAAACTGGAGCTACAATTCACAAGGGCTCACCAAAATTGGAACATGGACTTAAAAACATCGCCTTGTAAAATGAGTCTCGGTTTCTGCTGCAGCATCTAGATGCTAGGGCCGGAATTTGTTGTAAACATTGTAAAAGCATGGCTCCATCCTCTCTGGCATCAGTGGTTCAGGCTGCTGCTGCTGCTAGGGAGGAAATATATTTTTTTGGATCTCTTAGTACCAACTGAGCCTCGTTTAAATGCCTCAACCTACCTGACTGTTGTTGCTGACCATGTCCATCCCTTTGTGATCAATGTAGCCATTTTCTAATCCTTCTAAGCATCATATCACAAAGCTAAAATGATCTCAAAGTGGTTAATTTGAACGTGAAAATGACTTCACTGTACTCAGATGGCCTTGACAGTTACTAGATCTCAGTCTAATTTAGCACATTCAATGTGGGGAAACAGGAAATTCAAATTATGGTTTGTGGTGATGTCATGATGATCATGTCATATTGGAATAAACCCTCTAAAGAATGTTTCCAGCACCTTGTTGAAGTAATGCCATAAAAGAATTAGGGCAGTTCTCAAGGCAAAGGGGGGGCGGGGGTCAACCTGGTACTAGCAAGGTGTACCTAACAAAGTGGCCAGTGATTGTCCTGTGTTTTTAATTGTGTCTGTGTGAACTATATGATCCCGAGCTTCAGATCATATCACACAGTTATCCTCATTATAGATGGTGAATTTAAATCAGTTTGAAATAAATAAATGTGGAATTGTATGTGTTGACTTGTGTGATCCCTATTTAAGCTGTTGTTAAAGACGCCTAGTGGAAAGACAACCTGCATGATTTCTATTCAGTCTTGAGGATGCTTGATGATGCTGTTTGTCTCATGATGCTACTAAGAGCAATGAGTGTACTCCTTGTCTCAATATCCTACTGTTTTGTAACACACATGGCCTATCATGCTTTTTTTTTTTTTTTTTTTTTTAAGGAGGGCAAAGGCGTTTCTGTTGGTTACAGTTCAAGTCATGATAACAAGAATGACATGCAAAAGAACATTTGGTTCCGCTTTTGATCTTCTCCTGCCTCTGCAGTTGGGTCAAAATGATGCAAGTCTACAAAAAAAGGATGTTTTTGTTTTTTTTTTTTTTTATGAACGAAGCAGAAAAGAGAAAAGACTTTTTAATTTGAAGGTATACAAATAGAACTCAGAAGAGGCAGGTTTAACTTGATGTGCATACATACAAAAGCAGATGAATGCATTCGGCGGTACTGCAAACTGCTCTGTTTTCACCCTTAAACCACAAAAACAAATTATAATAGTAGAATTAAAATGTGTACAAAATGGCTTTAATTATTTCTGGTTGAGCAAATTGTTAATCAGCATGTGATCTGAACAGTTGCTGCAGATTATTGTAAGTGGTAAGATGTAATTATCTGATTAAAATGAGATGTTCTGATTTCTGTCTTTTGGATTAATTTGGTCGCAAAAAGCCTCAGATTGCTCAGTCAGCCATATGGTAACACATGCAGCACAAACCTTTCCCTCCGGGGATTAATAAAGTATCTACCACCTGCAAGGTCTAATCAAATCAGGAGAAGTTGGTAGCTTTTAACATCCCTGAGCACAGGTTGGGAGGATAATGTGTTACTTTGCTGGGGAAGACGTGTGGTTGAACTCCAACTCTTGATGTTTGTATTTGTCTGTTCAAGTTTCTACTGTATCTCACTTTGCCTGAAGCTGTGTTGTTTACAGCACATTTGTGTGTAATGGGAGATTTGTGGCTGCACGTGATGCAGTTCATTTTCTTTATCTTTTTCTGTCTGTTCCGCTTTAAAAACGGATATTAAGGAAATTGTAGCTTTCCCTCTAAAGTCGGACCATAAGAAGTTGTTGACTAATGAAACGCTTCTAAAACTATTTCTTTTCACTTTTCAATAAATGAGCTGAACAAGTACTCAAAAAAAAAAACAACAGTATTTATGATTGTGTTGTTTTTATAACGTGCAGTACTAGTTTTGCACCACATCACCAAATTGTAGTCAGTTGACTTTTGTTCGTTTTTCGTCTAGGGTTTTATCAGGTTATAAAAATAAATTTATTGGATTAAATAATTAAAATTAGAAGTATTGGATTAAATACTATCGGGCACCATTCATCCCTATTCAGTTTTTGAACGGTGATGGTTTGTTTCACTGAAACACCATAAATCTGACTCCCTAACATACATAAAATGTTTCCAATCTAGGCAGTTAATCTGTGCTGTGATTTTTGGTGTCATTCTCTCCTCATGTATCTGATGCAAGAACGGGTCCAGATTGTTTGTTTTTTCTGTGATGAGATGACTGTATTCCCCTTCTGCCTTGTTGAATTCCTCCCGTTCTGTCTCCAGTCTATCCCACAGGAGAGAATCCTGCTTTATTTGGCTTACGTGACTTCAGTTTCCGTGCCAGCGGCTGTTTTGCTGCGCTCACATGACAACACTGTTTGATGCAGCTGATTAGGCTCACATGAAAATCATTGATAAGGACAGTGGCCAGTGAATGTCCCATACACTGTACAATTGTCCCAGTGGTGGCAGCATGCAGCCTTGACAGAGCCGAGAGCTGCTGTGGACCCAAAGGATGTTGTTGATTAGTCATTCATTTTAATCAATTAAATTGCTAACCTATAACACTGAACAAGAATGTGTGACGTAAACTGAAATGTATTTGCTGTAATACCTTGGTATAGCTTGTATAGTTTAAAAAGAGGACATTGCATGTGTTTTTCTGGCTGTTTAGGGTCTCATATATTACAACCCCAATTCCCCAAAAGTTGGGAAAATGTGTAAAACACAAATACAAACAGAATGCAATGATTTACAAATTTCAGCAACTCGTATTTTATTCACATCAGAACACAAACAACATATCAGATGTTAAAAACTGGGACATTTTAGCCGTTCATGGAAAATATTTGCTCATTTTGAATTTAATGGCAGTAACGCATCTCAAAGTTGGAACGGGGCAACAAAAGGCTGAAAAAGTAATTGCCGCAAATCAAAAACAAATGGAGGAGCATTTGACAACTAATTAGGTTAATTGGCAACAGGTCAGTAACTTAACTGGGTGTAAAAGGAGCATTTCAGAGAGGCAGAGCCTCTTGAATGTAAAGATGGGCTGAGGTTCACTAATCTGTGACAAACTGTCTAATGAATTGTGGAAGAATTTCAGAAAAATGTTCCTCAACATAAAATTGCGAAGACTCTGAAAATCCCACCATCTACAATATATAATATCAGAAGATTCAGAGAATCAGGAGGAATCTCACAAGCGACAAGGCCAAAGGTCAAAACTAAATGCACGTGATCTTGGGCCCTCAGGTGGAACTGCATTAAAAACAGGCCTGATTCTCTACTGGACATCACTGCATGGGCTCAGGAACATTCCAGAAATCACTGTCTGTGAACAGAGTTCATTATGCAATCCACAAATGTAAGTGTGAAAATCCAGAAACCATGTTACCATGTTCTCTAGGCCAAAGCTCATTTAAAATGTGATTCTTTTTGGAAACAATGGACACCGTGTCCTGTGGACTAAAGAGGAGAGGGATCATCCAGCTTGTTTTTAGCAGACGGTTCAAAAGCCTGCATCTCTGATGGTATAAGGGGGCATTAGGGACTGTGGTGTGGGCAGCTTACACATCTGGAAAGATGCTGAAAAGTACATAGAGGTTTTGGAGCAACATATACTTCAATCCAGACAACTTCTCTTTCAGGGAAGACCTTGCCTATTGCAGTAAATCACATGCTGCTTCCATTACAACACCATGGCCTTGCAGGAGAAGAGTCCAGGTGCTGAACTGGCCTGCCTGCAGTCCAGACCTTTCACCAAAACATTTGGCACATCATAAAACACAAAATCTGGCAACAAAGGCCCAGGACTGTTGAGCAGCTAGAATCCTGTATTAGACAAAAATGGGACAACATTCCTCTCCTAAAACTCCAGCAACTGGTCTCCTCACTTCCCACATGTTTACAGACAGTTGTTAAAAGAAGAGGGGATGCTGCACAATGGTAACCATCACCCTGTTCCAACTTTTTTGAGACGTGTTGCTGCCATCACATTCAAAAGGTGATATTTTCCATGAAATGGTAAATTGTCTATCTCAACATCCGATATGTTGTTTATGTTCTATTGTGAATCAAATATTGGTTAATTAGATTTGCAAACCATTGCAAATCATCATCTCCTCACCTGCCAACTACAAAATAAGTGAGTGTGGCTTTCTGCCAAGGTGATGAGAAACTGAAACATGAAGCGAGTATCTGTGTGAGTCACAGCTGCTCCATGTACATGTGCATTTTGCCAGCGACAGTTAAAACTGAGATACAGTCCCCAAAAGTATTGGAACAACAAGGCCATTTTTCTTACCTACCTCTTTATAATTTCAGCTTTATTTTCTGGTGTTTAACGTGGATCATAGCACCATTCGCATCAGAGCACCCAAATTTTAAGTAAGCAAAAGTATAAGGACATATGACTGACAGGTCTTATTATCCAGGTGTGTCCTGTGAGATTTACCGTCTAAATGACTTAAACTTGTGTGTTAGCTGCGTAGACTGGACTTGTTGCTAAAAGATTAGAGACCAGCGAGGTTTCTATTGAGATGGGAAGGTAAATCCAGACTCTTTCATTTGGCTAAAAAGTTCAAATTTCAAATGGGAAGAGGAAGAACAGAGACTCACAGAAGCACGCGATCCTAAAAAGTCTTGTAGGATTTGAAGTACAGTCGTAGCTACTCAAAAAGGAAAGGCAGCAGTCGTCTACTGAAACACTTTGCATCTGCTCATGCTTAAGACCACAAATATCGGCGTCCATGAGGCACATGATTGATGCAGGTAAACTACCAATCCAACACTTTTTAATAAAAATTTGGGTGATCTGATACAAAAGGTACGTAGTTAACAGAATAATTCCTTAATTTACAGGCCTGATGCGACAGCATTTGTGTACCTCCTGGGTACATTTGTCCCAGCTGGACAGGGAAAAAGTCTCTAATTATTGCTTTTTTTTTATATCATGGACAACTATTAAACACATTGGAGGACATGTCCAGCAATTTAAAATGCTAAGATTTGCATTTTATCCAGCTATAATGAAAAAAGTAAAACATTTAAATTCTGAGAAAATCCTTCTCCAGTTTGTCAGTAAGACATATTTTACAGTCATTTCTTTTATGTGGGCCCATTGTTGGCTTGTGAACGATGGCATCAGTTTACCTTTTCCCCTAAATGAAGAAATGTTATGTGGCCCTATAGATTGCTGACTTCTTGAGGGGCCATTGTCTTTTTAATTACTTTCTGAAAACCTAACAGAAGCACACTGAGATCAGCCCACATGTATCCCACGAACCTCTCCTCTCACAACTTTGATCCCCTGATTCAAAAACATGTTATGTCAAAGTTTATGTTTTTATTTTCCTGTGGGAAAATCACAATGTTGTCAGACTCGGACCGCAGTAAAGAGTCACACACAGCCTCGATTTCCCCCCCGGGGGAAATGCCTTTTCACAGAGACCAACAGTGCCAAATTTGGACCAGGACTGAGAGCAGAAATTGAAAGGGGGGGAGGGGAGGGGAGAGGTTGGAAGTGGGTGAGATTTTATGTATTTAGCTTGGAAGGGTCTGGCACAGCCCTCCTTCTCCCACACACTATCTTTTACAACGTGAGATCAGACAAATGTGGCATCTGCTGGCATGAAGCTGCGACTCACTGCTGAGTATTCTTATTTATGTTAAAACCTGAATTCGTCAAATGCGCTTTATTTTGGGAGTTACGAGCAACAAGCATGAGGTCATAGAATTCTAAGCCTTGAGAATAAAAACTATTTGCTTTAAGTGCATGTCAGTTACAGCCTTAGTTAAAGTTTATGTGTGTCAATTTGATATTATGCAAGATGAATTAAATTAAGTTTTTTTTTTTTTTTTTTTTTTTTTATGCGTATTTAACGGTTTTAACCAGTGGAAAGGAGGATGTGTAGCTGTCAGAGATTAGTATTCCTCTTTTCTTTCCCCATTGGTTCCTTGGATCATTGTTTAATTTTGAATAAATAAATATAATATATAATATAATATATATATACACACACACACACACACACACACACACACACACACACACACACACACACACACACATTTTATGTTACAGCCCTATTTCAAAATGGACCAAATTCATTGTTTCTCAAAATTCTACAATCAATGCCCCATAATGACGATGTAAAAGAAAATGGCTTGTACATAAGTATTCACCACCTTCGCTTGATACTTTGAAGCAGCCTTTTTGAGTATGAGGCCACAAGTTTCTCCCATCCTTCTTTGTGGTACCCCCTAAATCGCCATCAGGTTGGATGGGGAGTGTCTGTGCACAGCCATTTTCAGATCTCTCCAGAGATATTAAAGATATTTTGTTTAGACTAAATAACTTATTATGTTCAGACTAAAAATAATTATACAAAGAGACGTACATTTAAGTGGATTCTCTACAAAAGACTTTTTCTGGAAACAAAACATGAAACAGATTACAGTACACTCATAATTTATGATGATGACATTTCTGTTTTTGTTTGCCCAACCCAGCATTTATGAAATCAGCTTTTTTTTTGTTGACTTTGCAATGTGGAAACATGAACTTCTTGCTAAATAATGAGACACACTTATCTAAAATATTTCATCTTTTGGTCATTATATAAACTTCCTGGCAAGTCACACACTCTAGTATTTTTGTCAGAGTACCTTTAATTTTGAAAATGACTTCTCATGCCCCTTGAACCACACTTTCACAATTCCTAACATTTCCACCTTATAGTAATTCTTTGATCCGTATCACAGGGATCCGTATACACCACTAAAGGACATTGTCCACTGCCCACATAAACTTCAAAGTACTTCAATACCCAAATAAGTGCCAGCACTTTTTTTTCAACAATAAGCGCATGTGAATTACACTTTTTGGAAAAGAAACTCACTGGACAGTCAACACCATTTGCATTAATCTGGATTTACACTGCACCAGCTCCAACTTTACTGGCATCTACAAATAAGATGAAAGGTTGAGTCAACTGTGGAGCTAACAAAATAGAGGCAGATACAACGGTGACTTCACAGACTCAAATGCTCGCTGACATTCAGGCAACCAGTTGAATTTAACTTTTGGACTGAGAAAGGCACTGAGAGGTACAACTACTGTGAAAAAATGTCTACAAAATCCTTGGTAGTAACCCACCATACCCAGGAAGCAGGGGATATTCTTCTTAGTGCCCGGAGTAGGAAACGGATCACTCTAATGGGTTGAACCTGACCTTGGGCAACTACCTTTCCCAGGTAGGTAACTGTTGTCTAAGCAACCTCTCACTTAGCCAGGTTGATAGTCAGATTAGCCCAGGCTACACGATCACCAAAGAGGGATGAAAAATCCTTAATCGGACTTACTAAATCGTTACTTTTAGACTCTGGGGGAAATGTTACAGCACTTACCTAATTAGCAAGAGACTCAGTTTCTAAGATGCCCTCTTTAAACACCATCATCTGGCATACGGATCAGCAGGAGAAGCAGGACCACTCACGGAAGCCCCGACAGACACAGGAGAAACGGCATCAGTTTCACATCAACAAGCAAAGTAAGGCCTTAACAAGTTTAAATGGCGCAATTGTACAGGCTTTTTCCTATCAGGAGTTGTAATGAGAAGTTTCAAATCTGACACTTTACGGGCCACAGTATACTGGAGTATACTGCCCAGAGAACTTTGCCTGAAAGGGAGAACCAATTAAAGACATTAATGCAGGTACCTGGTCCCCTGGACTTAATTCACGTCTCTCTGCCCAACGAGCAAACAGACGTTTCATTTTCTTTTGGGCTGACTCTAGATTTGTTTAGGCCATTTTATTCGCGTGATGCAACCTTTGCGTATAACCATACATACATAGCTGATTATGTTGGTAAGAGGTTTCTCGGTTTTCCAGTCACCTTGCAAAGAGGGCAAGGGGCTCTGTGCTGTATGTCCAAAGACATCATTTGGGCTTAAACCCAATCTTTCCTGGGTCAATTCTTTGCAGCTAACATCAGTGAGGGTAAACCCTCCTCCCAATCATCATCCAATTCTGTCCAGTATGCCCGCAAGAGTTTGGTGAAACCTCCCAAGAACACCTTGAGTCTGAGAATGAGAGGCACTGGACTGAGAATGTTTGATATTTAGCTGATTGAAAACCTCTGCAAACATTTTTGATGTGAAGTTTGAAACCTGATCAGTTTGGATAATCTTTGGGACACCAAAAATCGAAATCAACTATGTGTCAGAGCTTTCGCCACTGCTTTTGTGGTTATGTTTCAAAGAGGATAAGCTGCTGGATAGCGGGTAGACTGACACATAACTGTTGGCAAAAAGGTATTACCAACTTTTATTTAAGGCAGAGTGCAAACACCATCAAGAATAAGCTGTTTAAATAGATGCTCTGCCACTGGAATTGAACATAAGTTAACTGGCTTGATTGTCTGGTTAGGTTTACCCATCAGTTGGCATGTATGACAAGTTTTAATAAGATCAGTTGTTCTTTAATAAGAACAGTTGCAAACTCTGTTTTCTTCACACCTAATGTCCTGAAACTCCACCATGAGCGGTCTCAAGCACCACATTTCTAAGCTTTGATACCACAGCTATCTGTAGGACTTCATCACCTACAAAACATTCACCCTGAGGAGCCCATTTTCACACCAAAAGGCCCTTTTAGAGAAAGTAACCATGGACCTCACTCTCTACCTAACCCCCTGGAAGCACTTGGTTAAAAAGCACATTGAGTCCTCTCTGTTTTCTTTCACTAGATCACTACATGTTACAGGTAAAGGAAAACTTGGCACAGGAAAAACACATTTTCCTTTATGTGCACTTTTAAGGCAGGAAAAATCAGCCTTTTCTTGGCTCATTGGAATATGCGACTCCGGACACAGGAAGAACATCAGGATGGATTGAGGCCATCCCACAACTTACTTCAAATGAGGACTTGGGACTTACAGGGTGATGTATCAGGCCACATCCTGTCAGATCAATCCCCTGAATGATATCCATCCATGGGCAGGGAGGTACTATTCACCCTATTCACCCAGCACAATATTAGAAAACAACATGAGCTTATGCTTGGGGACCGAAAAAAAGTCCACAATGAAGGAATCAAGTGCACCTGTATCCCTTAAGATTTTGACAGGTATTTTCACCAGAGACACATATCCCTCAGAAACATAAGCAGCATAACCTGGATTGACCTTCCTTACTAATAAAGAGGTTATGTGCTCTTCCTCCAAAACAGGATCAGGGGCTGGGGATAAGCTTCTGGTACTAATTCATAAGCTTTAAAAACAGCGGCTTTGACCAACTGGTAGCTAGCTGTCAGCCAAACTCAATGCTGAAAAAGCCTCCTGGGCTCTTCCAACAAGCACACACTGAAGCAACAACGTATGTTGGCATCAGACCAATTTCCGGGTTCTGCTAAACGTTAAAACGAAACAAAACAAAATGTCTGGGTCTCTCTATAAATTTAGGAAGTAAGAGCAGGTTAACAGAAACATCCAAAGGTGAGGAAACTGAATCATGTGATTGTTCTTCACCCTGGGCTTGTTTAGATTTAAGCTTCCCCTCACTAAAAAGGTCCAACTTGTACATTTAAATGTAGTCATTTAGTCAGCAGATGTGTTTATCCAAAGCCACTTCCAAGTGAGGTACAATGCAAGCAAGAATCTAAGTCAAGGAGAAAAGTGTTCAACTTTCATGAGATGCAAGTTCGAGAGAGCAGAAAAGTAGTTAGTAATTTTGTAAAAAAAAAATTTAATAGAATTAAGTGCATGCGGCTGCAGATCACTGTAGATCCAATATTGACGTTGTGTTGTGCTGAAGGTCTGGCTTCAAAGAAAAGGACTTTGGTCTTGGAGTGATTGAGCTGAAGATGTGTCTCTCTCATCCAGGCAGAAATTTCAGAGGGACACGCAGAAATGCGTGATGAGACAGTGGAGTCGTCTGGTGGAAAGGACAGGAAGAGCTGTGTGTCATCAGCATAGCGGTGATAGGAAAGAAAAGTGAGTGAATGATAGAACCCAGGGATGCAGTATAGACAGAAAAAAGAAGAGGACCAAGAATTGAACCCTGCTGCACACAGGTAGAAAGGCTATGAGAGTGAGAAACATGCCCCCGCCAGGATACCTTGAAGGTTCGTCCCGATACGTAAGAACGAAGCCACGCTAGAGCTGATCCAGAGATGCCAGCTGGACAGCTGGTGCCCCCCATTGCTGGTGCAATATAGGTGCCACAAAAGTGCAAAAGAAAAATCATTTCCCCATTTCTTTGTCTCCATGTAGAGGCGT
The DNA here is from genome assembly GCF_033026475.1 of Channa argus. Lineage (NCBI taxonomy): Eukaryota > Metazoa > Chordata > Actinopteri > Anabantiformes > Channidae > Channa > Channa argus. Next base: position 3,008,455 of record NC_090207.1, read on the forward strand.
CATACTGAAATGCCTTTACCACCGCCGCCTCCTCTAAGATGCAGGGCTGAGAGGGAATCATGGAATTTTACAAAGCATATTAATATATATAATATAATACAACACAATAATATAAAAACAAACCCTGGCCAAGTTTCATACTGGCCTTTAAACTGTCCGATATATTGAGAATAAAAAAAATCAAAATAGCAGAAAGTACGTTTGGTCCTTGAGGGTTAAGCAGATGATGGCACTGAGCGCTTCATAAATGTGACTGACCTACACTCTGAACAGTCCCTGAAGGCCTCCCAAATAGTCTCGACAGCCTGTTTACGCTGCTTTCTTCCACCCAGAAAGGCAAGTGAGAACTTTTGGATTACGGTTTCTGATTTACAGGCATCAGTGACACTTATGCAAGACCCTCAAACCTTTAGGAGAGGTGGGATGTCTGCACATTAGTGACATAGGTGTGTCAAGCTACATTGTACACATGTCAGCAGGTTGTCTTTTTGTGTTTCTTAGTTCAACATCAGACACACTTACGCTAATGCTAGAAATATTGTGGAACATTTCAAACGTTCACCACAGGCTCATGCTGTCTGGAGGTCATCCAGACTGACATGAAGCTGCCACTGAAACAGTTGCAGAAAAATGTGCAGGTCAGATGGAGCAGCAGTTTTTTTATGAAGAACTTGTTTATCCAAGGTCAGTGTGGGAAACATTGAGCAGCAGCTTTTCGTGTTTAACCAGAGATGCTGCTGCATTCATTGGTTAAATGACAAATGTAGTATCAGCATCACTTTTTTTTTTTTTTCTAAGAGAACTTAAAACAGTGGAAAACAGTGATCAAACACGGGTGGATTCTGTTGAAATCAAAAGTTGTATCTCTTCACTTCACTTACTTCTAGTGACCCCATCAGTAAGAAGTAAGGGTTCATATGGAGTTACCACTTTTTTACCACTTCTGCTGAACAGGAGGGCAAAGGCAGTCATACAATATTGTGGTTTTATTCCAACATTACTAATTTGACATAACTAATTTATGATCATCCCTTTTTTCGTATGAAACTAGATTGAAATTGTTTTTATACATATTCAAACAAAACTGCTTTTTTTTTTTCATGTATTTGGGGATTTATTTTGAATTATTTTCTGACATTTTATGGATCCAGCACCTAATTGATTTTTTTTGGAGGAAAAGAGAAACCTGACAAGTGATAATGAAATTTAGTTTCAGCTCCGTTTTTAAACAAATGTACAAATGTGCAGTGTTTTCCACTGGACAGGTAAACGTAAAGTAGTACGTTACAGTGTAGGACACGTGAGTGGCTGTATTGTAGGTGTGTTTGTGTACTGGAACCTGCGCGATAAGAAAGTAGAGATCCTATCTGTAATCAAAGAAAAGGAGGGGTGTAAAAACAGCCCCCTTCAAGCTGCTGGTTGTTGTTAGAGCCAAGAAAAAGAGTCTGGAGCCAGGACTACTCAGCTGACCCCCCCCCCCCCCCACCCCCCCCCCCCCCCAAACACACACACACAGGCATAGGCATACTTTACAGACCTTTATGAGTACAGTTACTGTATATAGAGGTTTTAGCAAAGCAGAAATAAAAGTTGAGCAATGTTTCTGTGAGTAAAATGAAGCATTTCAGAGTAAAGAGACACACCACCCCTAAATGTTATCTGTGGTACATGAAGTAAAGATTGATGTTGAAAACATGCAAGTTCCTCAATGACATCAGGTGGGCTGTAGCTGATTGTTTAATCGTTGTGACAGCTGCACTGAAGTTTTAGTGTGTTGGTTGATGTGACCTCTTTGAGCCACTTGCCAAAGACTGATACACTGATACAACCGATCTGTGTTTGTAGTGGGTTCCTTCTCTAGAGCAATACCAAGCTGATTGCAGCACATTAAATAGATTGTTCCGCTGATAGAACCCTTTTCCGGCCAAGTGCGGGCGTTTAAGGACTATGAGACAACAGGCCCCTGGGCAGAGACATGTGAAAAGCCCACCAGACCTTTGTGCACTGTTATTTTATTTATTTATTTTTTTCGTTTTGTCTGTCTGTGTTGGTTTTGCATCTCTTTATCCATTTTGGACTAGGAAGGTTTTTTGTGAAGGTTTGGTTTCACCCCTTGACCAGGTTAAAAATGATTTACTCACAAAATACACATCTCACTTGGACCACCTCCGGATGTGGACTACAGGCGTGAAAGAGGAAACTCCAGAGAAAGTTCAAACATACATTCATTCTCTTATGGCTGTTGGGATAAAAAATGTTATTTATCCTGTTAGTTTGTGTTTTCAGTGTTCTGAACTGCCTGCTCGAGGGCAGCCGTTCAAAAAGAGAGTAACCAGGATGAGATGGGTTACTGAGAATTCCCCGGGCTTTTCTGAGGCAGTGGGATCTATATAGATCTTCCACAAGGCCGTGGTGATGACCCTCTGGAGTGCTTTCCTATCTGCAGCTCCACAGATGCATTCACAGTCTTTGTTTGCTTTGGGTATTCTAAGAAATTCTATGAGTGCGAACATTCGCATCCCCCTTAATAAATTTCTCAGAACTGGCAACTGGCAAGAAACATTCTTGCTAGTTGAAATGTGCATTCAATATTATGTTGTTTGCCATTTCAAACGAACGTAATTAAAACATTTGCACACTTGCTAGTCATAAATGCTTGCCTTGACTTGGCCGACAAATTGGACAAACTACATGTTAATACCCGCAGCTCTCCAGTGGTACCAGAGACTGACTTGATGCAACATTACAAGTGTTTTTTGTTCTTCAGAGAACATTATAATTGGTGATTTACCGGTTGGATCACTTACAATTAAATCTCAGACTAAACATTCAAAAAGGTTTTTTGGGAAAATGGGGACGGATGAAATGTCTCTACTTTAACGTTCATGACTCAAGACAAAAGTAAATAATGCACTCACTTCTTTTCCATAGCTTCAGTTGTTTTTTGTGGCAGACTTGGAGTTGCATCATTAATAGCAACATGATGTAATCTGGGTTCTTGTTTTTGTGTGTGTGTGTGTGAGACTCTGATAACCAAAAATAGGGACAATATAAACAATGATGATTATCGTGGCCAAAACATTCAGTGCTGCAAGAAAATATCTGCCACCAATGTTGTAGCTCCTTAACATCAGTAAATCATGTATCGTTACCACATTAAGTTGAAGACAGTTTAATAGCACTGTAAATGAAAAACAATGCAATCACGGAGGATATTTGCCTGATGCATTCGACTGCTCTTTCAGCAGACTTGTCTTTCCGAGTGCTGGTCCCAGTACAATTGAAGAGGGAGTTGCATCAGGGAGGGCATCTGGCATGAACAAAGAAAAACCTGTGCTAAATCAACGTGTGAACCACATGATCCACTCTATGACCTCGAGCTTGCTAGATAAGCCAAAAGAGAGGGGGTGGAAAAAGTTAAACGGCTCTTTTAATGCTTTATTTTGAATAGACACTTAAGAAATCTAAGGACGCCTTGTTGAATTGTCTGATCATCCACAGGCGATAAATGTCAGCTGATATCTCGCTGCAATGTGCCACCTTTAGGAATTACAGTGTTTGTAACTTTTCACTGTAATTAGTATAGTTACCTGAAAGCAAAGTACATTTGTTCTCTCCTTTACAGCCAAAGTTGACCAAATAAAAGTCTGATTTAAAGACCAGAGTCATTTAAATGGGCAGGATTTTGTCTGGTTTAGATTACAGATGTTGCTACGTCAGCATGCAGGGTAACTTTTTAAAAAGAAATTTATTAATGGATTTGTGGACACTTGCTCTGGAGCAGCCAGTGTGTGATTTGTTTGCAGACAGCATTCATTTGTCCTGATGCTGAAAGCTTTCGTCTGTCTTTTGATATACGCGCATATGTTTCCAGGATTTTGCAGACTTTTCGGCGGGAAAGTTATCAGCTCGGTATCACTTTGTGACACTTTTTTTTTTTTCCCCGTCTCATCTCAATTTGTTTAGCCCGTTTTACCTGTCTTACAATATTTTGTCTTTATTTTGAAGTGTTGCAAATGCAACGTAGCAAATTCCAGGAGGGACTGACATATGTAACTACGGAAGCCCGCTTTACAAGATTATCGATTTCAAAGGAGCCACCGGGAAACAATAACTGGTTGACGATTTGGAGGGTGTCAAATAATGAATTTGAGGTTGGCATACGTAAGCTAGCTACAGCTATTAGATCAAGGATGACCATGTCCACATTTTGGACAGAGAAGACAGATGGTATGAGAGAGCAGGACGTCAAGCCATTTATGTTCACATGGAGAATCCTTCTCTCAACAGAGGAGGAGGAGGAGGCCTCAGGCCCAACCTGCCTCCCACTTTTCATGCTGCCCTTTCATCCATCACCAGGGAGATTAAGACCCCTTCACACATCCACCAACAGAGACACACCTAACGACCCCCATCTTAGGGGTTTAGGGGATTAGGTTCAGAAGTCCAGTTGACATGATTCAATCGTCAGAGAATCTTTGCTTACATCATTTGTCATTTTAGTCGACAAAGTGAAAGGAGTGTGTGAGAATGGAGGGAGGTGTAGCAATAGTAATGGAACGGTCTTAGCTTAATTGTTGCAGTTATGATGTCGCTCTTAATGTGAATCTGATGAAGGGATTTTTACAACTGACTAAAGATAATTTACCTCAACTTATGAAGACTTGACATTTTGACTAGTGTGCTGCACGACGCGAGCTTCTCAGGTCTGTATGGTGGGAACCTCTGATTCAGAAGGCTGAAATTCCTCAGCTTCCCCCTCTGCTCATTACCCTCACTTCCTGTCATTCTTCTCCAGCTCACTCTCTTATGCACTCACTCTGTTTTCTTTGGTCAGTTTTTTGGCTCTAGTTTAGTTTTTTCTCATAGTAACCTGGTTAGATTTGTTTCGTATACGGTCATGTAACCTGTAGTGTTTACCTCACTAAAAATAAAGTGGAGACCTTTTCCCTTATTTCAATCTGCTCGTAAATTTCTTGTTTGAGTCTCTGAACTCCTTTAAAAACACTTACTTTTGTGACCAAATGTGTGGAATTGAAGAAAATGTGACACTTTATCTACAACAGACCTACATCTGTTGTTTAGTTTTGAGGATTTGAAAGGCTGCACAGAGAACTAGTTTTCTCCTGCTTTAATGAAAATAGATCTTGGTTGTTTAGACAGAACAAACTTGCATTGAGGACGTTATCGGATGTGGGGCTACAACTAATAGTTTTCATAATTGATTAATGTGCTGATTACGTTCTTGAGTAATCGTTTGGGCTATAAAACAACAGTCTTGAGTCCCTAAAGCCAACATGGAATTTTTAGTTTATTTCATTTCATCAACAGACCAAAGACCATAGGCGTTTTGTAGGTTAACGTTTTTACATGTATATAATAGAAACATTTAGCAACTGTGGAGAGGAGCAGTGACAGACTCACTAAAAAGTACTTGCAGTAGTACAGAGATATGAGAATAATGAGAATATGTTGATAATGCCAATTTAAGTTTAGAGAAGAATGGTGTCTGTTTTTAAAAGTGATACTTAATCACTTCATGCACATTGTGTTCGTTAACCTTTTAAACTAACCACAATTTTGATCAACATTAATGAAAGTGCCTTTTGTTTCCTAAAACGTAACCACACACAGAACTCTGGAGTCTAACTCTGCTCACTACTGTAACAGTCGTGCTCTCTGCACAGCTGCCATCCACCTAATGGATTCAGAAAACAGTTAATCGGATTATGATCCCACCAATGATTGTAACTGCTGGGGGAAAAAAAAAAGTAACTGCGGTTGAAATTGAGTTGCATGCTTCCAAACCATATGTGAGGAGACAGATATGTTGATTTTATATTAATTGATAGACTTACTAACTTGTTAATTTAATTTCAGATGTGACTATTGGTTAAAAAAATTAGGCTTAAACTTGTGGCTGACCCTGTTTGAATTAGCATTTTCATGCCTTGGTTAAAAGTACAGCTGGTCGCTTTCACCTTTTTTGTTTGGAGAATCAGATGTTTTTAACAAGCTTCAGCTGTGTGTTAAATCTGCAGTGAGTCCTGTCAAAGCAGCCCAGGAGAAAAGACAGAAGAACAAGTGACATAAGACAGTGTTTGAGTTTCCCTGAAGCGCCATGTTAGCATTCTTAACATTCAAACTTACCCCTGTAGCAGCAGCTGGATCTGGCTCTCAGTTTAAATGAGGCATGTCAACAATGCTAACAAACCATTTTAGGAAACCTAGAAGATGAACATTGATACTCTTAATGTTTGGGTCATAAAAAATATTCCAGACATCTGAGTGGGCTTTGAATTGCTGCTTGTATTGAGAATGTTGACCAGAATAAAGTGTTTCTGTTCTGAGTCCACATGATGGCAGCTTTAAATGAATAAGAGGGACAAAGTGTTTTCTCCTCCACTGTCCCCGTCTGTTTTCCATTAGCACACATGCTTATTGTCAAAGGCAAATATCCAACATGGCAGTTTTCCATTAATGAACACGCAGTTTTTGATTACAGCCTGATGGAGGGACACTTTTCATTAAAAGCTTAAAGGTTACCTGAACTTTGTCTGTTCGTAGAAGAACTGGAGGTGACTGCAACAAAAACAGGAGCATAACGTCTATACATAAACTTATATAACCCAATAACAAATGAAGTCTTCAGCAAAGGGCTTTTATATTGTATTTAATTCCAGTAATGTACAGGTGGGCAGCACAGTGGTGGTGGTGGTCTGCGGTTTGAATCCATCTGCTGGCTGTGGCCTTTCTGTGTGGACTTTGCAAGTTAGATTAATTTGTGACTCTTGATTGTAGCTGTGAGTGTCAGTGGTCTGCGTATGTCTCTCTGTGTTGGGCCTCAGATAGACTAGTGACCTGTCCAGGGTGGGCCCCACCTCTCTCGCCCAGTGGCAGCTGGGATAGGTCCCAGCTCCCCGTGACCCCGAACAGCATAGGCAGTACAGATAATGCAGGGGTGGATGGATGGATGGAATTTGTCCAGGGGGATGCAAACTATACAGCAATATATTTTCCTTGAGCAAGACACTAAACCCCAACTTAGTTGCTGCCGGTGAGTGTTGGCCAGCTGCATAGCAGCTCCCCCATCGGGGTGTGTGTGTGTGTGTGTGGGTGTGTGTGTGTGAGTGTGAATGGGTAATTGAGAAGCAGTGTGAAGTGCTTTAAGCACCAATTACCATTTCAATAAACTTTTCAATGCTCATGGCTGTCAGGTTAGGAGTCGCAGCATGTTTATACATCTTTTAAAAGTCTGTTTTTATTGATTATGATTTTACTGTCACTAAGGGATGTTGTGTGAAGCGATATTAGCAAATTGATACTAAGAGTATGAAAAGGCAACAGTGATTTTCTTTGCCCTAACAAAGCAGCATAATTGGACACAAAGAGAGGAAGAAAGGTAGGACTGCAGCAACATGTGGACAGCTGGTGCCAGCAGAAGCAGCAACATCTGGGGAGGAAAAAAAGCCAAATGTAGCGCGGAGATGTTTTTTGATTTCGACTTAGTTGATCAGAGACAAGTTATCTGACAAACTGACAAAAGCTGCTGCACAGACCGTGTCTCAGAATCAAGGTCAAACTTTGGATTTTAGATTTTCAGTGGTATTTTTTACCAACTACCGAATTTTTGGTATTGCAACAACTCTAACTGTAATCAGGATGTTAGCACGACATTCCCCCTAAAACCAGGGGTAAGTTGAATTATGTGGACTGTGTGGCTGGAGGGTGAGACGTCAGCAAAACAGTTCTTCTTCTTTTATTATCCTTTAAAACTGATACGGATGTAAAAGTAGAAAGTAGCAGACAATGTAAATATTATAAAAAAATATTATACATATGTTTTTAGATTAATTATTATTAAAAAAATAACCCTGTACGTTAAAGCTGTGCATAAGTACACGTTAAACACCGGCATCAGCAGGTAAAATTTACAGCAACCAATAATCCTCTCAACATCATATACTATGTTAAGACAGAAATCCAATTAGGAAGGTATCACACAGCAGCATAGACCAACATCACCACGTGTGGGAGTCTAATAAACATCGAGCTGATGCCAAATACAAACACTAGAAATTAACAGCTACGGTAAACATGGAGACCGAAATAGCTGGGACAACTTTAAGTGTTTCTCCACGGTTCATAACGAGGGTCTTTTCATCACGGGTAAACTCGCATTCCTTCTGCCAAGCTTAACAAATGAGATTGTTGTGCGTCCTTGGCAGAAGCACACCGCAGCTGTCACAATAACAAAGCTGTTTTCACTTTGAATTGATGTGAATAAATGTTGTAATAACATCAAGCGCCGTCCAAATTCCCTCCACGCCGCTCTTTTCTGCAGGGAAACCACATTAACTGCCCGGCCGTTTGTTTGCATCGTCTTTGCTGAAGCGGAGCGTTTACACGAGGATGTTGCTGAGCGATCGACGACTCGGGGACCTTCAAACCTCCCATAACACTCTTCGCAGTTATCTGACACGAGAGCATGTTCAACAAATAGGCCTTATTTCCAGCAACACCTCGTTGTATTCCTCCCCTGATAGCAGAGCATCATTAAACAGTCAGCTGCTTGTCTTCTGCAGCTCTGTGTAAAAACAAACCCTAATCCAACTCAAACTCTGTTGTTTCATTATAAAGTTAAGATGAATTGCCTGCATCATAACGTAATGCACATTCCACCACTTAAATCTGGGCGGGTCTGTTTCTTTTTGTTTTGTTTTTTCATCCACAAAAAAATCCAACTTTTTGTCTTAATGCTTACAAACTCTGACCTGTGATTTGGTTAATCACAGTTTAAACTTCACCACATCATTAAGTTTTTTATTATTATTTTACAGTTTTAGCCTGAATCTTACGGTCGTTAGTTGTTCCATAACTTTGGTGCTGATCAAAATATCAGCTATTAGATGAATTGCAAGGAATTTTTTTGTTAACTTTACATTTAAATATTTTTAGACAGTCTGATATTTTAAGTACAGTTTTACTTTGGGTAAAATTTCTGTCCCAATACTTTGCAGGTTTTTGGAAAAAAGCTAAACATTCCACAACTGTATTTCATGCTAGTAAGCAAATACTACAGTTTAGTCTCCTAAAAATTACGTTCCCATGCAGCTGCAATACTGTTTATGTGGAAAATGTAACGCGTTGGAGGGATTATGTTAGAGTGAAGCACTACATTAATTGACAGGAGGAGAAATGACTGTTTAATTGTTTTTAGTCTTTCTCCAAGTCTTGTCTAAACACAGACATGAATGTTTAATAATGCTGTAGTTAAGATGTTCAAGATTGTGTGTTTCGGCACGAACGTGTTTTGTCCGTCTGAGCTAGATCATAAGACCTTTTTGTTCATCTAGATCAGAAATCGGACTTGTTGTTAGTTTGTCTGAACGGCCACACTGGAAAAAGTTCACTGTGATCCAAATAAAAAGTTAACCTGGATCCACTTGATTGAAATGTTGACGAGGTTAGTTTGTACATTTTAGCTCAAATTGTTAACAACGCCAGATTAAAAACTTATTACAAATATCTACATATTTCCGTGGCTTTTAAAAAAACGCAGTTCTGTCTAGATTTTTATTTTTTTACTTCTTAGATACAGCATTCAGCTTCAGTCGCACACTACTGCCACTGTCTTGTCATCAGGCCACCGAAGGGACTTTTTGGCCTTAGTTAGACAGAATTGCCTGAAAAAATGAAAGGTTCAGAAAAACAAGTTCTCAACATATTTCATAGATCTTATTTGTGAAGGCAGCAGACACAATCTGAGACCCTGTGCCTTCTGTGAGCTGAGTACAGTGTTGAGAACACCCAAGACCCTTTTCAAGTGAGAAATTGAAGCAAAAATTTTATTCAAATCCTTAATCATCCCCTGAACTTACAGCTATATCAGGTTTCACTGGCTCACTCCAAAACGTTTATTTTATTCCTTGTGCTATTAGTAAATCCCTCTTTTACGCCAGAGAAATTATTTTCAGCACGTTAAGGCAGAAAATCTAAATTTAACTAACATGTCAAGCAAAATCTGTCCAGTTAAGTCCAGGAAAATATGAGCTATTGTTTTTATTTGACCATTTTCTTGAATCACAACGGTCTTGATAATGAAAAGGGAGTAAAAATACTTCAGAACAATACACCAGACAAGCATTTACACGCTTTCGCACACACGGAACATGCCAGAGCACCCGGAGCAAACCCACACAAGCACAGGCAGAACATGCAAAGTCCACACTGAGACGCTGCAGCCAGCTGGTGGATTCAAACCGGGGACCTTTAGCTGTGAGGCGGCAGCTATGACCGCTCCACCACGTCGCTGCCCACAAATGTCGGAGGCAGAGAATTTTGTTTTAAATCACATTTGTATATAAGTTTCAACAAATGGGGAAACAAAAGCATTTTGCTCTGCAATTTCAGCAAAGTAAATATAAAGGAACATGAGGTCTTCCCATGACTGTCCCCCCCCCCCCTCTGGTGCTTTAATAATTTGTTTCCAAACATCCTTCTGCCCCCACTCTGTGCCGGCCCCTCCCTCCCGTGAAATGGCAGCAGAGTCATGGAACGATCTATTATTCAACAACACTTCTCTGCCTCTGCACGCAAACACAGCGTTACTAATGAAACCACTGGCTAATTACCCACTGAAAACAGCCGGAGCATAATCTTTGTGTGGACGTCGGCTGCTCCTATCAGTTCACATTATGGAAACGAGCTGCCGCCGTTAGAATTAACTCTTTATTTGCGGGTCAAGGGGGACTTCTGCTATCTGCTGCTCCTATTGTCACACCAGCTCCCTCCCTCCTCCGTGTGCTGAAGGTGGATGCTGTGACAATAGACTTCACAGCAAATCAAAATGACTTTGTCCTGGTTGTTGCACATACAGTATGTTGGTGAAGCTGTTGTGCAGCAGCAGTTCTGCTAGAAAATCTATTGAGTAGCAGGAGTGTTTGGATGCTTGTTACAAGCGCTTTTTACCGTGGAACTCTCCACCGCGACCAACAGAAGAATCTTAGGACTGCACTGACACATGTTGAACTTTGACCCAAGCTGCTTGGACCTTTCGCATGCTGCATGCTGAAGGCTAATGCATGTGATGTGCTTCTGAATACATCAATGCACCAACGTGACAAGACGAGAAGAGCCTACAGCCAGTTTTCTCAGCTGAGAGCCAGTTCCATTGGAAGCCGTTACCTCGTTGACACTCACTTCTGTTCTGTTCTCTTTGTGACATACTTTTGATCCTTTTTTTTGTGATATTCTTGTGATAATTTTTTCAGTAACAGTTGGAGCAGAGTGTCTATATAGAGCATATAAATTCAAGCAGTATTTCCTTGACTTGTACATCAAAGCAAACGGGCTCCTGTAAAGTGTTGGCAGTTCTGTTTCAGAGGTTTGCTTTAATATTTCAGACTGCATGCGGCTGCTTAGTCCTTGAAGAGGAAACAGTGTTTTGTCTTTTAAATGTAGACTGATGCTTCATTGGAAATGTGAGGTACTTCTATTGACCAGCTTTATCCCCCAATAATGAACATTAACTTTAAGAATCAACATTAAAAATTTACAGGTACCGTGTAAATATTGGTCCGATCCCTGCCTCTTGTCAACCACAGAGCCAGTTTTATCATTTTGTGGATGCAGTACTATTAACCTGGCTCCAATCTGATAATCAGGCCAGGGTAGTATGTTCATTATGGAAATTTTCCTGAGAAAAGGCCGGACAAAAATGGCAATTTTGAATGTGGTGTTGATGGATGTTATCTTGCCTGAAGTTGCGGACGACTACTCAAAGACTGTTCTGAAAAATCAGCCTTTTGTTTTCCCTCCTGCAAAAATTGTTTTTAACATCATATCTGCAGAACGCCGATCCATCAACTCCAAATCCTTTTGAATCAAGTGTCAAATCTGGTTTAGTTTTTGGTTTAGAATTTACAACTAGTAGTTCTGCATAACTCCATCACAAAGGTTCAGCGTAGATCGGATTGAGGAGCAAGAAGTACTTCAGTTTTTAACTTTAATGTTTTAAAAAAAACAAAAACAGCCGGGTTATTTTTAAACCAACAGTTTCAGCTGTTACACAATTAACAGAAATTAGCAATTTGAAATTTACTGTTACCTGCATATTGTCAGCAAATTGTTTTGTTAATAAAAAATCTTTACTCAACAAATCTAGTTAAACTGCAGACAAATTTGATCCAGAATGGAAGCAACTCCAGCCCTACTCAAGATTTGATCAGTTGGTTTTGTTGCCGGATACAACACTGATTTTTTTTTTTTTTCCCTCCAAAAAAGGAAAGGACTCGGTCTTTATTGGTGAAGGATTGTACAGCGGTTATACAGGTTTTTTTTTAGGGTTTGCAGGTCAGAAACTCCACAGGCTTTACACACAAACAGTGTTATACTGAGGATGGTGGCAGATTTAGACCAATGTTAAACACTGGTTTTCCTCCTTATTTGTGGTCACCTGCAGAAACCTGGTCACGGCGAGCTGTGGGTAACCTTAACTACATTGACTGCCAATTATTTTCTCCATGAAATGATTTATATAAAGAAACTATGAATAAAAAAAACCTCATGTGGCTGGAAGCTGCTCAGTAAAAAGTACCTGTGACATGAACGTAGAAGCGATACTAAAATACAAAAGTCGACTCATTTGATTCAAATTTAATGACAAAATTTTAGAGATGATCTGCAACGTGAGTGCTGAGCCTGATGAATATTACAGTGTAAATGCTTTTTTCTGTTCTTTCTGCCATTGAGTGGCTGCCATACAGCCGGCTGTGTTCTTTGGCTCCTCTCTTCTTCTTTGTGTTACCAAGGACTTTTTCCGCTGTGGATTGCAGAAAACTACAAATGCTGTTTTAAATCATTTTCACAGAGGATTGTTTTTTTTGGTCACGCCTGTCCTGTTTCTACTCCTCTGGTGACGCTCAGGGCGGCGAGTCGGTATCATTTTGGACTTCGGCCGGAGCAGTTAGCATCCAGCTGCTTCGTTACAATCCAGTCCAGTGTTGAGGAGAGAGAGCAGCTCTTGTTTATCGGTTTGTCTCATGATTTGCAGGTGCAGCAGCAACACATCAAGCCGAAACGCTCGAGGCTGCCCTCAGACTGCAGCTCAGCCCCCTCACATGTGACTAAGGCTTCTGCCATGTCTTCATTTACATTTATTAGTCGATAAAAAAATTGAAAAATAATCTAAAATTCCCAAGTTCTCTACAGAGATGAATACAATGGCTCCAGATAGCCTGTTTATCAGAAAAACCACTTAAAGCCCAAAGAAGTATTCATCTTATGAGCGTCTATCATAAAAGACCAAATAAAAAGCAACTTTAAGGCTGAATCTTCAGTCATTTCAGGTCTAATTTATGTTCAGCACCAAAACATCTGCGTGAAGTTACACTGAACAGCCACAACATTACCTCCGGTGGTCTCAATGTCACGGAGCCACTCTGATCAGTCTGCAGAGACACGGCCCCATACACAGCAACATGTGATACACTGTGTGTTGAAGTGGTAGAAGTACACAGTACTCAAGTAAAAGTGCAGGTATTGGCCTAAAAATAAATAAATCTCCACTACATGTATCGCTTCGAATCCTTTACTCAAGTAAAAGCACTAAGCAGAATATCTACGTTTTACCTAAAGTAAAAGTACTCCACTAAGAAAACAATACTGACTATAGTAATTATGGTAAAACAGGTACAGTAATTATTACAATAAGTGTCAAAGGTCACTGTTGGTAAAGGTAGAGCTGATTTTAACACGTCGTTAACCCATAAAGATAAATCGGCAGTCACATTTTCATCAGACCCACATTTTTATATTAAATCCACCAGATGGTGTGAATGATAGGTGTGTGTGTGTGTGTGTGTGTGTGTTACATGCTCTGTCTTGCATGTCTCTGATGTTAACCCTTGTGGCCTGTAGAGGTCAGTCTAACCTAATCTTACAAAGTCCTTCTATGTCATTTGAAGTAAAGTACGGAAATCGAAAATGCAGCAGTCTGATGCCTTTAAAGCTAAAGTGTTTGACTGAGCTGCGTTATACATTTACATTACTGGATGTGTTTGAGTTGCGTCTAGAACTGTGCTTTAACATACACACATCGATCAGCCAGATAAGGTAAATAAAAGATTGTGATTAACAAATGTCAGAACACGAGCAAATTAAATGTGATGCGTCACCTGAAAATGTTTGGTGTTTTTAAATATAGCAGCGTTGGTATCTTCTCCTGATGCATCACTTATTCTGTGGCTCCTTCTTATGGTAAACACCAGACATGTAAAGGATGAGTGGAGCAGCCTGATGTTGTCCTCTGTTGTCACAGCTTGGTGGTTTGCTGCCACCTACTGGCTCAATAGAACATCCACAAGTTCTTAAAAGGTCCTGTGTCACTTTTCCTCCTGCCTTTTGTCATTGGTTTTGTAATTTCTTCTTATTTCTGTCTCTTTACTGTTTTCTTTGAAACCCATCCAGCCCCTTCTTGTTTTCCTTCCTGTCTTTCTTCCTCAGCTATTTCTTTTTTTTTTTCTTTAGCACTTTTCATTTTCCTTTTTCTGCTCCACTTCCTGCAGTCTTTTTAACTTCATCTCTGCCTTCTTCTCTTATGAAGTGACTTGAATATTATTATCACTGACCTTGTTGTGTGGTGGAGAGGACAAGGCGGACAGAAAGACCGGGTGGTTGAAGTGAACAAAGAGGAAAGGAGGGGCCAGTGAAAGGAAAAACAATGGAGGAAAAAAAAAAAGTGATATAATCTGTCACATTATAGAGCTTTTGCTGAATGTCCTGGTAATAAACTAGGTTTAACTTGGTTTGCGAGGTAATGAGGAAAACCTGAAAGCACCTTTTTCTTTTAATCTCCCCATATGACGTTGGAAATTCTTTCACACAGTACTGTCATAAAAACCCGGACACCCGCAGCAGGAAATACAAAAAAAAAAAAAATAAAACCCAAACCTTACAGAAGAAGGTTGTGTTTGCTGAGCAGATGTTCTCTCCTTGTAAACATGGGTTTGTGGAACTTGATCAGCAGAGGAGGTCGAAGCCACACAGCAGAACCTCTCTGTTGACAGCAACTCCACTTTCAGATTAGTTGTGTTTGGGATCTGATGTGCTGAAGCTGAGGTGCACAGAGGGATTGAAGGATCAGACCTGCCGCATTCTGCAGCGAAATATTCATCTTTGCTTTCTGATTATTGCCAGATAGTCGTTTCTTTTTGTCGTTGTGATCAGTAATCCCTGCTAATAATTTAGCAATGAACAGTTACATTCATTGCTATGGTTTGTTATTTTCTATGTTAAAGAAAAATAAAAACAAACCACAACAAATATTGGAAAACACAGTCTCCAACATTCATTGGGTTCATCTACATCATGTTCCATATACTGTAATCTGATTTAGGACTACATGTCTCCAAAACAGTTGATTACAGAAATGTGTAATCATGACTATAAAAACACAGTTTTGCGTTAAATGTTTTCCATCCAGACTCCAGGTGTTGTTGCATTCAGTGTAAAACGGGGAAGAAACTGCAGCTGAATTGCACATAAGCTTCATACCATCATGGTCCACGGTGCTGATATAAGATAACAATCTGCCATCAGTGAGGGCGGCATGTGTCCATGTTGCGTAATTCAACACCTTCTGGCTAAAAATACCAGGAGGGTCTGGACCTCCATCTGATACCGTCCTCGCTGTCTGCGCTCGCATGCTTCTGCCTCACAAACTCTTAACATCCCCACTACTGATTACATCTCGCACAGAGGCGTCCTCCTGTCTCACACTCTCCCACCGCAACCGAGGTTCAACAGGGAAAAACAGGTCGAGGAGAGCGCGGGTAACTTATTCTGAGTCGATGGCTGCAGCAGAATCGGGAAGATGCTGCTTAAGGAACAAAGAATGAGCAGCACTGCAACAATCTGGGATTCACAACCAGTGTCTGTGACCAGTTTCCCAACAAGAAAGTGATTTAAACACATTTTCCAAATAGTTTTTTACGCTCCAGAATTTATTTTAATGTGGTTTTTGAGACAGAGAAGGTCACTTCCTGTCGGTAACATGCTGCTGCCTTTGACACAGCGTCAGTATGCGAGTAAGCTTTAAGCAGAAGTCGTGTTAGAGCATCTGACGCAGTTTATTTGAGCTGTTAAAAAAATCTAATTAGCTTATTTCTACCATTACATCACTTAGATGAGTTCACAGTCCTGTGTAAAAGGTCTCATGTCATCAGTTTTACTGTTTTAGCAAGGTTGCAGTAACAGTCTATATTTATTTCCAGGTCTCTTTAAGATATTTGAATATACACGTAATATTTACTCTATTTTAAAAACAGTTTCAGAATTTGCTGTGATCTCCCTGATGACTAGAACTGTTCTTCATTAATCTTCAGGTGTGTTAATACCAGGCTTCCTTCAGTAGCTCAGGGTTCTTCTTTAGCCTTAATCTTTTATGTCTTTGTCTGTCCAGGTGATCCCATTCTTGCCTCTCTATTAAAGTCTGGACTCAGGAGGCCAGTCCATGAAGGTCAGTATTTTGAAGGCCAACATCATTTCACTGCTGCTTGGAAACATTGTCAAGCTAAAACATTTCCCGAAGGAACGTTGTAGCATTCATGAGCCCATCAATTTAGTCAAGATCACCCACAGCCGCCCCCAAACCACAAAAGACCCTCCACCATGGATCATTCCAGGTTGCAAGCACTCCTCCTCCCACCGGTCTCCAGCTGCTCTTCTCACATATTGGTGATTGGACCTCACACTTCAATTCAATTACATCATTGTAAAATTCTCTTTTCCACTGATCTTCACTCATCTTTAATTGGAAGAAGTCACACTAAACACTTTAACCTGCAGAAACGTTCCTTGTTGTGTCGACAAATCTTTCCAGACTTGCACAACGTGTTCATGAACCATCTCACAACAACAAATCCCTGTTTTGCTTTTGAGGGAAGTCGTGCGCTTTCAGTTAAATTCTTCTCCAAAGGTTTTGTGGAATTTCTTTAGAAAACACTGAAAATGTTGAGTTTTTACCTCATGGTATCAAAATAATCGCAGCTTGGCAACTGCAACACTATGAAAAACAAACCATTCAGGCTGAACTCATGCCTGCCTTGGGAGAAGAGATGGTTTATTTAATGGACATGAAATATTCCACTAGTAAACCAACAAGTAAAATCCTCAACACTTAGACTGATGTAGTGTCCGACTGGCTCATGGATATTAAGTGGTACATGTGGTGTTTGTCTCTTGTCTTCTGTGTTGTCTTGTTCGCATGGCTGCACACGACATGTAGCACTGAGTCGAACTTCAGTGGGAAGCTTGAGACCAAATCAGCTTCCTGCAGAGTTGCAGTCTTCCTCATTAAAAGCCGCAGCGTTTCAGATAAACGGCTCGTTTCAATGTCTTGTTTAGGGCTGCGTGATCCTTGCAGTGTGTAATCAGACATTTACGTTCAGTTCTTCTTTTTTTTATTCTTCTTTTCCTCAGTAATTGGCTCTGCAGCAGCCGAGTGTAATGGGAGGAACACCCACCCTGATGCAGCAGAGGGAAGAGGAGGTAAGAAACAAACACCACGCACATTTCTAAAACCGGAACCGGTTTTCCTCTTAATTCTTTAAAGACAAGAGTCGTGGATTTGTAGGAAAAACAGAATCTGAATCAGATTAAAAAACAGAAAAGGACAAAACTATTAAGTGAAACAAGGGGGTGGCTGTATTTCAGTTGATCCACGGACCACAGGGTCAGTGGTTTGATCCCCAATAACGGCTATATGTCGAAGTGTCTCTGGGCAAGACGCTGAACCCCCAACAGCCCATTCCCCTCCCCAGCTGTGCAGTGCTGGTCCAAGCCCGGTAGGAATTGGGGAGGGTTGCGTCGGGAAGGGCATCCGGCGTAAAAACTGTGCCAAATCAACAAGTGGACAATGAGCCGCTGTGGCGACACTGAACTCACAGGATAAAAAATGAATTAATCTTGCATCCTAATTAGGTTTTTGAGTATCTGTGTACATTTGGTGTACTGCTTAATGAAAACCAAAAACAAAATGACAGGTTATTAGTAGTATTATTAATTTCAGCCCCCGGCTTATTGTCTCTACTGATTTTGCTGTACTGTCCCTGGTGTGATATTTCTGCTTTACTTGGCCAGTGGACGGTGTTGTGGATGACAAATTAGACGGAAATTTTGCATCAAAGGTAAGAAGGGCTACAAATGATTTTGCTAACAATAGCTAGTTATTCTATGTACTGTATATACAGTATGTTTCTCAGGTGAATGACTGTAAAGTTACATATATGACAATTAGCAGTTTGCATTGCTACAACACAAAGTACTAGATCTGGATTTTACCCAGAACTGAATTGTCGTCACGTTTGGCTCTGCTCTCTGTGTGGTCTCGGTGCCCTAATGTGCGTACAGTCACGCTTTCATCCAAAGCAAATTACAGTTGTGGAAGACACACTAAGCTTGTAGTGCAGGGAAAAATGCTGTTCCAACAGAGCAACGTGGATTTAATTCTCGCAATCTATTCAAATTACACGGAATAAGTGACAGAAATGTATAAACCAGATTTAGACAGAGGACATCTCTGTTGACAGCAAGTCTGGATAAATGCAGAGGTTTGTGTCAGGAAGGGCATCTGTCATAAAGCACATGCCAAATTAAACATACGAATCATGACTTCCACACCGAATCTTCTTCCATAGTACAGAGAAGGTCATAGTGAGGTCAGAGGGAGTTGCATTGTGTCTTCGTAGATTTAGAGAAAGCGTAAGACAGGGTGCAGAGAGAGGAGCTGTGGTTTTGTATGAGGACGTCTGGAGCGGCAGAGAAGTATGTTAGAGTGGTGCAGGACATGTATGAGAGCTGTAAGACCGTGGTGAGGTGCTGCAGGTGTGACGGAGGAGTTCAAGGTGGAGGTGGGTCTGCATCAAGGAGAGACTTTGAATATATCGATGGTGCTGAGGTTGGAGCTGCCAGGCTGGAGGTCTAGAGGAGACCACAGAGGATATTTATGGATGTAGTGAGAGAGGACATGAAGTTAGTTGGTGTGAGAGAAGAGGATGCAGAGGACAGGGTTAGATGGAGGCACAGGATTCGCTGTGGTGACCCCTGAAAGGAACCAGCCCAAAGAAAAAGAAGATACAATAATGGGATTCATAACTTAATAATTAAATTGTACAAATATTTATAATAATTATACATTTCAAACTATCAATCATAAATTTACAATACATGGTTAGTTTGCATTTCCTTACAGTCCATTGAAGTAGTTGTTTGCTGCTGAATCCTTCTTTTCCTAATGGAACACAAAGGATGTAAAACACCATCTTGGAACTGTTGTTGACCCACGTGACCCACTGTCTACGGCTTCATTCTAAACTGACCGTGAACGTCCACTTGGAGCTTGTGTGTTTGTCCCTGATGACCTCACATACATCGATTACTAGAAAAGACACTAACGAGTTGCTTTCAACACAGTATTATTCGTCAGCCAATGTTTCATAGGTGATAGGTGAAGATAAAAATAAAAAGTGCACCCTGCACAGCAGCGGTGCCCAAAGCACAGAAATATTCCCTCTGCTTACAGTATTACAGTAAGTGGAAATGGTAGGAACATAATTTTAAGTCCTCTTCGATTTAACTCGCAGATCGTTGTGGTTGTATCTTTGCCAAATTTGGTTCGACATTCAAAGACTTTAATCGACACTTGAACAGCAGATATTTAAAGTCTCTACAGCAGAACATCAGGTTCATTTTCTGTGGGACACACCAGCACTCAAGCTACAGCCTGTTTTGTGTTTTTATATATTTAGTTTCTAGCTGCAGAGCCGGGACATGACTTTCTGCTAATGGAGCATCTTGGGTGAAGTCATTACTGCGTTAGCATTAAACTGCAGTAGTCGGTAGTAATACCCACTTGTTTGCTTGATTGTGCTCTAATGCCATGGGACCTCTACTCGCATGAAGTTAAAGGCAACTCGTTAACCAAGCCAACCTCTGTTTGCTTCTGCTCATCAGAAACGTTAAAAGATGCAGGACTGAAACGTGGTGAGCATGTGAACATGAGGAGAAAAGATTCAGCCTTTATTAGCAGAGCAAACAAAAGCTTTGGCCACGTTTGGCAGGAGAATTGAAGTCTGCTGAAGCCTCACCGAGACTGTAAATACACGTGTGAGTTATTAGAGGAGGTTTTCACAAGACAAACTGTGAGATCAAATTGTCAAATTAGCTTTAAAAAAAAAAC
Source organism: Channa argus (assembly GCF_033026475.1). Classification (NCBI taxonomy): domain Eukaryota; kingdom Metazoa; phylum Chordata; class Actinopteri; order Anabantiformes; family Channidae; genus Channa; species Channa argus. The sequence goes on from NC_090207.1 coordinate 3,028,694, forward strand.
AAATGTGGTGATGGTATCGTTACCAAATCCCACAAAGATAAACCAGCAGCGACATACTGAAGTGGGCCGGTTTCCTTTGTTGTGATGTGGGCCGGTCTAACAGGTCTCTGATGTGTTTAACAGTTTGATGCTGGGTCACGACAAATGAGCTCAAACTGCTCACAAACACAGTTCATTACTGGTTTTAGTCTGTTAACAATAACAGACAAAAATCAAAAAGCACCAGACTTCTCTTAATCTGTCGCTGTGTATTAGGCCATTGTGGCCACTGCTCCATCACAACATTGGATTTCTTTTTTTTCTTTTTTTTCCATTTTACTGAATTGGTATGTATTTATGTAACACACACCATGGAACATTATAAATATCATTGTAGAATTTCATTCGATTTCACATTTCTAAAGTCCTGCTCATTGTATCTCAGGCACATCTGTAACATTTGACACCAGTGGCTCGCAACCTTTTTATTTCCAGCCCAGAAAAACCAGTCGTCATCTTTGTGATGTCTAATAATCTAGTAAAGGGAGGGGGAGGGGGAGGGGGGGGGGGGAAGGTCGGGGAAAGTTTAAAAAAACAAAACCATACGTTAAGAAATATTCTTCCGAAGCACTGAACGACCTACAAACCAGCAGCTGTTATAATTACCGTCCTGCTGCTTTAGAATGAAACATTTCCAATGTTGAGTCATTTGGAATTACACGTCCTCAGTGGACCAGAGTTAGACAATGTGTAAAATGTATTTAATGCTTAATGTTTACACATCTCAAAGTGCCGTAAATACAAAGCTACTTCAGTCACTACAGTATTTACATGTAGATATATTATAAATATGATTCTGTACCTGTTGTAGGGTTTTACATATTGCGTATGTATTTATATATATATATATATTCCAAACTCACACACACCCGTACAGTATATACAGTGAAGTAAATATTGTATTCACATAGAGAAGGTAACATAGTTGTGAATGTGCCGGATCTGATGGTCTGTAAAACAAGTCGCTTTGGAACCTGCTGAGATTCTCCACAGCAGAAGAAGTATTGCTTTGGGTTTTTCTTGACCCTTATTGTGCGAGCGTCTCCTTCGCTAAAACCCGGCCTGGATGGGGCAGAGGGTCGCTCGAGGGGTCCCCACCTCCATATTGCTTTCAATATTGCTGCTGTGTGTGGGGCAGAAGGGGAAACCCGGGGGAGCGGTGCCGGAGTAATTGAGAGGCGCCGACAGAGTTTAATAAGGGCGAGGGATTACAGAGGAGGTCGGGTCCGTTGCAGAGTCTGGTCTCGGTGCGTCGGCGGGGTCAGAAAAGATCCTGAGGGCCCAGGTGGATGATGATGGGTGTGGCTATGGTCTGCGGCTGGTAATAGGCACTGTCGATGTACAGGCCGCCTACAGACAGGAGAGCAGGGGCGACAGAGACACAAATCCTTCAGTTAATATGGAACTGTCCTTATCTGGAAGTGATGAATAAAATGAAAGTGTGAAAGTTAATTAGGAGCAGTTGCTAATTGAAAGCAGATCCATCATAGCTGGTGTTGTTCTCAGGAGGCCTAAAGCTTGAACCAGCTCCAGCTGGATTGATTGAGAGCTGCGGCTCCAGAGCAGTCAGACTGCAGCAGCACTACCCACTGGTTTCTCCCTGCAGAAGTGTAGCACAGCACTTACTGTCAACTGTCACTTAGTGTTTTTGTCCAAGACCCCCAGGACACTTGTGCAGTACCTGTTACTCTAAGCCCTGCAAACTGTGTACTGCAGCAGTACTTTCTGGAAACACTCTTAATGATGCTGAATGCTGTTTCCAGAACTTTGGTTTGCGTGATGTTTTATAAATTATGTCACTGCACAAAGGCATCAATAACCCACTTATTGAGAGGATGTAAACAGCATAGAGCAGCTTTTATCAGTTTCATCAGAGGCTTGGACAAATGCAAATGCAAAGATGGAAAAACAGTCTTAGATCAGGAAGGTCCCAGCAGTCAGATGATCAAGAAACTGTTTGTCCCACAGATTTAAACCACTACGGGCATTTTAGTTTTGTGTTGTTCTTAGTCAAATGTGCCTTTTTATGAGAAATGCAGTGGGATTTACCGGCCCCCCCCAGCAGCTACAGTAGCTTAGCCTCGCTTGGTGCACACGGTTCTCCAGAGCTCACAACCTCGGCTTTGCAGTTCACAGCCTGTGTGGTACATCAGCCAAGCAGGAACACACGCATTTAAATAGGACAACTGTGGGATCATACAGTGTCACGTTTCTCCTTTTGTTGGAGGCTGCTGCCTTCACTGCAGCTCCACCACATCGCAGACTGAAATTCTAATTACGGAGATCCTAACGTGATTACTGCATTTTAAACGGTCATCCCAGTGTTGAAATGCATGTGAGTGGTGGCATTAATTCCAAATTACCAGGAAAACTGAGTTACTATGATAAATATAGGTAAATGTTTCAGAATTTACATGGTCCTACTCTTTAATTTCTTGAAAAGTTAATGATGATGGAAAAAACTGCTTAGTGTGGTAAGTTCAAGGGAAACTGTTCCTCTTCTAGAAATCTGGTCTGATCGACTGCTCACATCTACAGTTTTCACATCAGCGCTGGTGAGTACAATGTTTGAATAATGGCCGAATGCAGTAAATACCACTTTAAGAACTTATTAGTAGACACCCAGAAATAAACTGGTCAATCTACAGTAGTTTACGAACCACAAGTTACTCAGCTGTTGACAAAAATAATCATTTATTTAAAAAGAATATGACTTAAACAGCTCAAAATAAAATAAAATCTCTCTGAAAAGAAAGTAAGTTTAACTCAACACAAAGTGACACATTCAACAGCAGCTGTAAACTCTTGACATTCAGTGTCCAAACAGGAGGAAGTTGTCTCTCGGTGCAACTGATTATTGTAAACCTGTTTTTTTTTCTTAAGACATTGTAAGAAACTAAATTAAAATACACAAAAAATAAAAAATAAAATAAAAATCACATCCATGAATGATTGTTAAAGGAATAATGGCCTTTTTGACAAAAAGCTCATTGACGTATATCAGTTTGCTGCTTAGTTCCCTGTATTGGTGGTTTTCTTGTTATTTTGCATTAAGTGTGTATCACATGATTTTTTTTTGTCTGCTGTGTGTATTTTGACACTTTAGTTTCTATCTACGTTTACATTGTCTTTTTGAAGCCTAATTAGAACTGATGCTTCATTCCCACTTGGGGATGTTTGCTTTCGAGCACTGGGTGTAGTTTTTAGTTGTGCCTGTGCTTTTAACTGAAGTGCTGTAAATATTAAGTCAGCTGCTTTCAGCTTGTCCCTTTGGGGGGTCGCCACAGCGAACCTGGATGCTCTTCCTCCCGCAACGCTCCCATTTTTTATTTATTTTTTTTAAATCCGGGCTTTGGACCGGCACCTAGATGGGCCCCCCGGTGGATTTGATCCATCCGTATCCCAACCTGATGCTCTACCCATTAAGCCACCAGGCTGCAGTCAAAAATCATCAAGTATGGGAGAAGTAAATGTACTGCATGGAACCAAAGTTCCTGTGGGACGGGAGCTACAGTCAGAGGATGTTTGGTTCACTTTGATTTTCAGTACAGATAATGTTTAACTTTCCAAAGAGAATATTTATTGTCCAGTAGCTGGAAATTTACTCTGCGGTTGGTGTATTTTTGTCCTCATGTACTTTGTTGTTCCCTGTGGTCACTGCCTTTGTAGTTTGCGACAAATGTTTAGTCAGTTCCTCGCGGTGGATATTTAGTCATTGTTTCGTCTTGTTTTAGTGTTGTTCCTTAAGGATTTTTGGCTTTTATTATGATTTACATGTTTAGCTACAGTCAGTTTTAGTTTTCCATTTTTAGTGTCTGTATATTTGCTTATGTTGGTCTCTTTGTTCTCTCAGTGGGACTTTCTTCCCTGGAGTTAAGGTTTTCGTGGTTTCCTGTGTTGGGTGGTTAATTAGTGGCCCAGATTAGATCTTTAGCTCCTAATGTGTAAGAGTTGCCTAACCACTCTTCCACACGTGGCAGCCCACTGAATGATGCTATCAGTTTCTGATTGGTTAATAGTTTGATGATGATCAAAGAGCTTATTTGTCAAAAACTGGACGCTACCCTGGTGCAGAGGGAACGTGCTGAATGTAGATACTGGGCAAACGTTTGTGGATTCCACTGGCTTTTGGTGGCCGTGAACAAAGTCAGATATTTCCTTTAACAAGTAATGTCCAGAGCAGGTGAGGGAGGGTCCTAATAGGGGTAGAGGTGGGTGACGGGATATGCTGTGGGGACTCTGATGACAGGGAAAACTACTGAGGGCATTCTGGAGGGAAAACCTGAGGAAGAGCAAAAGAAAAACAAACTAACAAAAAAAAAAACCAAAACTCAAATGTTGGGACATGGTGACAAACGGACTGAACGAATGGATCATTGATCAGTGACGGTGGACTTACTGTAGGCGGGCAGAGCACCTGCAGGGCTGTAAGCATAGGGAGCAAACCCTGTGAGAACACACAGAAAACACCACACAGTCAGCTCAGAAGAATGATACGGGATTAATACACTCACCACTTTATTAGGTACAGCTGTACAGCTCTCCCATGAATTGTACTTTGAGATCAAAGTGAGCAGTGGAGTCGTACTGTCATGCATTATAAGAGCAGGTGGTTCTAATGTTTTGGCCACCTCATTAAACTAGATAGTACAGGTGTATCTCAAAAGTGGCCAGTGAGTCTATAAGCAGTTAAACCATAAAAAATTGCAGGTCCCAACGCAGTGAGTAAAGGTTACGAGGTTACAGATAACAGACATTATGGCACTTCCTGTGTCCGTCTGTCCTTTTCAGCAGCCCCCACACAAACACTGAAAGCACCAATAAATTGCCTGTACTCAGTTAGCGTCTGCCAGTCTGAGACCTTGATTAGCTTTTTTTTGTCTGTGCCATAGACTTCAAATAACCACCACCGATGCATCAGACAGATTTGAAGGCTCGTTTGGTTCCTTTGAACAGACAGGAGCTTGGTATTTTCTCTACAGATTTGAAATTGGTCACATCTCTTCACCAAAAAATGAATTTTGTTATTAGTGAGCAACTACTCCTTGTACCAACAAGAGGTCCTTTCTGCAGTGCAGCCTGGGATGAATGGTTTGATCACCGTTATTAAAACTGCACGTGAATCTGCCACGTACCTGGGGGCATGTATCCATGTGTGGGCGGAGTACTGATGTAGGGAGCTCTGGGGATGACGGGGACGCGTGGAGGTCGGGCAGCGAGAGCCGGGATGGTCAGCACTGAGGCTACGGGACGTTTTGGCTGCACAAACACACACAGTTCACATCAACATGCTGCTGTAGAATGTCAGGCTTCGGTTTAACCCTGGGTCTCTACTCACAGGAGGGTTCGGTCGTTTCTTCTTGTTGGTCAGAGATTTGGAGCCAGAGAAGAGGCTGTTCAAGGCGGCTAGTGCGGCGCTCGCTTTGGCTACTTTCTTATTGGGACCCGTCCCTCGGAAAACCTGCTTGTCCACCTCCACCTGTCACAGCGCACAAATATGTGATGTTTTTATTAGGTACCTACTGCACATATGACATTAGGACTATTGCCATGATCAGTTTGTCACTGTTTGACAGCCGAACATACAACTTCCTGTACCACAGTTTCCCGTCACGCCATTCAGGATTAATACAACAGACTACGTGCTGGATGTCCGAGCATCTGCACCACATCTGGGACATGCAGAGGTGATCTAGAAGTTGGTACCAATATCAATATCAAAGTTATCAAAAGGGAACTAGAAACTCTGACGTCCGTTCTTTTTGTCGCAAACTCAGCATCAGTTGTCGTCCACTGGGACGAGACTACGATTCTCACTTTTCTTCTTCATGCCTCTCGTGTGCTGCATGGGGTCATTGTTGGGCTAATGCTACTGTATGTGGTTAAATTCTGCAGTTTGGTAGATCAGATAGTTTTTGGACAATTTTGTCCAAATTCTGTAAATCAGTTAAGTTAATTTGTTCAGTTTGTGTAACTGTGGATAAATTCATGTTAGTAATAGTTTTCTGCCTGCATTATGCATATTTCCATGTTTACAACATGTCTGCACACTTGGTTGTTGAAGTAACCACTGTTTGCATGTCACAAAGTGGTAATCAAAGCAAATGTTTACTTACAGTGGCAGTATCTCCCTGACATCACCTGTCTGAGGTCTTTTATTTATTCCAAAGAGGAGGGGGATGCATCACTTTTGTGTTCTATGTTATTCTACTCTAACAGGGAAATAATCCTTAGAAAATATATAGGCCAAACAGAAAACAAGCTGCAGAAGTGATTCAGGCTGATTTGATGGGATAAAATTGGTTTCACGTGTTTCCTGACGTTTTCAAACATCAAACACATTCCCTCCTTCATCACTTCCTAATAAGAACCTCTGAAAGGGAGACAGGAAACCCGTGTGTGTGTGTGTGTGTGTGTGTGTGTGTGTGTGTGTGTTTGCACCTCGATGATAAAGCGTTTGTCGTAGCTGCTGCCGCTCTCTGATATCAGCTCATACTTGAGGCCGCGGCGTTTCTCATTCAGCTCCATCACTGGGTTTTTACCTCCAGCTGTCAGGATGGGACCCGGAGCTCTGGACTACAGGCAGAGACAGAGAGACAGGTTTTCATTTTTGACACATGCACTTAGGTAAACCTCCACCACAAACAGCAGTTTCTTTCTTATTTTTATCATATACATTTTTAGCCAGAATCAGCAAGTAGAGCTGCATCATTTCTACATCTCTACCAGTCTGGGTGATATAATTATATAAATGAATTGATACAATCTGATATTTTATTGTTTTTTTTTCTCAATTCAATAATTTCACACTTTGAGAGTCACTGCATAATGGAGCCTGCTAGTTGCACAGACTGCTTCATGTGGGCACTGCGAGCATGCTGGGTGTCATCGCAGCACAAATCAAGCTATCGTAGCTGCTTAATGACTGGGAGCAAAAATGAATCAGCAAACAGCATCAGGAGACAAAATACAGATGCCGCCATCCTTGTAATTGCCAGGTGTGGATCATCCTCTGTCATGTCAAGGCGATTTGTCTTTCGAAAAAGGCAGCAGTCTGAAATCTGCGCTGGAAATTGGGAGGAGTTAGACTGTTAAAAACAGTTTGACCATCTGCGAACTACCGCATGGAACATGAAAAGCAAAGATGAGTCAGCCGTCCACGGCAGGACTGAACTAGCTGAGATACCAGTCAAACAACGCACTCGGCAAACTTCAGCAGAATTATTCTGCAAAAAAAAAAAAAAGCCTCAAGACAAGCAAAGCAACAGATGGAAGGACGGAACAAATCCTGTTACAATTACATCGCTAATAACATGGTGCCAATTGCAGTGCTGTCAAGACAAGGTTTCAAATTACTTTAATCCACATGCAAACACCACCTGGATGAAATATTAAGGTCACCTGTGCTTAAATTATGATCATGTCTCCAGACTGTAGCACATAAATTGGAGAAAGTTTTACATTAAGTGTGTCTCTTGAATTTATGGTTGATAAGTTTATAAACTTTTTTTTTTTTTTTTACGTTTTTCACAGCTTATGAACAGGTTTCTGAACAGGAGTTTAAACACACTTTCAGTTTCTAACCTTGCCCCTGTTTTACATCCCATTATCTGAACCTACACTTTTGTCCAAATCGACTGCATTTAACAAACTGGATGTGATCAACAGACTTTTATTTAGGCATCAAAACAAAAAGCTCAATGATGTTAGTTTGGGTTGTTAAGATGACACTAGAAATTAATCAGTTATTGGGAATTTTTAATTAACCGCACCGATGTCCTGACTGAAGTGTTGTGATAAATGATTAACGATGTTACGATCTAATGTGCGCTCATTAATAATCCCAGTGTTTTCCTGTGTGTGTGTGTGTGTGTGTGTGTGTGTGTTCCCTACCTCCTGTGCATCTGTGGAGGACGTGAGAGAGGTGGAGCTGGAGCTGGTGGACATCCTGTCGTTCTTGCCTTCTCCATCTGACTTTTCATCGGCACTCAGCGAGTCCACGTCTCCATCGCCGCCACCGAGAACATAGCCCAGAGCCTGCAGCGCCTGAGGAGGGAACAAGAGGAGAGAACACACACAGAATGTTTGAATAACCATTCAAACTGCCCGGTTTCTTCTTCTATAGTCACGTGGACGGTCATCTGATCAGTGTAATGGACCAACTTTTCTCTAGACAGATGGGAGGTGAATCATACTTTCACATCCGTCATCTATGACTGAACTGTCCTTGAGCAAGGCACTCAACCCCCCTAACTGCTGCTGCAGTGAGGCTGCAAAGTGGCCAACAACAACAACAACACACTGACCAACTGTACTGGGCAGCTCTCATGTGTGAACGCAGAGCTGAATGCTCACACTCACGCAAACGTATTCAATCAAACTTACTGAGTTCAATAAAAACACTTCTCTGTTCTCACAATGATCTAAAAGAGTTTAGCTGTTTGTATCTGTGCTCGTGTTCAAGTTTTAAAGCATTTGGCGCCAAGAGCAGAATGAGGACGACCAAAAGTAAAATGTAAATAGAGGAGAACAGCTGCTGAAGTGTTTTTGAGCTTTTGTTACAGTGGCTGGTTTTAAATTTCCCCTCTTCACTTACAGCAGCTTCTACATGTCTTAGCAGGGATGTCACATCAAAGTAGGTGGATCCTGCTCAGTAATACTGACTTCTGTTGTTCACGCATGTTTGTTTCCAACTACATCCTGACTGACTGGGCCCCTTTATTAAGTATTTATACAGTTAATTCATTAATTTGTGCACCGAGTGCAACTGCAGCTGGTTTCTGCTATTCAATTTATTTATATAGCACCAATTCACAACATCTCAGGGTACTTTACATAATAAAGTCAAGACTATAAAAGATGTATAAAGAGAACCCAGCAATTCCCCCTTGAACAAGCCCCAGGCAACAGGGGAGAGGAAAAAACTCCCTTTAACAGAAGAAACCTCCAGCAGAACCAGGCTCAGGGTGGACGGTTGGGGTGAGTGGAAAGTGGAGAGGGAGAAGCAAAGAGCAACAACATGACATCGGGAAGTAATGACTTTCAGAACTACACAACATATTCTGCTTGAGCAAACACCTTTCTGCACCCTTGTCTTCGAGCAGGGAAGATTTGAAATATAATGAATTAAAACTATTAAAATTATCTCCAAACCCTGAACTTTGACCTCAGCCAGCGCTTAACATGTTGCTGTAAAGTGGCACAGGTGTGTTTCTCTCTCATTCCTTTGAGCAGAAATACATGAGGGCAGCGTTGGACGTGATAATGGTATTTTTATCTCTCTCTCCACAGTTTAAACTCCATAAATACCTTGAGGGCTACTTGGAGCTTGGCGGTTCTCTTGGAGTTCCCAGTGGCCTGGTAGGTGGTTCCCTGAATCTCCACAGACATGGTGAAGACCGGTGCGTGCACCGGGCCGGACTGGGACAGCAGGCGGTACTGCAGGCCCGGGTGGATCTGGTTAAGACGCATCAGCGCATTCATGGGGTGGTTTGGATCAGTCATCCTCCAGTCCAGGACTAAAGGAGGAGAGGTGGAGGTTATTTGGCTCTTTCTAAATAGAGCACTTCTAAACACTTCGTTACAAAGGAACAGCTAACACAGAACCAGCGAGCAAGACAACAAACCTTTGGCTGCAGCTGGAGGAGCTGAGGAAGAACCGGTACCATTCATGTGTTTGAACATGGTTTAATTTAAACACAATCTGAGACTCATACACAGTTACATTTATCTGTAAGTGGGCTAAACCTGCCTGTTATAAGTAGACTATACTCTACTTATACCTCATAGGTGAATAATTATATTTTGCAAAACAATTGATTCTAAATTAAGAACCAAAGCTTTAAAACAAAAGTAGTGGCGAAAAAATTAAAATAACTTCTTCCTAAGTGTATGTAGGAAGCTCACAGGATGAGGCCCTGGTGCTGTATTCTGAGTCAAAATCACACACACAAACACACACACACAGCCCTCTGCCTCCATAGAGCGTATGAGCAGTAATATGTCACAGAAGAACTGAAATGAAATGTATTAATGAAAAGGAAGACATCTATTAAAACAAAAGTGCTGACTGCATCTATTGTAATTTGTTCCTGCTTCATCAAAGCTACACGTTCTTCAGCCTGTAAACACTTAACAAGCAGACAAAGTGAACTGGATGCTGCCAACAGCCTCCATGTTATTCAACAGGAAAGAGCTCTTGCTCCTCAGACAGGTTTTCTTTTACATTTACATTCAGTCAGATGCTTTTATCCAAAGTGAAATACAAGGCAGCAGAAATCTAAGTCAAGGAGGAAACATGAGAAGTGTGTCCGTTTCATGAGATGTACGTGCAGGTTTTTTTTTTTTTAGTTTTGTTGTAAGCTGTTTTTTTAATAATGAGGCTGCTGATTGTGCAGAGTTTTGCTTTGGAGACCGCAGGCCAGGAGGGATTGTAGACCTGAGTGAGGGAGCTGAGGTGAGCAGGAGCTGGCGAGTGGACCACTCTGTAGACAAGAGTCAGTGCTTTGAAAATGATGCAGACAGCTACAGGAAGCCAGTGCACGGATCTGAACAGTGATGTGACGTGAGGCGGATTCATTTTGGATCATCTGGAGAGGTTATATGTGCACGTGTGTAGCCCCATCAACAGGGCATCAGAGTAATCGAGACACTCCTCTGATCTTTGCACCGGGAATCTGCACTGAGACCAGCAACAAGAGGTGTCTGTAAAGATCTAACCCAGTGTCCAGGGAATTATAATTATTACAATTATTCAATTATTCGCTGTGTATGAGGTTTGCTGAGAAACTAAACTTGGCACAGACTGAAAATATAGCGGTCACATTTTAACACGTTTCTCTTTAGGAGATAAGCTTTGTTCACCAGATAAACATTTAAAATAAAAATAACACAAACTTGTGGAAATAAAGACAGAAAGTACATGTAGCTTTAAAGTCTATCACATTGTTAAAAATGATCACATCAAATTTAGTTATAATGTCTAAATGTAATAAAATGTCTTTCAAAGTTGTGGAAACACTAATAAGAAGCTGGTAATGATGAAGTAAATATTACGATATCATCTGCTGCCCGTATGTCCACCCACAGGTGTTGCAGGTATCACAGACAGTACTTCATCCATGTAAAGTGTACAGCACTTGTCTTTTGTCCCGCAGTCACTGTGCATAATGACTGTGAGGTCCTGACAGGCACTTAAGACTCAAGTGTGGTTCACTATGAATATGGATGGAGAGACGCTGCACAGGAAGATGAATGTGAAGGTGCTGATGGACAGGTGCTGAGAGGAACAGAGGAGGAGGTGGTGATGCACTGTGTGTGTGTGTGTGTGTGTGTGTGTGGTGAGAAGCAGTGAGATAATTGCGTGGCAGCAGCCTGCAGTATTAATCCCTCTCCAGCTCTGCCTCCCGTCACCTTCTCTGAACTGGAAGCAGATGAGAGTTGCCGGGGACGATCGTCCCAGTGAGGACCAATTTAATTATTGTGACACTGAGAGACGGGACAGCGAGAGACAGAGAGAGGAGAGAAGGTGACAGCTGCTACGCTCAGGACTATTTGAGGGTGTTTTTAAACATGCATTAGTCTGGTTGAATCAAAGTCTTGCTCACTCCCTGATTTTTGACTTATTTCAGCAGATGTGGACACAGTTACTAAACACTAACAGCTTCTACAAACGAGCTCTGCAAGCTTGAGTTAAATAGCTCGTGTAGGCAGGTGCACTTTGCATTCTGGGATATGGATGAACTAAAGAAATTGAGGGAATTCATTGCACTCTTGGTATAAAGACAGACCCCAACCAACGAGTACACCGAATGTTCTCACCTGGCCTGAAGGACATTTCTCTGTGTGGGAAAAGAAACTGATTTTGAAGCAGTTCTTTACTCGGTATCTGTTAGCCAGTGTTTGTGCAGCTATAACATGGCTTTGACCACCAGGTTATCAAAGTGTTACCATAGTTTAGTAGAGTCTCCTTCACAACTAATGTACATTGTTTGATCCTGACACACGAGACATTTAATTACCATATTGAGCTGAATTAACATTTGCTGTGTCCTGATGAAAACCTGGATGGTTGAGCAATCCGACAGTTTTCTCCTTAAATCTCACAAACCCACAGATCTTCTCTAATTGGTTCCTGAGAGCTTTTCAGCTACAGTAAATGGAAATCTGATAACTTCAAACAAATGTTCAGCTTCAAGGAAACTTAAAAGCCACTGGGCAACAAAATTCCATTTTGAGATACAGGGACACAATTGCATGCAATGAAGAGGATTCCTGGCGTGATCTAGTGAACATATCAGACACGTCTGCTGAATTTCAAACGCCGATCTACAATAGATGATATTCAGAGGGGGATTTTTTTTCTCCTTTGATACAGACGCTGAAGTGAAAACCATCTGACAGCAGGATGCCATTTTTAACCTGACAGCTCGTTTTGAGCCTGCTCAAACCAGAGCATTGTGATTTCTAAGAAAAGCTTTGCCTCGCTGCTCCATCTTTCAGCTCCAATGACTCACTTTTCCACCTTTTACACACAGCCTGTCAGAAAGCACAGTGTTTACAGTCAGCGGCTGTTTACAGCTGTCCAACACACACACACACACACACACACACACCTCTCTGTTATTTGTTACAACCAAGTGACAAAGTCTTCAATCAATATCCACTTATGTGCTGTTAAGAGACAAGCTCTTCCTCAGCTTGATCTTGAGAAGTCTGCCTTTACGTGATGATGTGGGTTTTACCAACACAGGTTTCTAATAAACAGCTACTTTTCATTATATTAAATATAGTTTCTGATCAAAAACATTTTTACATATACAGATCTAAACAATAAACTCAAGTATAGAATCTTTAATCTCTGAATAAATAATGTGGTTATTGTCGATAGGGACTATTAAACCAGACCGTAGCTATAATGCAGAAGCAGGAATATTATCCCAGCCCAGGCCAATGTTCACACATCTACTAGTTGACAGTTTTGTCTAAATGTTTTCTTATTTTTAATGTTCATGGCAGTGACACATCTTTTAGTCTTACTGCTGAACTGCTGTTAAACTGTTTCAGGATTAACAACAATTAAAGCTACGTGGTTGAATAATCCCATACAGAGGCTCTTAACCTAACCAGACTCCTGGAAGTTGCTGTAGCTCTAGTGATACGTCCATCTCTCAGAAATGAGCACACAACTCTTTGTTATATATAATGTCCAGGTAGACACACGTCCAGCTTTTCTACAGATCACAGTGAAAGAGGCCATCTAATGTTTTTAGGCTTTATTCTCTAAATTGGTTTGGATGATTTACAGTTTTCTTATGCCAGGGCTCTATGCAGTTCTTTTCTCATACTCCAGCTGAATGGATACAGTTTAGTACCTGCGCACCAAATCATTCTTCAACGTGTAAAATTCAGCCACTTAAACTAGCAGGAATCGAGCAGGGACCCAGAAAATGACCGTAGACAAAAGGAACAACCTCAACAACAAAGATCACTAAAGATAATGTTACTTTTGTCTGCTGACGGACTTCTCTCCTCCAGCGCTGCTCATTTGTACCCAGTACATCACCTTCAGCATGAGCACTGTCTTATCTCCAGAACTACTGAAGCAGACAGTGACGTTTTTATGGCTGAACTTACAGATACTGGGCCGACTGTGAAAATAGCCGTGTGGAAGTGCTGTGAACACATCAAAATGGAATAAGGATGGTTCTGTTTTGTTTTCTGCTTCGGGTGAAAAAACAAAGCCAACAATCACACATGAGACTGCTGATTTTTTTTTTTCCCAGTTGGTCAATGGAAGCGTGTCTCACGTATGATTGTTGGCTTTGTTTTTAACACCCAAATGGACTAAACTGACTGAGGGTAGATTTGCATTTAGCATCACTTTCCTGCAGAACATTTGAACTTTTAATGACTTCAAACTTTGTCCATTTTTTCACTGACTGAATGGCGTGTGGATACATAGGACCAATTACAGCGTGTGGGATGACAGGAGATCGTCAGGTTAAAAGCAGGGGGATGAGCTGATGGTCTACAGCTCTAAGGTGAATTTTAGTGTTCATCAGTGTGGGGCACCACTACAATCATGTTGTCAGTTTGCAAAACTATATAAAAACGAATTAGTTTCACTACAGCTGGAAAGCAAACACACAGTGCTGTCTTCACTTCAGTCGGCTAAAGGTTCCTAAGGTGAGAGGATGAGGACATCATTTGAGTACCCTGAGACTCCTTGAAACAAGAGAGTTGATCGTTAAAGTCACCTTTTATCCTTTTGATGAAGTCTCTGTCATCTGCCCCGACATCCTCCCGGAGCCTCTTCTGACAGCCGCCTGCAGAGAGGGAACAGACTGATCACCTGAAGCACAGCACACCTCACACCGACTGACAGAAAAACACCTAATTATAATTAGCAAGTGCTATTTTGAGAATAGAAGCTGCTTAAGATACAAGACATGTTGAGAAATAAAAATAAGAAACCAGAAATGCAGACACACAAACTGACACAACAGCACACAGATTCACGTGAAACACAGAAATCGTCAGACACCTTGTAACAGCCTTGATGAGGGCTTGCTGGCAGGAAGAGGGTCCATGTTCAAGACCTTGTACAGCTGTCCAAAGGCTAAGAGGCGTAATGCATGCTGCAAAACACACACGTTAAATTGTTAAAGCATCAGAAACTCCCTCTGCTCTCACAGGACGGAAACAAGACAGAGGCAACAACATCAGTTCTTCTCTCATCGATACGCTTTAATTATCAGGGAAACTTGTGTGAGCAATCTGACTTTGGTATTAACTCACTAATTCTGTTGGGAGCTGTACTCAGAGGAGAGAGGAAAAAAGAAACAACAGTGGGCACAAATGAAAGAGGAAACGAAAGAAGAGTATTCCCAGACTTCAATTTCAGGCCTTTTTCACACAACTCCAAGGAGCAAAGCAAAGGCAGAAACAGGGAGAGAGAGAGAGAGATTTGTGGATGTCTTTATGCTCCTCAGCACTGAGACCATATTTTCCACCCAGGGGCAGACTTTGTTCTGCTGTGCATTAGCAACAGCAGCGGTGGTGGTATAGTAGTGTTGGGGGGGCGGAAACATGTTCCCACACTCATTAGGTGGCTAATTAGTCTCCCTGCTCGTGAAGCCACCAAAGCACCGAGGGGCTGCTTGTCCGAGGTCAGAGTCCAGGCTTCTGCAGCCACTCAGCTATTTACGGTGCTGACGTGAGCTCTGGGCTTCACCAAGCGGCCGAAGACTTGCTTTAAATAACCCTCCTTCAATCAGTGTTTCAGTAGGGAACGTTGCTGGTCTGATTTCCTGGAAGAAATGCTGACTCTGGTGCAGTGGGTGGTGTACAAGTGCACCCCAGTGAGATGTTAAGGTCTTACAAGTCGCATGGCTGAGGCTGAGCTTTTCTTCTCCAGCCCAGCTAATGAGCCTGCAGCTGCTTTTAGAGCAGAAACACATGAATGAAACGTGTAAGGACACGTAAGGAGGAAGCATTTCAAATAAAAGACGAACAACATTGATGTAAAAAGCACATCTAAAACCACTGATTCTCCCCTGGAGAGGAGCTCTGCTTTTTTTGGGTAATGATCATTGCTAAAAATGTAAAAACTCCTATTACACAATAATTCTCTAGATTGGCTTGTTTTTCACAGTCTGGTGTGAAAACGTCTCCTTTATTTAAGGTGATGGCAAACGTCGTAGAAAAGGGCTTAATATCATTTTATAAACAGTAAATAATAGATGCTTGACCAATCTTCCTTTACAAAAATACATAAAATGTCTCTGGTGCAAAGCATGTGATCCTGCCACGGCAGATTTCTGCTTCTGTGCAGTTTATTGCTGTCAATTTTACAATGACTCATGTTCACATTAATGCGACTCGTTTCGATCGGGTTGAATGAAAATTGTTGTCCATACTCTGCATAGTGTTTATGCACATGTCCAGTCAGCATACTGCACTGGCATAACATTTAATGCATATAGAATCACAAGCAAACAACAAAATGATAGAGGAAGATACGAAGCCAGTAACAGAGATGGTAATGATTAATAAATTTAAGTAGGGCTGAATGCGATATGTAAATTCTGAGTCAATTACAGCATCTGTAAAATGTTTAAGGTGAAGACAAAACAATTTAACAATAACAAGAAACCATCCAATCTAGAGGGCGATATGTAAGTCAGAGGTTAGTAAAGATCTGACGGCTCCTGACCTGACAACTAGAACACACACCAGCAACCAAGGTGTTCTGCTGCTGCAAATTCACCTACTATAGAAGCATGCAGCTTCTCAAATGACTGAACCGACTGAGCTGTAAGTGATGTCAGTCAGACAGGCGGCCGACTGAACGCGGACGTAAAGCTAAAAATGTGTGTTGATTGTTAAATTAGTCACTGCCAAATGCCAAACATTTGTCAAATTTTAGATTGAACTTGCTTTATTTTGAGTAAATATTTTTTACTCGTTGAAGCCCAATAATTAATTTATTTATCAATGACCTGAGAAAAGACCAAGTTACAGCTGCATTACAAAGATACTGAACCAAAGTCAGGAAGTAGGGCTGATGTCGTTCTTAGTTACTGATGTGTGACATAAGCTGCTCCAGCGATGGACTGACCTGTGCGCTGTGTGTGATGGCGTGGGCCTGTTGGGTGCTGAGGTCAGACAGGACGTCTGTAGGTTCCCTCTCACAAGGGTCGTGAACCCCCGGACCTCCTGTGAAGAGAAGCCACGTCAGTGTTCTGAGTCAGACAGGACGAAGCTCCAAACCTACGCGCGCAGTTTTATTTAGCATCCGAGGGAAACAAACAAAAGTAATTTATTGCCTCCTGCTGCGTATGTTCTCAATGCTCCAATAATCCAGGGATTTCAGGGAGAACGGCCGTTTCTATGAAAAAAAAATCTAATCAAGTCATCACAAGAGCAAACTCTGCAGCACTGCACTGAGCAAATACGGGAGACAAAGTTACCCCGGATAAGAGATTAGAAATCAGAGAATATCTTTCTGTTTATCCTGCAGCCGCAGTCCAATGTTATAATATGAGTTCATGTTACACTTTGGTGAACACATGAATCTCACCCTGCGCTGTCATTTATTAGCACTAAATAACCAGCTGTCACACTACTAAATATAGTCATTGTCACAATTACTAAACTTATTTTTCCTGTTTCCCCGTCTTCACACCCATTTAATCATCACCTCGATTTCAAAACCCTTAATGCAGTTCAGTGTAGTTAAAGAAGCACTGATCAGTCAGTCACTGGTTTATCTGAAACAAATAATGTGCAGGTGCCAGCTGAAGTTAAAAAATGTGTTAAAAATGTGTGAAACTTAAAATCAAATTAAAAAGATGCTGATAAAATAATGGTTACAACTCTCTCAGTAATGTCTTTTTCGGTCTCCTTCAGATCAATGCTCTCAATCCTCCTCTGTTGCTGTAACCTGTAACTGCAACCTGGATTCTATTATTTGTCTGTGCTCTGCTGCCAAACAATTAAAAACTCATCAGCCAGACACATTGCTCCACTGGGTGACATGTTTCGTCATTCAAAAACATTTTGGTGGAGAAATAAAAAGTAATACACTTTCCCCAAATGGCCATAATTCCTATGCATCACAGTTAAATCTATCTTACTTAAGACCATTTAAGATTTAAGGTGATTCAGTGGCTTTGGAGATTTTTTTTAAATCTCTCAATCCTGTGTGGCCGACATGTTATAGTTTTTGGACAACAAAGACGGATGGAGATTGCTAGACATTACCTATGAGTAGAGGCAACGTAAATCTGTCTGTATTCACTTTAGAAAATGACTGGTTATGCTTTAAACATAGACCCCCTCCCCCCCCCCACAGGGAGCGGCCTGGCAAAGACGTGCTGACCCCCCTCCAAGTCGTCTGATAGACTGTTAGAACTTCAAGGTTAGATGAATATGTGCAAAAATCCTGACTGCTGAAGTGTTTTAGCACTGACACTGGCACTGACTTCAGCAATGACACAAACTCTACACCATGTTTTTTTTAAGGGCAGTAACCCTGAGGTTCTGAAAACAGTATTTAACTGGTCCTGGGTAATTTGTAGTCTGTAGACGACAGAAAGCGAAGCACGAATAAATGTAAGCAACCAGCTGATCCTTAAGCCACTGTGAAGGACTGATCACTGACCTGGCAGGAGAATCCCAGAGGCAACGCACTCTATGACACGACGCAGGGCCTCACCTGGACCCAGCGGCCGGTTACAGGTGGCAATGGCCTTTTCACAGATCAGCTCCAGAGGCTGCAGAGGACAGAGAGAGGACACTCAACACAGCTCTGGTCACAGCACATCCTGAATACACACCACTACACAAGAATTGCAGTTTTAAAGGGCAGCACATAAATATAAGATCCTGCTTTCTATAACAATGTCCTCTTTATTTGTGATGTCCATTCTGATGCACTGGCCATCACCTACCCATCCTTTGAGAGGCTGCCACACTGGAAGTCTGTTGCACACGTCTCTGAGGATCCTCAGAACGATGACGCAGGACTTGAGATCTGTGACCCTGGCCTGAGGGGACAGAGAGGAAAAACTGACAGCACAAGGACGGAGTAGCACAAACTCCAAAATATGTGCCCATGGTACTTTCCAGCTTCTGTGAACCTCAGCACTTAAAGCATTTTCAGGACCCCTGATATTAGAAATGCTGCCAACACTACTCAGAGACTAAATGTGATATTTAACTTGAAACCATTATTCACACAAAGTTAACCATGAAATATGAGGTCTGAAAAAGCAGCAGGGACACACCATCTAAAATCTAAAGTTAAATACGAGAGACTAGGGGAAACTCAGAATGCTTTGCAAAGATGAGCGTCACATGGCCGAGCTAGAGCTACAGCCAGCAAGCAAATGTTTTGTGTGTGTGTGTGTGTGTGTGAGATTTTTTAAAATCCATAGATAAATATAACTGGGTATCATCAGCATAGTGTTTTCTAATAATGTTGCCTAAAGGAGACATATAAAGTAAAAAGTATTGGTCCTAACACAGAGCCTTGTGGAACTCCATAGATAACCTTTGTGTGCATGCAGGATTCATCATTAACATGAACAAACTGGAATCTATCACATAGCTAAGATTTTAACCAACCTAGTTCAGTTCCTTTAATCCTAATTTCATGTTCGAGTCTCTGGTCACATTATTGCTTTGCAACTACTTTTTCAAGGATTTTAAAAATAAAAGGGATATTGGCTATTGGTCTGTAATTGGCTACAACACCTGGGTCAAGACAGGGTTTAGTGGTTTGTTGTGGTTTAATTACAGCCAACGTATAGGCCTGTGGTACAGTCTGTTTCTAAAGATGAAGATAACGGTATCAAATACGAACGTGTCTTGTTTTGTTCTATTAAGACGAGTAGACTTAACTTTTATTATGTGATCACGATTAAGTACTCATTTCCAAAAACCTTGCTTTAATTTAAACCTCACAGAAATGGTGGATGAGACCAACATCAGTAATTGCATCTGGAGTTATTACAAAGCAACAGACGGCTCTGTGGGTAAAATGAAACAGATTCCTCTTTGCACTGCCTCTTCTTCAGTCCTCAGTGTAAAACCTCACTCTGACACTACTTGGCATATTGCTCTGCTTCCCTGAGGGAAGCTGCTCCTTGCTTCGTCTGACCTTGACTCTGATCTCCCTCCTGCCTCCTCAGTAGTGGAATAAGACTCAGTTGAGTCAGAACTGCAGAGTTGCAGATCACATGAAGAACTGCACCATGAGCCTATATGCTACATCCTACTCCCTTCTCCCTCCTACTTCTTCACAGTTCATATGACAAGTTATATTTTGCTAAATATGTGAACTGATAACATACTGTATTTACTGTATTCCCAGTTCAACAGCTTCCAAAATGAGCACAAAATCTCTGAAAAAAATTTGATCAGCTTCATTAGGGGGAAAAAAAGTGGTTGGGTTGTGTTCTAACACAAGAGTCAGGTAAAAATACTGCTAAAAAGGGTCTTACTGGATGTAATAATTTCTCCTGTTCATACGGTCATACTGGAGTGTTATATTGATTTGTGGCTCCTTTCAATTATATGAGATGGTGGCCAAAATATTAGAACCAGCTCTTAATGCACCTCCACCACCCAGTATGACCCCAACAACAAAGACAGTTTACTATGACCTTTTTGATGGTTTCAACTCAAAAACTAAGAAATTATAACCTTGCAGAATTTATGGTGGAGCCGCTGGATTGGACTTTAGCACAGACTGTGGATTTGAGCTTCATAACTTACATAAGAAGCATCTTTTAGAGGCCCATGTTAACAAGGATGATTATCACAAGTAACACCTGTTTCTGTGTTCTGACTGTATTTCTAAGAAACAAAAATGGGAACCTGTCCTTGGGTTGAATATTCTGGTTATGACCGGTTGCCAGAACATAAAAACACAGAGTGACCGTCATCAGTCCAGCTGCGCTCACCTGGAACCATTTGGCGTGTCGAAGGGAAGCCAGCGCTGCCTGGCACTGCTGTCTGTCCAGGACATCCTCCCCATCCTGGTCTTTCTGCCTCTGTTCGTTGGTGTCCTGATCGCCCTCCTCTGGAGAGAGGGACAGGATAAAACAGGACAGACTGAGCATGACCACGCTGACCTCCCACACTCGCACACAGACATACAGGCAGCAGGGTTGGACGGCTAATTATTAGGCAAACCCACTGATCTGACTGAATGAGCTAGGAAGGGGTAATTTGAGAGAGTCCGTGATTTTCTGAAATAGGGGTCTTTCTCATGCACAAGGCAGGATCTTTCATGACATTGACAGGAGAAACCGGAGTAGACGTGAGCACATGCGTCTTGCTGCCCGGCCGGAGTCTCACTCTAGATGCAGATCAGTGGCTGAAGGCGACGTTACACGCCAGATTAGTGTGTTATCAATTACAGCGCAGGACGAAAATGAAAAGCATGGCAACGGGTCAGGACCAAAAGCCAGATTAAAGATTAAACTGACATTTTAGAACAAGAAGACCATAAATGGCCTCATATATACTGGCTCTGGAATGCCTGAGATCGGAGAGAGGCAAACACATTAGCTATTCTACCTGAAGAGAAAAAGAAGCATCTGCTTTAACAGCAGCGTGCTCTGTTGTTTTGTGGCGGGCCATGCTAGTATTTTCACTCTTGCGGGGTCAGTCAGATGTTTATGTTCGACTGAAACAGTCTCTCCACACCAGGTTCCTGTGGGGAGCACTCCTGCCATGACTGGAGGCCGAGCCATGGGAGAACGACAGCAGAAGAAGAGTGACAGCAGATGAGGACGATAACATAAACATCTGAGAGTGAGAACGCCACCCTGGAAAGAAAGTCAAGGCTGTTTGGTCTCAGGAGCAGCTAAGGGGTGTCCACTGTGGGACGGTCAAGCAGACGAACACGAGGGGGGGAACAGACTGCAGACCACACTGCAGAGCCCGGTGCTGAATGATCTCCCTAGAAAAATCTAAGATGCACCTTAAGATATTAACTTTATTCTTCAGCTTTGCTACATTGCAAATATTAGGGCTTGATAAATGTTCTATCAGACTGGAATCACTTTCATTATGGTTCAATGACCTCTTCCAATGAGCAATAGCCAGCAGAGATTTTAATCATGGCTCTTTTCTGCCAAGCTGACAGTTATGCTGACACAGGGCATTAAAAAAAAAAAAAAAGTTAGGTAAAGGGAGGTAACAATTCCAAATATCTGCAGTATTCAATTTCCAATTTATTTGTCTGCAGTAATGTGAGCAGAGGTGCGATGTGTGTGGTTTGGCAGTCTGTTGCTGTAGAAACTGTAGTGAAAGCTGAACAGGATGGAAGAGGTGGAAGACAAACAAAGGAGCTGATGAGAGACACAGGCTTCTTCCCGCGTCACTCCTCCTCCAAGATCAAGGACTGAGGACCTTTGTGTTCTGCCCCTGGGACTTATGGGTGATATAATGTGCCGCCCTGACAGGAAATCTGCAGTTAATGGCATCATTTGTCAAAGTAAGCTGGAAGAGTTTTAATCTAGGACTTTAATGTGCAGTCTTTACATTTTTCTTGCTTGGTGCAACTGGAGTACGAAAAAAAAAAAAGACTGGGAACTAAAGTGAATATACTTTGTGGCAAGAAACTAAACCACTCACAGTATTAAACGATTCTCACTTAGCATGATGTTCTTCAGTGGAACTAATGCTAAATGACGAGGGCATCATGCATTGACACGCCAAAAGTTCAGGACTATCCATATTTTAGAATAAATAATACTGAGAAATCTATAGTCTCAAGTGTGCCAAATAAATGACCGTGGAGCTTTTCTATTTTTTATTAAAATACGTTTTCTATTCTGGGCATTAAAACTGAGTTTTTAATGTTCAGTTAGTTCACCTATTAATCTTCTTGTCTATAAAATGTTGGATAGTAGTAAAATGGCCTTAGCCTAAGAATATTGGTGAACTTACTGCAGTACTTATATATGTATATATCCATAGAAATGCTCATCTGGCAGTGTCACCTACAAATCAGATTCAGTTCAGAGGCAGCAGGGCTCAGGCTATTCAGTCCAAACTATTTTTTTCCAGTGTCATCCTAAAGAAATAACAAGGATAAGATTTTATTATAATAGAAGACTGCTCATGTTTTTAAGCTTTTGAGGAAAACGTATTGACTCACTGATTGCCATTTATTTATGAATTCAAATAATAAGGGAAGCTGTTTTCCAGAGGCAGGCCACAAAGGAACCATCACCCACTTGTGAAGACCACATACAAGGACAACCCCTGCTAAATTCTCCTTGACATAGTCAGCTTAGGGGACTTTTAATTAGTGACCAGGACATCAAATTAATTCAGTTAACACCATTTTTACATCATGAAATTATGGGATGTCATTCTGAGCCAATAAAAATGTATCAACACAGAGGGTCAGGCCCAGTAATCAAAGCACAGACAAACTGATCTGGACAGAAGCTGATAGGCAGTGAAGTCATTTTGTCCTTTTTAGTCTGTGCGTTTGGTAGACATGGACCAGAATTTCATGGTGACCCAGAGAGAAGTCCAGTCAACAGAGGAAGGGGGTGGGGAGGGGGAGTAGAGGAGCATGTCTGAGCTGGAGAGTGAGTGGGTTGGTTTGAATTGGTTGTCGGGGAAGCCCCATGTACCCGGGGTTTCCTGCTGCTGGGTGGGGAGAGCGCCTGGTCTCTGGGGCCGCAGAGAAGTGTCAATCCACACAGCGAGACGACCTGCGGAGCTACGGCAACAAAACCAAGAGTGAGTGAGCAGAGGCCAGCTACAGGGGGGCACACGATAAAAACCAGGGGTCATCTACAGGGCTACTCGCCAAAAAAAAAAAAAAAAAAAAAAAAAAAAAAAAGGAGAAAAGGTCAGTTCTAAAATGATTTCTGATTTTGGGAAAATCTGTTCTGCATCTGCTTACTGTAAATACATACACCCTTCATATCTCTGTGTTATAAATGTGGATAAAAAATGAAAACTAACCTAAAGTAGTTGGCAAAAATCATCTATTGTAGTTGTGACTTCATTAATTAAAAACATGCAGCTATGATCTCTCTCTCTCTCTGTCTCTCTCACTCTCTCTCTGTCTCTCTCTCTCAATACAGTAGCTTTTAAGACATTCAATAATTATTTCTCAGTCAAATTTCACACATCAATGAAGGAGAGATTTTGATCTGTCTGAAGAACTTGAAGAACTCTGTGATAGTGATATATAGTGATCTACTGTTTTTTGTAAGCCCTGAATCACAACTATCATATTCTATAAATTGAAATATAAAGTATTTATATTCTTTCAATTGTAGGAAACTAGGTCAGGGTCTTGTTTGTGTATAAGAGAAGCAAATGGACAGTCTTGTTTATTAGATTTCACACTTTGTAACAGCCCAGATAAGACAAAAATGACTAACTAAATTACAAGCTGTTGGCCAAAAATTGTTTTTTTTGTTTTTTGTGACTGTGCACTCGGCTAATGGAGATTTGGAGCAGCCACAATGCATTTTCTTTCATTTGAGACACCTTGACTCGTTGGTTCCCTCTGGGAGCAGGTACCACAATAGGACTCGCTGGTTCATAATATAATCTCTTGTGTTCTGACTCACCTTTTAGAATTTTCATACTTCATTCCCAGTTATAGGAGAATACACACAGAGTGGAAGCACTGATGCCAAACTAATTCCTTCACAAAGTAACAAGAGATGCAGTGCATTATTGGTGTGAGGGATTGTTCAACTTCAACTTGTTGTGCTAAAAAATATATTTCTGATGATGTTGAATGACGTTAATAAACGTGACTGGACATGTCAGAACTGCTGAATCCGTTCTTGTCAGTGATGCAGGATGATAAAAGACGACAGCACCTGAGTCAGACGTGTCCTTTTTCATGTTTCCTGCAGAAATCACCAGCCATCTGCTATTTCTTTCACACTTTACCCAGATCTATGTCAACCCTTCTCCGTTTTCCCTCATTTACCTATCAATTTTCAACCCTCTCAGTGTTAACAGCCTTCCCAACTTTCCCCAGACTGTCTCCCATTTCCACCTTGGATTTCAGAGCACGTTTATAACGGTAAAGCTGTGCATCTCTTTCCTGCTTCCTCTCTTTCAGCCCTTAGTTGTCATGTAAAGGAAAAAAAAAAAAAACAAACCATCTACCTAAACATGATTCACAGGAAGTGGGGGGGAAAAAGGGGAAGAGGATGAGGAGTCCATACCTTCTATGGTGTTGTGTTCCTCCCTCATGGCTAAGGATGAGAGGGTGATCTTCAGTGTGAGCTGGGGGTCTTTGGTGTTGCACACCCGGATGGCTGCCTCAGGCACGCATGACCGCACCTCGTATTTGTCCTCTGTCATTGTCTGCAAGGCAGGGCTACACGATTAATTAAAAATCAAACATCCCAGTCACAGCACTGACTCTTGCTGTTTGTAAGGAACAAGCCGCTGCTGTTCTACATTAGTTGGGGAATGTGTAAACAAATGTGCAGAACCACTGGTCGGTAATACAATTACTTCGTTAACTAGGGCACTGATCTCGTGATTGATTTGAGCCCAGAATCAATTCATTTTGATTCAAATGGATTCACGATTTACTCGCATCAGATAAAAACCATTTCATTAAGCACTCAGAATCTACGAATTAGATTTTTTTTTCCTTTCATCGAGTGAGCAACACTGTGCCTTTCATCAATGTAAACTTGTGTATAGTTCACATAACAGACTAAACACCTTTTGGGTAAAAACCTGGGGAACCATGTTATCTCCCTAAGCTTATGCAAATTACTAAAAAACATTGCATTGTGGTGTTTTTTGGGCATACACACACACACACACACACACACACACACACACACACACACACACAGAGAACAACTGAGAAAGAATAATGTGAACACGTATGTAAATAGATGTAAATAAATCCCACACATGGACTGTCAGCAGCAGACGTCCCAAATAACAATATAATATATCAACATCACTTTGATCATGGGCAGGACAGAAACTCTTAGTGAGTCTGCTCCCTGACGTTAATTCATCTGCAGTGTCTTTGCTGAAGAGACATCACTCAGATGTCTGCAGACAGCTGTTTGCTAGTTAGTGTCAGCTCCCCACCAGGGACACAAACACTGTTCACTCGGATTCTATCACTTTACATCTCCTAGTCAGAGATAATGTCTTTTCATTAACACAACATAAAGCTCAGAACAGTGTGGAGAGTCTGCTTTTAGTCCATCTTTCTTGCATATGCATTATCCTGATCTGCTGTAGCCACAGCTTTCGTAATGGGATTTTAATTAGATGTACACAGTACATACAAATCTTAAAAGTAGATCTGCACAATTTGGTCAAAAACATTGCAAATATTGTGGTTAATATTGTGATTTTGATATAATAATTTATGAGTTGACTTACTTTGTTAACAATACAATGACAAAACTGTAAAAAAAAAAAAAAAAAAAAAAAAAGTAGACTGCACAGACTAATGTGTCATGAATGAAGTTAATTCAAATTAACCTGTTATGAGAAAATGCACCAATATAGTGAAGTTGAATTTAACTTTAGAAAAAATAAAATAGTAGCTGTAGTAGTTTACCAAGACAAACAATGGGCACGAGTAATTTCGGGTCCATTCACAGCTCATTCACGCTTCTTTCTGGCTGCTGACTGGTCATTCAGACTTTTTCTGGATGTTTGCTGATTGGCCAACTGAATGTGCTGCTGCCCTCCCCCCCCACACACTCTACAGACATAGAAGTTGCTAAAATCCATCCTAAAGGTCACTCGACAGTCAAACGTTTCCCATGCCACACGCTCCAACTACAGCGTTTGCCTGGTTTTGTCATAGCGACATGGATAATAAAAAAAACAACAACCTACAAACAGAAATTGTGTTATCACTTTCACATACATACACATTTAATTCTTTCGAACTCTCAAAGGCTGCAGAGGACACAAGCTGGCACCACAATTGTTATTAGAATGGTTGGATTCAATGATGGCATTTACCAGATAGACGGTTGCAATCCTCAAAAGTTTCATACAACTTTTTACAATATAGGAGTTTGCATTGTTAGTGGCCACTGTCACATTTTCTAGGTTCTTTCTAGCCTCTTTCACACATGCAATGAAATAATCTGGAGATTATAGTGAGAATGCAAATTTCTAAGTTAGACACTCCGGACAACATCCAGACATCCATGGACACTGCCCACAGTTCATATGTGAAAGAGGCTTAGGACATGAATCTGTAGTGATGGATGTGGGTTGTTTGAATACCATCTTTTAGGAATTTACATTCTACATATAAAATGATGACATTAAAGGGCAAAAAGAATTATAATGGGAAGAAACATGAACAGACACAAACAGTAGTGTTTACATGCTGCCCTCCTCCATATTTCAGTCAGCGTTTCAACCTCTGTTGCTACTGCCAGCCAATTCCCAACACGCCAAACAATCTTGTTTTTCCTCTAGACTCGGGTTAGCTTCTATGGCATGTTTTCAAGTGCACTCTCTCTCTCTCTGAGTTCTGCAAGAAATTACCCCATCCGTCTCCCATCTGCCTGTCAATCTCTCCCAGTTTGGCCCAGGAAATGAGAGCTTCAAATGCTTTCCTCCCCTGATGATGAAGCACACATTGCAGCTATGGCAGGTAATTAACTGAGATGGGGAAACGGGAAGCAAGTTTAGGCTGTGTCTCTTTGTATGTCTGTACTGCTTTAGCTAGCAGATGCTTTTTTTTTTTTTTTGTGGCGGAGGCAGTAAAGGATTTGGGACAGTTAGTAAAATAAGGAGTCAGTAGAGCAAAGGGAGAGTCCCCAGTGTTCACTAGTGCTGTGATTTAAACTGTTCTCCGCTGGTTTGTGGTGTTAATGAATTAAAGTCTGTTTGCTGCAAACAACTCAAATATTGTATTCCAATTTCTGAAATTTAAAAAATATATATTTCTTTTTTTTATTAGATTCAAACATCACCACAACATCATTTGGCAGTGCTTTCCATTTCCAAGGATAATCTAATGCTGATGTGACAGAAGACCTGACTGCTTGTGGTTATTTCTCTACTACTGCTCGTGTTCAGGAGTCAAAACTTGTTCTCATTTACAGTTAAAAACTGAGAGAAGTTGAGATTTACATCTTAAATTTTAGACCTAGGGGATAAGGAGCTTGCCGAGTATTGAAATTGTAATTAGCTGAGTGCCATGTTCTGCTGGTATAATCGAAACTGTTTACACGCATACAACAGACCTCAGTTAAATGTGTTCATTAGTGCACATTTGAAAATCCTAGTAAATCACAAATTGAAAGCAAAAATATCGTTTTGCACTAAAGGCTTGGGAACATAGACTGCACATAAACCTGCAGGGTTGAAAAGCTAATCATTTCCTCTGGTCCATAACACATACAGTATAAGTAAATATTTGGTCGTGCGCCATGTAATGATCCTGTGTACGATGAACCTAACTGAAAGAAATGTCAGGTATTTAACAGGTTCGGTTTGAACACTTTTCAAACCACCTGCATAATACGTAGTTAATAACAGATTGTCTTCTGCATATTTGATGGAATTTTAAACCTTTAGATT
Organism: Channa argus; assembly: GCF_033026475.1. Taxonomy (NCBI): domain Eukaryota; kingdom Metazoa; phylum Chordata; class Actinopteri; order Anabantiformes; family Channidae; genus Channa; species Channa argus. The sequence continues at coordinate 3,056,831 of NC_090207.1, forward strand.
TAAAAAAAAAAAGAGAAAAAGAAAGAAAAGAAGAACCTATGTGAAAATGAAACACTATGTACAATACTGTCCAAAACAAGTTGGCCTATAAATCCTCATCAGGGCGTCACCCTGTCACCTCACAAACTCCTACTTTTAATCACCCATAAAAAAAAACAAAAAACGTAAAGTTTGTTTTGTGGATACGCATTACAACTGAAGCTCAAACAACAAAGATGCCTTTATAAAGCCTGCGGTGCTGGATGCACAGCACTGAACACTGCAGTGATGAAGGTTGTGGCTGAGTGTACCTGGATCTGCAGCGGGAGGTTA